>NW_025400985.1:12838262-12885753 GCF_015345945.1 Tribolium madens | reverse complement strand
AATTATCTTTGTAATAAGATTATTGTATAATTTACCCAACAAAATTGAATTTTTCAATCAAAAAAATATTTATTTGAATGAAACTTTACAATTGTTAGCTTCAAATAAGGAAGCGTTCAAATTAAATAAATCAGTTTCATAAATTGAATGCGTAAGTTTTTATTTCAAGAAAACAATTTTTTCTTCCAAAAGTTCCATATTTCAGAAGAAATTATTATTTTTACTTCAAGAATTAGTAGATTTTACTTCAATAATAAACGTTATTTACTCTTAATGTTGTATTTACTTGATTTAAAACTCAATGGAAATATTTATATTAAATCAATTATGTTTCTACTCAAGAAATGCAGGTTGAGCAAATAATTTTCTATTTTGGAGAATATATTTACTTGCGTATATCGAAGATTAAGAATTATTTAATTCGAGAGTATTTTACTCACTGTTAAACAATATTTCTCTGTGTGCATTTTTGTTATTTATTTACGTTTATGAAAAAAATATAAAAATAATAATTGACGCAATTTTTTATCCAGGGTCCGGCAGAATGAAGTATTCATTTTAAAATGAAGTACGAGTATTTTGAATAGTGGTTAAATTTTTATTTAAAAATTACACAAAAGGATTTTTTTTTGTTTTTTCAAAAACATGTGGTGAATGATGGAAAGCAGTTCTACCAATAGAAAAAAATGTTTAATAGTAAAACAATATTTTGATTAAATAAATGGAAGATAATATGGTTTGAATAGTTTTATTTATATGTGAAACTTGCTAACTAGGTGGAAACAGGTAACAAATAAATAAATAAAATTTGGTTAAATCGGTTACAAGTGAAGTGCTTGACCAATATTGACAAATCGTGACATTTTGTAGCTGGCAAATCGTTGGTAAACAGGTGGAAACGGTTTAAAAATGTTGAGAAAACTTCAACTTTTCCTATGGGTCATAACTTCAAACCACTAGGAATCGGATTACTGCAATTTTGCCCTCGAGTGTAGGCAGTGATTGCATTTGCCAAATGGAATCAGTCTCAGATCCCCCATAAATTTCATTATGTGTCCTAAACTAATGTCGTCCAATATTGTACCGATTTTGGAAAATATTTTTCGAAGTGAAAATCTCAATCCGGTGTGATTTACGTTTTGACAGAGCTGTACAAGTACAATTTGCATTGAATCGCTATAGAATTCGTAGTATTGTATGCGAACAAGGAAAGAGCGTGGCTTTTAAGGATGGGAATCGTTTTAAAGCACTCTGCTTTACCAAACGTTTCTTTTACTATATTCACCCTTTTCGACTATCAAATAAATGTGATACAATTTCAATATTATGCCTCTACAAAAAAACAACGTCCTGTCGTCGTTTTAATAAAGTACTTGTGCCTCCGCGTAATAACTGTAATAAAACATTTTGTAACAATCACCGGGGGTGGAAACGAGGCGCCGGCCCTCCCCTCGCTAATATTAGATATCAAACATGATCCATAGGGGATGTTCGGTTTTAAAACTGAATCGTTCCGGAAAATCAAAGGCGGTTGGAGTGTACAAATGATGCCAGGAATAAAATTACTTTTTAGAAAGTCCCAGATTTTGTTTAGAAATTGAATTCGAAAAAATAGGAAAATAAGTCAATGGACGACTGTACATTTCACCCTTTGCAAACTCAATGATGTGTGGCTGTGTCTAGAAAAGCATAATATACTGACGTTCAGCAACCACCCTCCTGATTCCTTTGTGCGTGTTGCTTTTATGGTGTCGTCGCGATTTTTTGTTCCACCAGTCGAACAAATCGGAAAATCACGAAAATGATGAAGCGATGGCTTTGTTTTATTTCTTACTTGCACACAATAAACTGCAATTAATTTCAGTAATTAATTAAAACAGTCAAGTAATTAAAAAAGTTTTAATGTAAAAATGTTTAGTTAAGTAAGTGAAAAACTACTACAATTGAACTACTGAATTATTTGTCTGAAGCCAATAAGCACTAACTATAGAACGGTAATAAAATAAAAAGAGTTTATAACTTTTTTGTCTTTTTTGAAATCGAATTATTTAAGAATTTTTTCATTTAAGTAAAATTTTCAGTTTGGAACATGTAAAAGCATCCAAGACATCATTTTTGTTTTTTTCTGGGACAATTATAGAGTATTAAAAAGATAGTATATTTTTAGTATTCTCTTTAAAATATACTTTAAGTTAATTCTAGTGGATTCAGCAAAACTCTGTAAATCTCGTCTAAAATGTGGTTTATTTTGATCCGTTCTTCTGATTATTATTTATGGCGCGGTCCGGATTTAGTTCAATCCGGGATCTTAAAGAGATCGTTTCTTTCATTTCGGCGATAGAGGGGTCATCTGATGCCTTATCTGGGCCTTCTTCTAATGCGCATTTTATACAGCTATCTTCGTCAATCAGCTGATGCGTGTTCACGTCTTTTTATATTGTTCCGGTTTGCAACAATAGACGGCTTCCCTTGCTTTTGATCGGATTAGGTCGAATTTACAAAATTCCTCTCATAACAGTGTCCGAATCGCAATTTCGTTGAATTTGTCTCGACAGTTATCGATTCGCTCTTGAATAGAATAAAAATGACGAGACGGGAAAAGGATACATATTTCGCCCTCAGAAAGGATGTCATTAGCGCGAATATCCCGCGGCTTGACGCCTTCAATTCGATTTTGTTTGGGAAAAATCGATGAGGGGTTGGGTGACTAAACGGCCTTGATTGATGACCGGAGTCGGTGGTGAGTGACCAAGCGACCAACATTTGTTTTCTTTCCGAACCCTTACGTGGTGGAATGTTGAAAAGCACTTTCCCACATAAAGAAAATCTCAAGAAACACAAAAAGTGCATTCGTATGGTATTTTTCTTCGTTGGCAGGACATTGTGGAATAATTTATCGAGTTGAAGGAAATTACGAAAAAATTGGATGTTTTGCTTGTAAAGACGTGTTCTCCATTAACATGATTAAACTGGTACGGAGATACCCTTTGTGGTGTTTCTCCAAGAGACGCCACAACAATGCGTGCGCTCCTATTGTTTGGATTTATTTCACAGAAACCATATCACTTACGTTAAATTAAAATTTACTACACCAATTTTCTGTACGGCGTATGTCAAGAAAACGCTTTTTTAATCGTCGTTCCGAATCAAATGTTAATTGAAACGTAAAGTCGAAGGCGTTGAGAGGAAATGGATTTAGAATGGGGCAAGCTTATCGCAACGCTCAGACTTCTACGGACGTTATTGTGATCCAGAGATACTGTCTTATCTAATGAATTTACTTTTAACGGGCTTTCTTCTTCTCACAAAATCGCTTTATTTATCACAATTCAAAAAGTATGCAGACTTCCAAGGTATTATTCTTTTTCAACCAGGAGCAACAACAAAGAAATCGATGACGAAATTTTGTTATTAGTTATTTTGTTATTTAGTCAGATTTATTTTAATTTAATAATAAAAAGAATAAAATGGTAAAATAAAGTAAAAAAACACACAAGTTAAAAATTTGCTACATACGTGATAATCTGATAATAATACATATATATTTTTTTGCCAAGTACATAAAATACAGTTTTTGCAGATAAACTGTTGTTGTTTTAGGACGAGGCAAGATGAATCCGTAAAATCTTTTTAGGTACGTGTTATAAAGAATATTTTTTTGTTAAAGCTCCCAAAAACACATTCAACATTATGTATGATTGATGTGATCAGAGCAAATATTTCTCAAAAATAGTGAGCTTTTATGCCATGCCACCTAGTAACTACATTGTTTTTTTTTGTTTGTAAAAATGTATTTTAAGTATTTTATTATTGAATTTGAAAAAAAAAAACATTTTAGGGACTTAAATGTGTTCTAGCTACTTTTGGGAAGCTATACAAAAAAAACATTTTTGTTTGTGTTCCTAAAATTCTATGAATTTAAACACTTTGTGTTTTCCTCAGAAACTTGTAGTTTGTGCAACAGAAAAATGTTACCAAAGACAATGGAAAATGTAAACACTATACTGAAGGACTATTATTGGAGAGAAATGCAAAAAGCCGTATCTATTAGTTTGAAGAAAATTATCCTTATTTTGATTTTAATTTCTACTTGAGAATAGTTATAATTTATAATTTAGCAATAAAAGTATCGCTTTCTCTTCGACATAGCAATTACGCGGTTACCCTCTAGTACTTTCAAGTCTAAAAACCCTCGATGTAAACAGTGCATTGTATGAATGTAACTCAATTTACTGTCGACTCCCGACATTAGTTTGCATCTTTGGGGGGCTTCGCTTTCCATTAGTGGAGCTTCACTTCGCTCTAAACCATCTCTTTCTATCGCAAATTAAATTCGATATTTTTCGAGTAAATTTCAATCGTAATTGCAATTTTATTAAACGTTCCTGACTGAATCAGTTTCGTTGAAAAGGTAAATAATTTGAAAAGCCATTAGTTAAATCTGAGAAAAATGCGCTTGCAACGATGAGGTTTAGCTGATTTCCCAGGAGATCGGCTTCAATGCCTATCGCGGTCACACTTCAATGGCTACGGAAAGACCCGTTCACATCATTTCCTGATGGATTACTACAGATTCACTACCCGATTTTCGCCGAATCGAAGACTGACAGCGGCTTTAGCCCGAGAAGGGAATTAACAAAAATTGATTTAAGCGGACGATAATTCATGGCTTAGTCGAAAAAAAAAATCAATCGAGACAAAATTTTAATTCCAATCGGTGCAAAAATGATCTCGGCGAGTTGCTAAAGATAAATGTTTTGACCCTGAGGCCTCGATATTGGCGCTCTGCTTCAGAAGCGAACAAATATTTGACTAGTCAACACGCATATAGACGAATCCATCTCCAAAGTCAACACCGCTCTTCATATCGGTGTTTAATATCCCCCAACACTAAGACCCGGTCGGCTGTATCGACTATTGTTTAGAATCACGAAACGAATTTCGCATTTCAAGTTAACTCACAATTGCAAGACTTGATTTTATCGAGTGTTTTGCTAATTGACGTTAAGTTATGAAGACTAATGAGAAAACTTTCCACCCTCACCGCTCATCATCTTCACGTCGACCAATTTCCAGTTTATTGTGTGATTGATGATAGGCCATCACCTTAAAATTAGCCTTAAAGTAGAGACACCTGACCAGAAATTATATTTAATCAAATTTTGTGCTTCAAACACCGACCTCGTTTTCGTATTTCAATTACATCAAATTAGAACGAGCAATTTTTTTTTCCCTGAAAGCACGCAAAATAATTGACCTGAAAATAGATTTAGTGATGCTGCAGAAGTGCCGCTGACACGTGACTTTCAGTCAGGAGCGAGAACTCCGGGCAACCGGACTTGCTTTATTGTCACGGACCTCTCAGTACGAATCCGGTCTCTCCGGAACATCATTCGCGAAAGTCAAAACCGTGCTTAATTAGTGAAAATCAGTTCAATACATGACGTTTAGGTGAGTCAGCTCCACGTGCTTTCGCCCTCTTAGGGGAGTTAAATAATAAAATACATTCCTGGCGCAACCTGTTGAATTGTGAGCAGCAGGTGACGTGAAAAGAAGCTAAAAAGGAAAAAACGTGTAATTGAGCCGCGGTAATCCCTAAATTGAGATAAACCGAAGCAAAAAGGAACGGTAAATTGTTTAATTTGTGTGAGGGTTGTAATTTAATCGAAGTTTAAGGTTTAGGAAGAGTTTGGTACAAAGCTCGCATCGCGACTTTCAGGCACGTTTGAATAAAATTTTCTTAGTTGGAAAACGGGGTGAGAGAAGGGGGTTTTATTTTTTAATTTGCATCTGCTGGGAGGGAGGCGATCGATCAGTCACTTCGATTGTGATATGATTCCTCTGATTGCGTCGCACTTACTCCATGAATACCGAGTAGAAGCCGGCAAGTGACGTGAAGTGGTCTCAGATATTACTCCATCTACTTGTCTACTTCGCACCAAGACGACGAAGCAGGGGCGCCGAGATGCATTATTTTTCAACGAAAATGCTCCCTATTTTCAGAGATTCATCCCTAAATTCAGTGTAATGTTTCGGTGCAGAGATCTAAGATTAATGGACCAATGGCATAAAATCACTAGAAATTATTTACCAACACTTTTTTAACATTAACCATATTTTTTGTATTATTTAGCAATTTAACAAAAATTTTATTGACTCAACATCTTTGTTATTAATAAAAGAAACACTTTATTAAAATCAGATTTTCTAGAATGAACTATGAATTTACATCGAACGAAAAGTCGTTTACAGCTGAAATCAATAACAATTACAATAACAACAGAAATTAACAATATTTAGAAGTCTTTAAAAAAATGTTATTATAGAATTTAAACTATTTTAATATCCAAAAACGTGTTATGCAAAGAATAATTAGATTTGGACATCAGATACTGTTTTTTTTTTAACGAAATTAGAAAATGTGTTTTTAGTTTTAATGAACATTATGGCTTTATAAAAGTTCAACTTTAAAAATTATTTAAAGATTTTGAGAATTGAGAGTTTTTATTGCTAAAAATTTAAACAGGCAACATTTTTTACACATTACATTATATACATTAACATGTTTAAAAAAGAAAGGGAGCTACATCTCTTGAAAGGGGTGCAAGAGGTGTTCAGTTTTTATTGTTAAAAATTTAAATAGATGATAGAATATTTTAAAACAAAAGTTTCCTATAAACATGTTTAGGTGCGTTTTTTGGGTTTTTCCCAATATTTCAGAATAGATAAAATTACAAAATTTGATACAGCTGATAACCTCTATACACTTAAACGAATTCCTCAAAATCGCTAAGTTCTATCGGAAAAACGCAAAAGACTTTTTTTATGAAAAACTATGAAATTTAGAATTTCGTTGCTGAAAGTGGCAAGAAACCACAGGCCAAAGAGTTAGAGTACTTTTGACCCTGAAAGCCCCTATTTAAAAATTTCTACATTTTATCTTTGAATTAGTTTAGGTGTATAAAGGTTATTATCTGTACCAAATTTTGTAATTTTTTCTAAAATGGTTTCGAACATATTGGGAAAAACTGTAAAAGGCGCATCCTTTTGAGGGGGTGTAGCTCCCTTGCATAACATTTTTCGTTACATGTTCATAGGAAACTTTTGTCTTAAAATTGAATATTCTTTCTTCTGCTTAAATTTGTAACAATAATAACGGAGCACCCTGTAAATAACAACAAATAAGGATTGATGTTGAACAAATGTCGAAATTTTTAATCAGGGTCGTCCTATAGTGTAGAGATATGTAGTAAAAAAAACCCTAACTATTTTGGTTTTTTTGGTACCTACATGTTTATAGGAAACTTTTGTCTAAAAATTGAATATTCTAGATAACACCAATTGAAATTTATAACAACAATAACGGAACATCCCTGTGTTCTTAATTGGTTGAAAAGCATGACTTTTATACTTTTTTATACAACTTTGGAAAAATTAATAGATTGTTATTTACTTTAATTAATCAGATTTAAGAATAAGTAATTGATTTTAAAATTATATTTTATAAACAAATAAATTAGTAAGAATATAATACCAGTAAGAGCTACTTTTGAATAAATAGTAAAATATGTTTTTGCTTATTGGTACTGGAAAATAAAAATCAGTATCGATATTTGTACTGTAGTCTTTATATTATTATATCCTCCGGCTTTGGAGCCGGGGGCCTCGAGTACATATCAATTCAGAACACCAAACGTTGGATTACAAATAAGAAGCTCTATTGGGGTTCGGTCACGTATTTCGCATCAGAAATGAAATATGCCACTTACAATTCRGTTTCTAGAATCCAACACTACACCCAAATCGATGAAATAATATCCGCTTTTATAGAAAATCGCAAATCTCTGAAAAAATAAAAATCTTGTTTACATTTTCCGCTTGTATAATTATATCACAGAGCCATCCGCATCTAGGGGGTGTACCGAGAGACATTCGTCAAATTGTCACGACACAGTTATTAATGGGTGGCCATTTCGATCAGGGTCTTCCCTATCTCCATCTCTATCTCTCCCCTTTTTGCTGATGACTAAAATACATTAACATGCTTCCCTACACAATGCTGAGCTAGTCATTACATGTTATGAAAGCCGGCGTTAAAATGCATTATACAAGTCTTTTAGGGGACATTTATCATAAAATGCTTTAAAAGATACATCGTTCGTAATCGCTAGTTTTGTCAAATAAAAAAATTGTCACGCATTTATTATCGACATGAAAATATTTTTTTTAATGATGGATTAATTGGATTTTTCTTGTCACGCAGGAATGTACAACATGATCAGTTTGGGGTTCCGGTCAAAAAAGGCAGCGAAGGGGCAGATGACGTCAGCTCACCGGAAAGTATGCCGGATTATGATCCACCTCCTTTGAGACACATCGACAAGTACATCCGGCCTGAATGTCCGTGTCTATCCAAAAGAGCCACTGTTGCGCTTTTTAGTTGTTTAGGTTTTATTATTATGTTCGGAATGAGGACCAGCATGGGGGTCGTCAAACTTCAGTTTCCGGTAACAATACAAACAAAAAATTAAGGGACTTTTATTAATTACACTTGAGATTATCGTTCACACTTTCAAACTGCAGAAACTTCTAATTGATGCTTTGTTCTAGCGATAACAAAGATAAAAATAAAAAACAATTTGTGCTCATGCTCATTTTAAACAGTGATAAGAATGAAATTTGTACTTGTTCTCAATGAATGTGGTCAAAATAAAATAAACTTAAAAGACATTTACATTTAAATTCAAATAAATGAATAAAATAAAAATAATAATAGTAATAATAATTAATGAATTATTATTATCGTATTATGTACAAAAGTGAATAAACAGTATGGAACCGAGTGGTTATTTAAAAAATCAATCATTGCCTTCAGAAAATAGTAATTAGTAAAAATTATAGTGCTATAAAAAATGTGATCGTGTTTTAAGAACGCAGTTTTGTTTTAATTTTGAATTATGCGATTTTTTTTTCAAATTGGCAACTTATAAAAATTTCTTTTTCCATAAAAATTGAATAAAATGTAGATATGTAGGTACAATCCTTAGATTATAGTTTTTATAAAACAAAGGTTTACAGTGGGTTGCCATTTGGAAAAAATAAAAAAAATAAAAATTTTGCAAAACACAAAAAAAATCTAAAAAATTTATTCTTACAAAACGTCATAATTTTAATAGTGCCTACTTTATTATTCATCAATTACTTAGTTTAAAAAAAAAAAAATAAGCAGTTTAGAGGATTGGTTCTATACTTTCTATTCACTTGGTATACAAGATAAACATAAACTTATTTCAGTCATATTACAGAATCTTTCTGTAAATAGTGTGTGGTTCCACTATTCACTATCGTTAGAGTTCATCAAATCTTAATTACTGTAAAAGTTTAATATTCATTTAAACTAGTTTAAGCCTTTTTCAGCAATTCACAATAGAAATTCTATATAACTACAGTGAGCCTCAAAATTATGGAATAATCTTATTATAACTGAAAATATTTTGTTTTTTGGCAAAAATGTTCGAACAGGTCAATTTTCTTTTATAAATACACAATTTGCAGTTTTATAAAATTTTACACTCTTTCCGTTTTTGAGTAATGATATAATCGACCTTTTTTTAAATGGAAACCCATAGTTTTTTTAGCCAATTCGATACATTTTTAAATTGTTGAAATGACAACACTAAAATATTAATACTCCATTGAAAACGAGGTGGTAAATATGGCATTACTCTGAGATCGGATAAAGCACAAAGGGTAATTTGAATAAAATAAAATTTTAAATTTTAAGGTCCAAACGTGGTTGGCCATCCAAACTGCGTCTGGTTTTTGACATTTCAGAAATGTCAAAAAAAATATTCAAATAATTATGTGTGAATCTGATATTGAAATTGTTACAACAGAGTAGTTCTCTCCCAGAAGTAGGAAAAACTGCTACAGAAGCAATTGAATATTAATTTAGCAAAATATTATTATATATTAACATTGGCAAACCTGTATATTACCGCCCAAGAGATCAATTGATATTCCTGCTCACGGGATTTAATGATGGATTTTCCAACCTTTGGGTTAGCAATCGGCATGACATTAGTGATTGTGAATAAATATTACGTAATTTTCGAAAAAAAATCACCAAAAAAGTGAAATAATATCAACAAAAAACAAACATACAATTTTAAATCACTTGAAAATTTTATATTTTTTAAAAAGAATATTGACCTGTTCGAGCATTTTTGTCAAAAGAAAAATTGCAATTTTAATTAATAAAATTATTGTATAATTTAGCCGCTCACTGTATAATAATAAATTAATAGTATAATAGTTTTTTTATTCCGAATTACAGTCTTGTACAAGAGATGTTTTAATATCATTTTTGCACGATAGAACGCTTTTAGTTAGTTACCTCGTTTGTTTCGAGACCGGTACTGGTTTCTTTGATAAACAGAACGGTAAGTAATTTACTTACCGTTTTAGAACGTAAGTAATTTCAAACATTAATCCGATAAAATCCACAAAACATTTATTGATAGCATAAACATTATTATAAACATTATATACCCAACAAATTATTTTATATTAAAATTAAACGTACAACCAATACAATTATTAATTACAATTCCACCGGCTTTTTTGGTAGTTTTTTTTCAGTATTTTTTTTACTATTTCACAACTCTTTTCCTCACACCAGCTTTCAAAGATTTTCTAGGCATTTTCATATCAAAATCTTGATTTTTCAGGAATTTGTGATGAACAACCAATGTTCCAAGTTTGTTCGATTTCACTGTGTACACATTCGGAGTCTGAATCACACATTTTTCTTGAGAAAACTCATGAAATGTTCTAAGCTGTTTTTTTCAAAGGTGTATTTTTTCAAACTATCCACAAACTTTTGTCTAGGCCTCAACATCAACCTCAACTATTGTTAACAATAATTCATTCAATTTATAACAATTCGTGAAACACCGTGGAGACACTTTAGGTAAAAATGAAATGACACAATTGATATTTTTATTCAAATAATTTATTAAGATCAAGGTAAAAAGGTTTCTATCGTGCAAAAAACGTTATAAGCATCACGAACGTTAAGGACTACCGATCTCAGACAATAATTGGCTTCGATCGGTAAAATGTCCTTACCTTGATGCTTAATATACTATACTATTAGCAGACTTAATACAATTAGTATCTAAAGTAAAATGTTACCAGTGCAACTTTTAGTAAATACATAATCAACATACATATTATTAAAAAAATAACATTGAACTAACATTGTTATTATATTTTGTTTGTTGTTTATTTAGTTATTTCAAACTTATAAATTATATTTTTTTGTGTTTATTTTTAACAAAAAAGTTTATTGTTATAACTTGATTGAGATATTTTGTAGAATGAGACCTCGACTGCTGGAGTGGACTCTGCAATTTTCTGGGGTTACTTCATCACCCAAATACCGGGAGGTCTAATTGCTGCGGCTTACCCAGCAAACAAGCTTTTTGGCTTAGCTATTGGCACATCATCATTTCTGAATTTATTTCTTCCCTCAATTTACTTTCATTCAAATATGCTCATTATCGTTAAGGTGATGCAAGGTTTAGTGGAGGTAATATTTCTAATTCCAAGTAGGTTGAAAATGCAAGGAAATTATTTCAGGGGGTCACATATCCAGCCTGTCACGGTATTATGCGATTCTGGGCGCCTCCTCTTGAACGTTCCCGTTTAGCAACTTTAGCATTTAGCGGCTGTTATGCAGGAGTGATGTTTTCGATGCCTATATCAAGTGAATTAGTGAAACGTTTAGGTCCCTTATCTCCCTTTTATTTCTATGGAATTTTTGGATTAATATGGTACTTGTCATGGCTGTGGTTGGTGTTTGAAAAACCCTCGTACCACCCAGCTATCGATCCAAAAGAACTCTACTACATAGAAAATTCTTTAGGGAGCACTAATCAAAATTATGTCACACCCAACATCTCCAACACTCCCTGGAAGACGTTTTTTACTTCGCTGCCTTGTTATGCTATATTTGTAGCAAATTTTTGCAGATCTTGGAATTTTTATCTGTTAGTTCTGTTCCAAGTCATGTACTTTAAGGATGCTTATGGAGTCGACATCGAAGAGGTAAATCCATTTCTTGCAACAATAAAATATAACAAAATTAACTCTAGAATGGCTTCATGGGGGCTCTCCCGCATTTACTAATGACAATAATCGTCCCCGGTGGAGGCATTCTCGCTGATCGTCTTCGAAGAAAAGGAATTCTAAACACCACCCAAGTGAGAAAACTCTTTAATTGTGGTGGTTTTGGCATGGAGGCCACTTTCTTTCTAATTATGGCCTACTCGGATACAGTTATGCAGGGTATGACAGCGCTGACGATCGGCGTAGCCTTTAGTGGTTTTGCCATTTCTGGATTCAACGTTAACCATTTGGACATAGCACCACGATATGCTAGTATCCTAATGGGCATTTCGAACGGAATTGGCACCATCGCTGGGTGTATTTGTCCCTACGTCGTTCATTTAGTCATCGACGGAAATCGGGTAAGTTTCAAACTGCAATCGCCGCTCTAGAATAATGCAATTTGACGTCTTTGCTGTTGCTGTTTCGCACGGACGCCTTCGAATACCCACTGAACAATGGTATCATATCCAGAAATATGAAGGGCGAAATGACATGCATACAGAGAGTTCATTTTAGCGGCGGTGATCGAGCCAGTCGTGTGTGAAAGCGAGGGTGGCATGATATACTGGTCTGCGAACTTACAGCCGTGAAAGTAAAAATTACATTTCTTTTATGTTTCATTATTGCGTTTTGAGTGAACTAAATAAAATAAAATCAAGTGCTAAAATAAACAGCAAAAATTTCTCCGTATGAAATAAAAGAAATTATTTTTAGCGTTCTAGACTTAAGAACCGACATTCTCTTTTCACTTTCAGACCCGCGAGCAATGGCGATACGTCTTCATCCTCTCTGCTATGATCCACTACGCAGGCATCATCTTTTACGCATTTTTTGCTTCTGGTGAGCTTCAAGATTGGGCCGATCCACGTGCCGAGGAAGAGAAGCAGTGGAATCAAATGAATGAAGCAGTTCCGGTGAAAGCTCCGGTAATATTTCTCAACTTATTGTTTTCAATATAATTATTATAATAATAATTAGAATCAAAATAATGGTTTGCTGCAACGCCAGTTGAGTGGCAAAAATAACTATGGATCTGTGGATAAACCGTCACCACCAAGACCCCAACCACCCCAACAACAACCGCCGCCGTCGGTGCCGTTTGTACCTAGCGGAAATCCCTTTTTATCGGGGAGTAATCCATTCAGACAGGAACAGGTACAACCAGAAGCTCAGGATACTTATATGCACGGTACCGTTTTTGATCGCACTTATTAAATTTAGAAAGTAGATTGGAGAATGCGACCGACGATACTTTTTTAATAATTTTATTCGTGATTAAAAAATTTTCCTACGAGCCTAACAGAAAGTAAGTTTTTCCATCCGAATTTCCGAAAGGAAAGTTGCCAATTACCTCCCCGGAAGGTAAAAATTACCCCCCCCCCTCATCTGTTATAATTAAATTAAAAATGTATGTAACCTCTCAGGCAGGTAAAAATTTTGGGCAGGACCGGATTGCGGCAATGGTCAAATTAATAATCCTTGGTCAAAAGAGTCTCAAAAAAGATGACGACCGCATTACGGCGGTAGAAAACGCACGTAGCAGGATTTTCAATATTTAAAATTTTTGCAAAAACGTTTAAATTTAATATAAAACTCATCAAATGGTTCGTCGAAATTAGAGGTCAAAAAATCATTTAAAATAATGATCTAATTTTGCACAACACTATACAAAAAATCTGATTATCTTGACTAATAATTGAACAAGTTTGTTAAAATTTTTAATAAATCTTGTCTTAGGCACTTTTATCTTTTCTGTAGGAAAACTTTATTAGCAATATTTTTTTTTAATTACAAATTACAACCGCAGTCCGGTCATGAATTTTTAGAAGCGATATGACACACCGAAAATTTTACTTCCCTCATAGAAACGGAAAACATGCTGCTAAATTTAATAGCAAAACTGGAATATCAAGAAAAATTGTTATTTTTGAAAGTTTTCTTGTTGGATCGTAGGAAAAATTATATGTATTACACTGGAGAAAAGTGTCTTTTCCTCCCTGAGTGGTCACTGCCCTCGACAAGTCTRGGGCAGTAACTTTCACCTGCGAAAGGAAAAGATACATTTTCCTCTTTTGTAATACAAGTAACAATTATTTCAACAAAATACTAAATATGAAATAAACAAACAGGTAATAAAAATTATTTCTTATTTTGTACTTACCTACAATTTATGATTGACAGTTATTTAACAATTAAAAAGGTGTCGTAGGGAAATTTAGTAATAGAATAAAAACCATTGTATAGAAAGCTACCACACAATTGAAGCATGTAACTTGAAATTTTGAAATGACTTTTTGGAAAATATTTTGTAAAATAACTGCAATTGTTAGATGAAGCACTTTTTTTAACAAACTGACCTACTTATAGGTAGATAGAAAAAAAATTGTCAATTTGTATAAAACTTTGTTACCACTGAAAATAATTATAAAATGCATTTATCATAGATTAACTTTTTTTATGAATTATTATGAATTTGTTTCAATAAAATCAAAATCTATAAAAAATCAAACTACCAATAAGAATATAAAACTTGATATATTCATAGATGAAGTAATTTATGTTATGGTATACAGAGTGGTTATAAATGATTTTCATCTAGCCAGCTTTGGAATTTTTTTGCATGTAACTTTATTTGTGCCGCTCTAATTTTTTGAAATCTCTAGTTCTGTCATTAGTGTCACTTATTAATTAATAATAAATGGTTGTTAAATTAAACTTTTATTGTTTCAACTAATTTCCAATAATAATTGATAATGATGTATACTTTGGAAGAAAACAAGTTTATAATTGAAGTCTCTTTTCGAAGTGGACGCTTAGTAAACGGCAATTTTTTTAATTTTGAGTTAAAACAAGTAGGTACCCCTATTTTCGTAAAGCGGCATTTTTTATTTTACATGGAAAATTCACAGCTGGCTAGATGAAAATCATTTATAGCCACTTTGTATAAATTACCTATATTTTAGTATTCTACATATTTGAAAATTTTGGGATATTTTCAGAGAGGACTACGACTTTCTTCACATTTACCGCTTTGATGTACGCAGCAAAAAAAGTAGTCTTTTTTATTTCCTATTATTATTCTTGAAAATACACAGTAGTTCCGCCGGTCTATTTGCAAACTACATCTTAGTGTCACATTTCTCTCTTGAAAATTTCTCCATTGTAACAAGATTCTGTATTCCAGGGTTGCGTTATGTTGTACATAATCATGTTTATAATTCGATTTTGTTTCAATTCATCATACATTATAATATTTATAGGATGTTAAGTATTTGAGGAAACTTACCCTCAAGGCTGTGTTGACAATAATACAGTGGGATTTCAAATCCCACTAAAAATCGTTGATAATAATGGCGATAATAACTAGTTATACWGAATGAATGTGCGAGTTGGTATAAAAGTTGCATAAAGGTACAAAACGAGAGTAGATATGTATGTTGTACACGGGTGCGAAATTAGACTAGAAGTGTTACTACTTTGTTTCGAAAAACTGTAAATTTGTCAGTTTTTGGAAATGACGTAAGACTTACTGTAACTTCTAAATAGATGTAGTAACAAAAAAATTACATTTGATTATATATTTTATTTGCAGTGTTGTTACAACACAATATATTTTGTCGCTAAAATTGTGAAAGACTTGTATGAAATCGTGTAAAAATTAAATGGGTGTTAGATGTTTTCTATGTTCCTTCTACTTCTTCACTGTCTCTCTCTAACTTGTCAATAATTGCGTAAATGTATAAAAATGTATTTCTTCTTTGCGTGATTACGATTTTTTCGAGCGATGTTGAACTGTTTTTGGTTTTGAATGAGCAATACCTGCTTTTAGACTACATTTACTGTTGTTTTTTCAATTCTTACCATTCTTGACGTGTATTAAATTTGTTAAAACATCCAACGTTTTTATAAATTTTATTCGCGTTGAGAGCAGTAGTGTAGAGGCAATAAATGATGCAAATATTCATGTTAAATTTAATGTTTTTTAAAACCTTGCATATCGATGTGTTTTAATAGGACTTAAGTGATATACGGCGTAAATAATTAACAAACTGCATGCTACGGACATCACTATCAGATAATATAATGTTGACAGTTTCTGAATAGTTTCGTTTAACTTTTTTTGAATTAGTGAATATCATTGATGTGTTAAATCTTTAAAATGTGATTGTTTACAGATCAATGTAAGAATAAAAATGTATAATAAATAATTCTGTTACTGAGGCAATGTTCCGCTTATTTTTCCCCGAACACTAGTGAAAAAAAACACAAGGTTTTTTCAAATTTTATTAACAAAAATATTACAAGTACGTCTAAGAACTACAATAAATTATTAGTTCTAGTACCTAATGGCAAACTTTTAATTACAAAAAAAACTACTGGCTAATCATGAAAGACGCAATAAATTGCGCCAGCACCACATACGTAGTTGCAATTTTTATTTGCAATTTTAGTTTACTCTCAGGTTTTGGCATTTTTAAGTACCTAAAACTTAGAACAGTCGATTGAGGAGACCTCTTCTTCCAATTTGTTTTTTTGGAGGCCCTTGTGCATAAGGCGGATGCGGATTTGTGCTCACGTAATAAATCCCACGAGCCCTAAAAATCCAATTAAAAAGAAAACAAAATACTGATTAAAAACCTACTCATGTGTTACATGTTCGCCCATTAATACATATTCTTCATCTTTAGGGCTACAAAAACCCGTCATAAAACTTAACAAGGTTGGACAAGGGTACGCCCAAAATCCTTTTTTTGTAACAATAGACTCAATAAAATACGGTGTTACTTTAGTATGATCGCAAGCTAAGGTTTCTGAAAATAATTTTCTCAAAAAAAGAAAAACTTTGGACAAAATATTGATTTACTGAAAATGGTATCACTGCCGCATCCCGGCTGACTCGATCCTCCATTTATATAAAAATCCGCATGTCCTGTGGGCCCCCATTGTCCCAAAATTCCGGCCCCTGTGTGTAAAACATCAACAAAATGAGCATCTGTATAATCCAAATCCCGCGATCTGTTACTGCCCATGTAGAATACGATAGTGGGGTCCAAGCCTGGAATTGTGAGTGAGATAAAGGTGAAAGTGTAGATTTTTTTCCATTACCGGTAATTCGACCCAGTTTCCCGTGTTCGATGGGATTGAGATAATTTGCAACGAGACCAGCAATGTGAGCACCGACACTATAGCCGACTAAATGCAAGTCATCGGCTCTTACACCTCTGGGATGATGGGTTAAATAATTGATGAGTTGGGCGATGCATTTAGCGCAGAAGCGGGGCGCCCATTCCATTTGCTATTACASAAAAGAAGTTGTACCATTTTTTGATTTTTTATGGTAAATACCTTTAGACATGGCTCCCGGACTAGAGTCCCGTAATCCACAATGATAATATTGTAGTTTCCTCTGTAGAAATAGGCGTCTCTCATATCAGTACTAGGTGACAAATTCCTTCCACCGCCAAACCCATGAATCACAATTTTTGTTGGATTAATTCTATTAAATTGACTATTGTATAACGACTCTTCTTTGGTTGTGTCTATCAGCTCCGGATTTTTCTGSGTCCGCCTTCAAATGTGTTAATTTCACTATCAAAGTTTTTATTGTTCATTGAAGTAGAATAGCAATAGCCGTTTAAAAACAGTAATTTTTATTTAATAGGACATTAAAATGCTGTGTTTTATCGGATGTTCCATGACTTCATATGTGTGATTAACCACACTTTCGCCAGGAATTTATTAGAAATTAGACTTGACGTACCTTGTGTATAAGAAAAATTGAATTTGTCGGTGAGGACACCTGTAGGGTCTAGGGATGCAGGAGGAGGTGTTAAAAAGGTCCTGAACCGTCTCTGGTTTTTTCTTTTCTTTGACGTCTTCGCCATAAGCACCTGGAATTAGGTCAAAAATGTTGTGATCAAATTACTGTTTATAGTCATTTATTATGTAATTCATGGTTTGTTCTTTTTTTGGTTGTTTTATATTCTATTTACGTATATTTTCTGTGGTATTTGTAAGCAATACCTATACTCAGATTAACCTTCACTCATCTTACCACATAAGAATTTTATTTTTATTTTATTTTTCTAATATTAGAAACAATATATCAAAGAAAATTTTTGACCTGTGCACATTAAAACTTTTGCTAAAAATGGATACAAATTCTTCTAGTAATTGACACGCCTTAAAAATAAGAAAATCTTTCGAAAGTGCACCTAACAATTTGCACGTAAATTAATTTGCTTTAATTGCCATAATATAATAATAAAATTTTATTTTTTTTTATTAATTATTATTACAGAATTTTCAGTTGTTCCACTTTTTGAGAATTCTTGTACTATCAAAATGCTAAATCACGTTATGCATACACGCACACGTTGTGTGTAATCTAATTATATTACATTAAAGCTTAATACATCCGTAAAAGCTATTACTTAACATCAAAATAAATCCAAAACTTGTAATTATAGTCTCGTCAAAAATTGCGAAAAGTAGTGTCCGAAAAAGCATCAAAACAAAGCCGCCAAGTAGAAAGTCAAACACAATAAATTACAACTCAAAGGAAATGTCAACAAAAGTAGAAACCCAAAAATTATCAGGTTTGTCTCCTCAGACAGAAAAACTCTGTTAATTAGAAGAGAGTACTTATACTTCAATTAAAATTAATTAAGAGAAGAGTACTAATTTGTAAGAAATGACACGTAATTTTACAACTTCCGGAAAATTTTTAATTTTTTAATTATCACCTACTTTACTATAAATATAAGTTTAGTGTTATTTAAACTTCCCCCAGACGAAAAAATGTCATTTACCTCAAGGAAGTCTATTGCATAATAGCGCGTGAGATTTACTGACAGATTGTTATTATTTGTATAATAATACGAAATTGCAATGTAACATGTTATTAATTTCACCGCAGGTTTCTTATACACTTTTCCTTTTGAGTGAATAAAAAAATGTCAGATATTAAAAATATTTACATAAATTTTGTGTCAGTGAAAGTTCCAAAAAAATCGAAGACAAATAGACACAACACAATAAATAAATGATTCTATTGTTCTACAAATTCGGTCATTTTTTGTATCTGCTTTGTGCTGAAATCTAAAATCAGAACTAGGAACACGTATTTTATAATWCTACTATGGAAAATAAAATAATTAGTTTAATGAATATTAATTCTCTGGGGGAACACCCACAAGAATAATTTAACTGTAATAGTGATAGTGACAGTGATGTTGCAAAAATTCCGATCAAAACAGATCAGTTAATTAATTTGGTTGCGACCGCAACCTTAATCCTTAACCTTCACCGGCAAAGAATATCAATTTTTCCACATGACACATAAACTTTCATAAAAACAAATTCTTACTTACACTTTCTCTTTCTTCTAGAAGATGTTAGTAAATATGACTTACCGGTAAACGCGAAGAAAAGAAGATAATAACAAAGAACAATAATCACCACACTTTCTCGTTTCACTGTCACAAATACCGGCAAGTTTCGATGACCAGTCATCCTAGCATTGGCCCTGTTTTATTTTATTAGAGTGTTTTTGACTCAAAGAACACAAACATGTGCTAGTGAAAGTCGATCAAGCGACTTGTACGATGGTCAATCGTTGTATGCATCGTCGTACGAAGAGTACCTTCACTTTTACAACCTCCTCTATATCGCGACTCTCACCGGGTTATTAGATATTACACATGGGAATTTTTGATAACACATAGTTGCGTAAGAGGGAGAAAATTCGCGAAGGCGCTAATGTTTCGGTACCTATTACAGTACCATCAATTATTCCATGCTTCCGTACATCATTTTTTTGAAAATGTGTCGTCGGATGTTAAGTAACATTTTTTTTTACTTTGTTACCAACACGAAACGGGAAGAAACCAAACTATCTACTTAGTATAATTGAGTTGTACTTATCTTCTTAAACAAAGAGTATTACTTTAGGAGAAACTAATTTATCGCAAGTTTCTTGATCGCGACTTAGCGAAACTAACCCATGATGGAGGAAAATTCTAGAATAAATATTTTARCTACATACATAATAAAACAACAAGTGGTTAAATAAAAAGATTCAATAATAATTTGTTTCAGCTTCGATAATGTTTGATAATGCAAAGTTGCGTTTGACAATAGCCCAGGTAATAGGTAGTCGCTTATGTAAGGTACGCAGTTTCATTCAAATCATAAATTGGGTCATATTGGATGTATTATTAATTATTATTATGCGTTATYTTTACTTCATCATAACAAAAAGTGCTTGAAAAATTTTCTTGTAAATTAAGTACATACCTATGTATCGATGTAACTTTATTAAACTTTGTTACTTTACAAAAGTCAATGTAATTTATTACCTATTTTAGTCTATTTTATTTTTATGMTTGTAGTATTTTTAAAAAACTTTTTCATTTTTCTTCAAACATAAAGAAATGATTGTCTCTTAAATTCTACTAGTTTACGTTTACCTATATGATATACAGGGTGTCAATAAAACTTGCAATCGGCAATATCTCTATAACTGAAAAAGTTATTGGGAATCACTCAAAACCGTTTTGGTGGTTCCTAAGAGGGATCAAAYTGACATGGTAAATGACGTACCTTCATCCACCCTTGAAGCCATAGCCACCCCAAGTTGAAAATTTTAAATGGCACTACTCTATTTGTGATACATCGTTGGAAAACTCATAACAAGCGCTTTTCAAAAATGTCATACAGCCTATTTGGTAACGCCGTTTTTCCAATTATTCAAAAACAAATACTTTAAATATTCATTTTTTATATTTTCTTTTTATTAAATTTTTGTTCTTGGTTCTACGTTTACAAGTTTACTCTCTCTTTGTTCTAAAGTTCTTTAATTTAGTTAATATTCTTACATTGTGTTTTCTACGCTTTTCTAAAAAACTTTTTAGACTTCTTAATTTATAGTTAGCAGTCTCAATTCGACGACTTGCATCTTTAACTTTTTAACTTTTTAAGTTTTTCTAACAACGTTTCTGTGGTCTTGCAATTTAATATTTTTCATTTTTGTTAAACTGTATAAAGCCGAGTACACACTACTGTAATGTAACATGTAATGAAACAAATAATGTAACGCAAATATTATGGACATGCTGCGAACATCCTATGGATGCTCGGTTAATGCGGTGTTCCACAAATATCTTAATTTGTTTCTTGCAAATATGCAATACGAACCGTTGGCTGAACATTTATTTCGTCTAAACGCTCGTTGCAAACGCTCTTGTGCTCGCACCGACCAGAGATGAGTAAACTTACAGTCAGTCGATTTGAAAATGTCGTGTCCATAAAACGAACCCCTGAGCTTGCTGTCGTCCCTCCGAACGCAACTATCCCCAATAAATKATTTCGCATCGTAAAATTGAAAATTCTTTACGTAAGAACATTGACAACGAAATATGAAGTTTCTTAWCCACAAAATTTTTAATATTAAATTATAATTGATTGTTAGTTGCACATTGTTTTAAAAATAACACAATCCGTAAAATCAAATTTTTATAACGAGATGCCAAAAATAAATATGTAGTTCAAGCAAAATACGCTTGGTACCATACTTTTTGTTTCCTAGCTTCCCCAGATGACATTAGGTATGATAGTTACATAAGTATGCTATTCAAAAAAGAAAATAATACGAAAGTAGAATAGTAAAACAGTTTTTAATTTGCATGTAAACCAAAATTTAAATTAAGTTCAGTAGATCAACATTTTGCTCAGTGGTTTATTACTAATTAACCGAATGTAATTACCTACATATTTACAATAATTTTCTTATTGATTTATAATTTACTACCATTTACATTTTGACCTAATCTTATAATCTAATAAAATAAAAGAAATAAAAGAAAATTTTAATACATTATTATAATTAAAACACAGGTTCAGCAAATATACCGAAATATTGAGAATGTTATACCAATTTTATATACCATACAGTTTTGGGTTAATAAATTTGTTGAATAACAGTGGCTTTTTTAATACATTTTTTAGAGGTTTCTTGGAAGATTTCCTATACCATACTAGACAACTTATGCGTCATTTTTTATACATTTTGTATACAAAATGGATTACAAAAAACATTCAAAGCCATAATTCCCTTATTTTTAAAAATAATATGACAATACTCCTTAGAACAAAGTTGCACAGTTTATTATCATCTATTTTTTGGAATAAATGCCCAATTAATGATAATGCTGCTTCTTGTTTCACCGAAAGTGACATCAATTTCAGTTTTTTGAATGGAATACCTGTATATTTTTTATTTTTAAATTGTCTTGTTTTTCAAAAAGCTCAGTAATTATTATTTATGACTATTATTGCCTAAAACAATAAATAAGTGGCACTGTGTAACTTTCAATGCCTAAAAGCAAAAGTTAGTGAAAAATTAATTAAACTAGGCTATTGACAGAATAAACTTTTTTATTAAGATAAGCAAACGACTGATAACAAAAAACTGTTCTACTTTAAAGTATTGTAATAACTTAAAAAAAAATAAAGTTATAGTTTAGGGTGTGTTTTATAATCCAGCCTGTAGAAACTTTTTAAATGTGTAATTAAAAAAATACCTATATTTTGTACTCAATGTTAAAGAGTGCTTTTATCAAATAATTTCAGTAGATAAAGTAGTCTTTTATCGTCTAGTGAAATAAAGTAATTTTTATCTACTGTTTAGATTCAAGAAATTCCGGTAGGTSAGTACAAAATAAAACGAAATATGAAACACGACGATAAAGATTGTGAAAAAAGTCCACTCGTGACTTCGTCACTCGTAAACTTAACCTTTTCACTCGTAGTTTTTCTTTATCGTCTTGAATAATAAATAAATAACTATTATTATTGGTATAAAGATAAATTTTGATTTGGAATTTTGCATATCTTGTTTTCCACTCTAGACTCTACTCAATTAGCTTCAAAACTTAAAAAAGCTGATGTATCTAAATATCGAAATTATTTATTGCACTGTTGAAGCCATAAAAAAAACATTAAGTAGTTATCTCATATATTTTTATACTTAAAACTAGTTGACAGCAAATTTCAAATTTTTTCTAAACATTCAGAAATTTGAAGTGTACCGAGCTGCAAAGGAATGCTCCAGGTGTTTAGTATTTACCCACCTCAAGTTAAGAATCAAAAAAAAAGAGTAAGTCCTTTTGTTAATAATACACAATAATATAATATATTACTACTTGTAATTATTTTTTCCAATTAATTAAAAGCTAAAATTTGCGGAATAAAAAGTGTTAATTTAAGCATTCGGCTTTCCCCATTTCTGTTTATCTACATGTGCTACCTTACTAATCAAAACACAACTTTCTCCAAACTAAATCAAAAAAATTGTGAAAAAAATGTAAATAATCGAATTGTAATTAATAGTAGGTACTTATAAGCATCAAGACRGGTAAGGACATTTTACCGATCGAAGACGATTGTTTGTCTGAGATCATTAATCATTAACGTGCGTGATACTTATGACATTTTTTGCGCGATTGATGTTTATTAATTTTGTTAAAAATTATGTAACAAATTTACTTAAAACCGTTCTAGAACGTCAAAATACTTTGGCGACGACTTTGAGTAGGTAGACTTAGATACAGACGAGTTTGTCGTTAGCAACGATGAACAAAATACTTACCTACCGACCAGTTTGGATTAGCAAATTAGCAACGAGTAAATACAACTTACTGTCTTGGAAATAGACGTGGTAAACAATTAAATAAAGCTCAATCGCATAAAAAAATATTTTTATAGAGAATTGCGACTACAGTGATTGTATTAATTTTAATATAGTCATATTAATTTTAATATAGTCACTGTAATTATTGCGACTAATGTGGTTAGTGTTCTATACAAGTTTATTGTAAGTGTTCTTATCACCAAAAGATGGCTCTAAAAGTATTATTAGAATTTAATTGTATCTTATCTAGCTTTAAAGGTCACTGGTTTGTGTTGCCATGCTTAATTTAGTGAAGTTTTCAATTACAAATAGTCAGTTACATAAGAGAAAAATGTCAGTGCAAGTGCTTAAAGAAATATTCTTGAAATCAGTGGATTCAGTACAACCTCAAAACCTTATCACGAAACAAGTGAGTGTCAACTCGGGCCATCTAACGGTTTGTGGTCGAACTTATCCGTTACACAAACCTTGCTATTTGGTAGGATTCGGCAAAGCTGTGTTAGGCATGGCTTTAGAACTTGAGAAAATTCTGAAGGACAACCTAAAGATGGGAGTAGTGACAGTACCAAAGGGAATATTTAAAAATTTTGAAATCCATTCCAAGATTAAATTTATCGAAGGAGCCCCGAATAATATTCCTGATGAGGAAGCTTTGTGTGGAGCTTTAGAGATTAAAGCTCTTGTGGAAAGTTTAGGACAGGACGAGTTGGTGTTAGTGCTGATGTCTGGTGGTGGGTCCGCTTTGCTACCATTACCCAAACCCCCAATTASATTGAAGGAGAAGCAGAATTTGATTAAGGAATTATCGACTCGGGGAGCGGATATTTTAGAACTTAATTGTGTCCGCAAGCAAATATCTGTGCTAAAAGGCGGAGGATTGGCCGAGTTGGCTTTTCCTTCCCGAGTTATCTCGTTGATTCTATCTGACGTTGTTGGAGACCCTTTGGATTTTATCGCCAGCGGTCCGACTACACCCAATTGTGATAATGGCGATGCCGCCATCGCAATCATCAACAAATACAATTGTTACGAGGGCCTTTCAGGCGCGATGCAAGGTGTTCTAGTCCAGAAAAGAGAAAATCGCGGTTGTTTTCCGCCAATTAGAGATGGAAAATACGAGCACGTCGACAACTTCATAATAGGAAACAATCAAATCGCGGCGGAAGCGGCACGCCAACACGCAGCTTCTTTCGGTTTTCAATCAACAATAATATCAACCTCGGTTACAGGCAATGTGGGGATGATAAGTCAAATTTATGCCGATTTGGCACGCACCATTTGCAATTCATCGAGTAAACAAACAGTGAAAGATTTCCTACAGTCGTACGAGCTGCAGATCGATTCCACCGCCATTGATACACTAATTAGCTTTGATTTTAGCAAAGAGGTTTGTGTAATAGCCGCCGGTGAGCCGACTGTTGTGGTCAATGGCAGTGGAAAAGGAGGACGCAACCAACAATTAGCTTTAGAGCTTTCGGTTCGACTTAATAAGCTTAACATAAAATCGGCGGATATTTCATTTCTCAGTGCGGGAACAGATGGAATAGACGGCCCAACTGACGCTGCTGGAGCAATTGGAACTTCGGATTTAGTTAATAATAGTCTCAAGGAGAACATTAAACCAGAAGATTATTTAAACAATAACGATTCTTACACGTTTTATTCCAAATACATGCGAGGAGAACATCTTATCAAAATTGGACACACGGGCACCAACGTTATGGACATACACGTAATGCTCATAAAACCGAAGCAAAAGTGAATGTTAAAAGGAAGCGAGCGATCTGGATGAATGCTTGAACAGTTCAAATCCTAAAACTTATTTTTAATATCTCTTCGACTTGGTGGTTTCAATAAAAATTGGGCGCTCTGAATATTGATCTYTCYTTGCTCCTAACAATTTATTTCTTATTTTTTCCTTATTTTTTTTAACTAAAACTTGAAATGATTTTTTCGTTAATTTATTATGAGATTTTCTTAAATATTTTTATGTTAAAAGATGAATAAAATATTAGTGTCAGTCTCCAACAAGAACTATAAATAAAAAACTATGTAGCAGCGTTCACAGTAGGTATGAATTAATAATARTGAGAGAACCAGAAAAGTGTAGAGCTCAAGGGTGTAATTCAAGGAATGCAACTTTAATCCGATTATTTATTAAAGCATAATATGTTAGACATAAAAAAGTTTGCAAAGTTATTTTGAGATTTGCAGTTAAAAATTCAGAATATCTATTAATGCATATTAATTTTTAATATTGTTTTTTTTTTTGCTTAATTAATTAAATTAAAAGTTGGTTGTGGAATTTCATTTTTTCCGTCCTCTTGAAATTCTTAATTGAAAAACTAAGCTTTTTACAGCCATTTATTTTATTTKATTTTTTAATAAGTTTACTGAAACTGCTCGCCTCAGCTTGCAAAACAAAACCTATTCAACTGTTAATTTAATTTTAATACTTTAATAACGCGCAAATTTGAAATGAGTTTCTAGTCATTTAACTCTGAACCCTTTCTGCACCCAAAACAGTTTTRTTCTTCTTTTTGCTGTTACTTTTGCATTAATTACCAAAGGAACCTTCTGTAAATGACAGTTGTAAATTAGATAAAAACATTTCCCTGAATAAATCTGCTCTAATCCTGAATTTAAAATCATCAAAATGTGGAAAGGAAATGCAGCATCAAAAATTTTTCAAAGAAAAGCATATTTCAGATTTACCAAACAAATGTAGTAGGTATTTAATACGCTAAAAGTGTCAAGTTCTACTTTAAAATCTAATTATAATTCACATTTGTTAATGTGTCCATTTTGTTTCTCATAATTCAATAATAATAACTATAAAAACCACGCGTTGTTTCATCGCTTTTTGTTGTTAAAAATGAGTTTGGATCGATTCATTACTTATTTCTGTCTTTTTCTAACTAAAAATTTTCACATGTCAACTCTGTGATTGCTCTAAATGTTAAATACCTAATGTTTGTTTTTCCCCGACAAATTCTGTTAAAGTTGGTAACCGAATCGCAACGAAGCGACACGAATCGATATCTTCATGGTATGGATTCTGCGCAAGGCAAAATGTGCTTCTTAAATGAAACGCGTGTTGCCTATCGCACCGCATTGCACGTTTGACAATTGACGTGATGGTTGGTGTTATTGTAGAACTGTCAAAATTGTGAAAAAATACGACCGAAAATGACCAAAATGAAGAATTGGCGGTGTTTTTTCAACATCCTGGTCGTACTTTTGAGTCTCGTTGTCGATTTTAGTGACACGCAGCTGGTTATCAACGTCAGAAACCAGGTTAGTTTTCAGAGAGCATGTTTTAACCTTAATCGCGATTTCGTCACTATGTTTACATGTTGGGCTTTTGCGAAAAAGGGTGAATTAGAGGTTGGCTCGATAAAAGTTGATATGTTTTCGGTAATTTATTATTATTTTTCAAAAAATTCGAGTTATCTTTTATGTGGAAAAATAATAATTATTTTTTTTACATACATTTTTAAAAGGTTTATAAATTCCGATGAAATTAAAGAAATTTAATATAAAAATTTGATGATGAAAATTTTAATTTGCTGTTCATGGCCAACTAGTAGCGCAGCCAGATTTACAGTTTAGGGGGAGGGGGTTTATTATACTTAAAATAATATACAGGGGCGATAAAAAATATGAATACAGCTGAACATTAATTGCCCAAATTGTTCCTAATTTTTTGATTGATTGTTTACAAACACAGCAAAATGCTGTTTTAAAATATTAAAATTGGAATTTCGCATTATTATTAAAGAAAATTATGTTGATCTTATTTCTCCTAGTGTTTCTCCAAAATTTGATAAAATTTGAAATTCATTTCAGGCAATACAAAGTGATTTAAAAGTCTTGGGCCATTTCTTGGGTGGTGATAAAGTGAGTCAAAAGTTTCCATCACAAAAAATTGCTTGAGTCTTTTTTCCACGATATGTAGCTCTTCAAGGGTTAGATTTTGGATTAAGTTTTTGTTTGTTCAGATCATGTATTCTTGAATTTAGTTAGCGGAAACGGCAGATCTTACAACATTAAACGAWTACCTTTTGAAAAAAAATCACCAATTTGTGTGTTATGGTGTACAAAACATTTAACAAACTAGCAAATACAATAATACATTAAATCCGACAACATCGGAAACGAAAGAGCTAAGGTGCCTACATGATAATATGGAAATTGTCAGTTCCGTTTTTTCTCRCAAAAGGTTGAAAAAAAATTGCATTCATTTTTACGCTTAGCTGAAAGTCTTCCATCACCATTCGAGAGTTGGTCCGCTTCTATTGAATCACACTGTATAAAGTTTATTGTTGACCTATTGCTGTTCTGTCACCATTCGAGAGTTGGTCCGATTCTTTTGAATCACACTGTATAAAGTTTATTGTTGACCTTTAAATGTTAGAATATTAAAAAAAATGTATGCAAAAAGTCTTAAGCATTAAATTTTGTGCTTTATCTGAAACCACTTTGAAATAATTTGATTTCTTTGACGTAAACATCTAATTTTTTAATATTTATTACTCAAAAATATTAGAAAAATAATGTTTGCGGTGCTTTACAGGAGAAAGGGACAAAAGGTCTACAATTTCAAAAATCAAGAAGTTTGTTAAAAATGATAACAAAACGTGTTATCTAATTTGTAACAAACAACACGTTTTGTTATCATTAGAGTTCGAATTTTTATGCAGTAAAATTACTGAAAATATGCGCATATATACAGGGTGTCCGTTTTTCAAGTTCCACCATGGGAATCTCAGTTATTATAAGAGATATGAGGTCGGTTAAATCAGGACAAAGTTGCGCATTTTTATGCTAAACAATTATCTGAAAGAAAATTTATTGTGTCATTTTTAGTTTTTCAATTATTGGAAAAAACGGAAATTTGTAATTTTTGTTCTTATTTTTTTAAGCGAAAACTAAAAGACGTTTTTAACTAGTACGTTCTTAAGGCACTTTTTTGCAAGGAATCTAAATCTGTCATCGTATTTTCCAAGGCGCTCTTAATGTCAGAGTTACAACACTCAACTTTGGATTTTCTTATGGACGCTATATTTGATTTCTGTATTTTTGAAAAGTCTTTTTGTTCCTGATCACAACAATGTATCACACGATATGATTTTACATGCTGAACAAAATTAAGAAAAAGCAAAGATGCAATCAATAATAAAGTCTGTTCTTTTTTTTAAATGGAAATTACCAAGTCAAAATTTTGGTGAAAATTTCTCCATTGCCACAAATTTTGTTTGGTCTTTGTTTTTGTTTCTAGAAATTTCGTTAAAAAATTATGGTTATGTTTCTAAATTGAGATGTTATCAAAATTTTGACTTTTATGAATCTTGTGTGCCTATTTGCTCTTTGAAAGCGCTATAATTGAATACCTGATGACAGGCATCATTATCTAAGGTCTAAAGACAGAATTCAGTCCTAATAATTTTGATAGAAACACACCGCAGTAAGTAAGTACAATGTTGTCGGCAAAAATGAGGTTCTTGCTACAAAAAGCTTTGGAGAAAAAGGATGTACATACAGAAAAAAGTTATTTAGCAAAAGATACAAGTAGGTATTATGATGATTGGCAGTAAATTTTGTGTAATTTATTCAAATGAGCTCAAAGTTGATGCACTTTATAAATTCTTCAGCTTTAGTTTCAAAATTGTTACTTTTTCAACTCGTTCATCAAAAACGATGCACAAGACACTAATTTAATTGCTTTCTTTCCAAGGTTTTTTCTCAATCATGTTTATTTTGTATTCTTGTCAATTTTTTGCTAAAATTGAGTATTTTAGCTAACCTGCACTACAAATTGCGTCTACATTTTAACMGGCCCTTTTTCTAACTTCCTGCTTGTGAACTATTCGTTTCCAAAATTTCTAAAAACTGTTAGCGCTACTGAATTTGTTCCTTTTTTGGTGTTTTGTCTCTAAATTTTCTTAGACGATTTTTTGTGTTGACGTTTAATGACATTGTTTTTAAAGTAATTCAAAAAWCTGGAACTGCCAACTTCCTTTATTAAAATTACCATGAAATTACTACTAGTGGTGCCAACGTTAAGACTGTTTGGCATTTCCATTAAAAAAAAAAACTTTACATATTCCGATACGAACTCGATTACGAATTTTGAAATATTGCAGTTTATGGCTATTAATGAAAGAGTGATTAGTTTGACAACTACTGTCATGGGTTTCCAAAAATTACATAACTGATTAATAAATGTGTATTTTTTGTATCTAGTGTTTTGAGACTCTTGTATATTTGGGTGTGTACATTAGGTGCAAGCTTCGCAAAGTTGTGTGAAACACCCTGTATAAAAAAAGACCCTGACTGATTTTCAGACGCAACCCAAAATACATTCTCAGGTGCCACTATGCGTTATTGATGTACTGTTTGAAATTTTTCAAAGTTATAAACATTGATATCTGCGATAGCTTTGGCAGTTTTTATAACTTTGCGTCCTACTGTGTACTTTTGACGGTACAGATTTAGCCACAGCATTTTTGTGGCATTCTTCATACATCAAGATCATGTTAGTTTTTTTTTTGTCGTTTGAGTATATTTCGAATTCAAGCGGAAAAAAAGTGGAATTGATGACACTGTCATGTTTAATGCATGACATATCAACAATTACCTTGATTTAAAATCAATAATTTAAATGCAAATGCAACAAAAGCTAAATTATCTGTGAGACTGAATCGATTAGGGTCTTTATTATATATGACTCACTCTGTATAGCTAATCTATTCAGCTAATGAAATGTGTGATAATTATGGTTATCAATAATTGTATACATATACCTGCTACTATATACATGTGTTTTCTATTTACATCTTTACTTTGTGCTTTTGATGCTTTCAAATGTTAAAAAGGAGCATCCTCGACTACATGTCGAGGTCAAAAAATTGCAAACTCTTTATGTTTGTTGACGTGACTGCCATTTCCTCATTGAAGATTTACTCAAAAGCTTGACAAAGCGACTATACAAATTTATTTAGGTATATTTGATCTGAGTAACTTTCAAGATAATAATTTAAAAAAAAACAGATTATGAATGTTGCCATGTACAACGTGTATACGCGTGGCGAGTAGGCATTGTTTAAATAAATTTTGTTGTTTTTAATTAAATATTAATTCCAAAATTGTGTTCAGTTTAGTATTAATCTATTATGCATGAGCAATTTAAATAAGGCAATATGTAGTGGTTGTTTGTTAGATAACTAAATATTGAATTTAACATTGTTTATTAACCAAATCCAGGAGATTACTGGAATTTAATTTCTGAATAATTTAACACAACATTAATGATTGTTTTTGAAATCTAAATTTATTTGAATCTTAATGTGGTGATAGATAGTTGTCAGAGTTTTGTTTTAAGAACTTGTTAAGATTTAGAATTAAAGCATAAGCAATCATTTTTATGAGAAAAGAAAAACGGTTTAATTATTAAAATGAAGTTTTTTAATTTTATTTTATTATTTCTATTTGATTATTTAAATTGATATTGTGGTGGCACTATAAGGAGATCAAGCGATAGGTTTCGAACGCACGGAGTCCTAAAAACGCCTTAGAAGGGTTCCGGATAGCACTGGGGAGTTTGTTATGAGTCTATAAATACAATTCCTATCTGTTTTCATGAGGAAATAAAATTCTCTTAAAACAAGGCTTCACTACTTTATTCATGTGGATACGGATTACGAAATACGGTTAGTAGTGACTTTTTTCTTTTATTAAATAGAAGCAGGGTTTCAAAAATGGAATGGAACATAACTAACGGAACTTATTTTACATTCAGTCGGATGATAAAAGAGATGGAAGCACGATATGAACAAGAAAGTTATTTGTATTTTCTTTGGAAACTGCACGATTTATACGACACCGTGATGTTTTATCAAAAATAAAATATGTGGCATTATCGAAAAATGGTTTCAAAGATGTCAAAGGAAGGAGATGAAAAACAATGAAAAGCACTCGATAACGAACTTTTGAAATATGGATGGGCCGAGTGAGAAAAGTATACTTTTCTCCGATATTTCTACTGTGATAAAGCGTTAAATATTAATTTCCGCTTATCTTTCCCCACCTGAGTGTTGACTGACTGCATCATAATTAAATCGAAAAGAGGAACTTTTAATCGCTTTAACTTTGTGTAGGTTAAATGAATATATACGAAAGCTTGAAACAAAATAGAGCTTTAGGATGATCTACGGCATTTTTAATAGAATTCTAAATGAAGAATTGCTCGCCAAAATTTGTCTGCTGGGTAAAGTTTATGTAAATTACAGTGAGAATAAGAATTAAATAATTGAAACGCAAGCAACGAGCTGCTGAAAAAATTCAAACTCACAAAGTTTTTGTGATGTTGCAAATAAATTTATACATGCAGTGAAATCATAAATGAAAGTCTGGACACGAAAGTAATGAAATAGTTTTTATTCAATTCTAGGATGGTCACCTAGCTTTGTTTTAAGTTAGGGAAAGTTCATTATTGACCTTCTGTCATGCGATTGTGAAGTATTTGTTCTATAATTTCCAAAACGCTGTCACATTTGACGTGGGTTTGGAACCWTTTTTTTATACATTTGCTAATAATAATAAAATAATAGGAATGTTTTATGGAGTTTCTTTGACATTACTCTTAATTATGGATGAAAACTTTTTCAGACACTGATTARGAAAATTTTTTCTTATACACGGACGACACTAATTAAAAAAATCTGTTTCACATTGTTGCTTTAAGCCGGATAATAAAAATTTTAATAAGCCCGGGAATGTTTTATTTCGGAGAAAAATATAGATATGGGAATATAGTGAGGCCATTGTTGGATTTACTACAGGAGAWGGCTGGTTTTTATTGTCCAGCGTCTCGTGTACAGCTCCACGCTATCATAAAGTCCCTAAGACAATTGCGGCGAGGATTCCATGTTCAAATAGGTACCTACATCCTGAATGCCTAATAGCCACAACCCTTGAAGATGTTCTTATTATTATCCTTTCGAAGCGGTTTATTATGGCAATTAGTTTTTTTCTACCCTCTTCGGTTTTAAGTTCTTACCGATTTTTGCAATTGATTTGAATTATTACCCGGCGCCTCCGCCAATGTTTCTGCAGCGAAATACAAAAACCGTTTTTTATGAATGCTGCATTCAACGGTCGCGAATTTATCAAAATTGTAACAAATTGGATTCGCAACCTCTCGAAAATTTGGCCTCTGTCTCTGGATCATAAATCTCACTTACAGGGCGTCGAGAGGCCAATTTTATTTTGATATTGTAAAATATAACGATTACTCGCTTGTAAAATGATATTTCTACCGTTGTCGGAGGTTTAATCATATTTGCCTCTGGAAACGCGAATTAAGCTTTTCGAGAATTAATTATTACACGGCGTACAACGCAATATTAATATGAAAGGGCGCCGCGGAATTTATTCTTATGTCAAATTACGGAATTTTGTTGTTCACGCTGTAATTGTAGCACAGACCCGGCCCAGCTTCCAGGAATTTCGATCGATAATACAAATATGGGATGGTAAATATTTTGCACTGATCGATAGCTTATTAAAAATAAAACAAAAAGATTGATTATTAAAAGGATTTTTTTAAACTTGTATTTCCGACAGAGAATTTTCTAGATGACCTATTTGAGTGATGAAAATTTAATTCCGTAATTGCTTATTGCACATAATGTAATAGTAACTTAATTCTTGATGATTTATCACCAGGTGTTGTGTCTTAATTATTTTCTGGGGATATAAAATTTACAGAAGTGGAGCTAAAGTGCGGTTAATAATTGACTTTGTCTTTATCGGATTGAATTATGGAGCGGTGTGAGACTCAAATTCTAAAACTTGGCGAAATTAATTTCAAAGGATGTGTGCAGTGTTCTAGCCTAGCTTGAAAGCGCTGCAGGTGGTTAGATGAAATCTTAATAGAGCCCATTAATATTTATAGCGGCTTGATAGCAAMGGCTTTTTCATGCATTTTCCTGTAGATTTTTTATTTATTTTGTAATAGTTGTAGAACAAGATCCTAATTGTTGTTAAATATTTGATGATTGTAAATTGGGAACGTTAATAAGTTTATAGGAAAGTTTTAATTACATCGTGAATCTCTTGAAGCTTTGTCTTCGTTTCTCGCCTGATAAGCTGCACAATCTTTTGTCGTTTTAATTGATATTTGAACCCTTGGTCCTGTACCCTGAAGACTCTCATCAAAATTTACGACATTTCAAATGAGACGGCGAGGATTTAAACCACATTAGGAACAGTTCATTTGTATTGTTTRACTCGCGGCGTGTTTCGATTGTTGACTTTTTTGTCATCTACACATAAACCTATTTTGTGAAAGCCCGTCGTAAAACGTTGTGTAAACAAGTTGTAAACCTTTGAAGCTGTAACAGGATTACGAAATTATAAAACCATCTTACCAAAGCAAGAAAATCCAATAAAGTACGAAATTAAATTTGAACGGGCTAGAGTAAAAGACCGAAAGCTAACAAGGTCAGATATAATGTTAGGAACGTCCGCGGAAGAAAAAGGCGTCGTGACGCCACGAGGGCGCTTCAATATCCAACGTCGTCTAGACTAGAAGCCGCAATTTATAAGGCGCCCGCTGTCGGTTCCAAACACGACGGATTTATCCGAACGATTTCGTCCGAAATATCGCCAGGAAATTAACTCGCATTAATCTCGAACATACGATATTATACACAGGACACGGTCGTAAAAACAACGTCAACCCACTAATCCATAAATTTCAAGTTACGACAGGACCGGCATTATTGAGAAAAACAGTCCTTTAGGTACAGTCCTCTGAGGAATTTTTTAAGAGACTTGCGGTGTAAACTCCATCTAAATCTCGTATAGATGCGWTAAAAAATGTATGTGMAGGTGGCGAAGTCAAAGAGCTAATTGAGATCATTACTCAAAGAGATCGACGGCAATAAATGGAAGTTTGCAACCACCACAGTTTTGCAAAATATTAATTACAGGCTGGTWTATTTGCACGTTATTATTAGAGAACGCAGTCAGTCTCGTTAGACGGGATGAGGAATTGTTCTAAATAAGTTATACGTAATGCAAGGAAACAACTTCCTCTCGGAAATTCTATCTACGTCCCGATTGGTATTAGATCAATAGGTCAGATGCAGCAAGACGAAATAGAAAATGTGCCAGAAGAGGTCGCTAAGAAATTTCACAAAATGAGAAATACGTGTTTTTTTGTAGATGTCATCTTTCGCTTTTATGGTGCATAAATAATTAATATAAAAATGTAATGGAAKTTGTAGCAATTTATTATTGAAGTGTATAAATTTCTATTCATGATAGTTYTTTATAACTGATTTGTAATCTACGTAAATGTTAACTACGATTAGTTTAGAATTTTAATGCGATAGCTTTGTAATGCGTTRTGCTTCTAAAGTACATAACAATTCGACTTTTGTTGGAATAGCATTGATCGGTTTGGATTAGAATATCATTTTATTGATGACTTATGTTTAATTTATGGGTAAAATACAGTCTCGATTATCCGGAATATTGTGGACCGGATCTATTCCGGTTAGTTCAGAGTTTTTATTTAAAAATCAATTATACAAAATGAAATGCCTTGTCCAAAACGTRTCCTTATTGTAGGAAATGGTATTTTACAAAATTGAAGTAAAATTAAACAAAGTATTGATGTGCTGAAGAAAAGAAGTTCCCAGTTTTTATCAGTTTAAATTGAATTTCAGGTAATTCAGAGTTAAAATTCTTTCCGGTTAATATGAAGTCGGCGTTGTCAAAATTTATTTTATCTGCAATCTTAAAAAATGTGACTAAATGTCACAAGTAAAAATTCTATTTTTACGTTTAATAAGCGTTTTTACTTTTAGAATAATATTTGTTAATGTTGTCCTTTTCGCTGCTTCAGCAATTTGTGGAGAGGTATATTGTAGACTATTAACATTCGACATTTTGCACTACTAACTACACTAGTCATGCATTAGTTAAATTAATAAACACTTTCGAAAATCTCAACACGAATTCCGATGCTGGTGCGTGATGTTTGTTTATAAGCGTTGTTATGATTTTATTGCAAAGCGTTCTGATTATTCAGTTCATTTACTTACTAATTATAGTGTTACTCTTTACTCARGTTTGCGGATAAAATAGTATATGTTATTTGGAGTAAAAGTGAATTTATATGGCTCAGCTGAATTCTTTGCCGCACTACGTTCAGCTTTGCCACATAAATTATTGTTTTTGACTCTTAATAATAAAATATACTATTCTCTATTTTGTATTACTTATCCTTGAAGTATATTTARTAAATTAAGAACTGTTCTTCTTTGACTGTGCCATTCCTCCAACGAAAATTCTTCGCCTGAAGAAGATACAATAAAGGTATCGAAACGTCGCAACAAATTTAATGGTTTTATTCATCCTTTGTCCTGTATARCATCTTCGACGAAATTTAGCAAAAATATACMATTTCTTCCGCATAATGCGACGTTTCGCATAATCGTAATTTGGATAATTGGGCTTAGTGTAATTAGATTTTTCTGGTAACGTGTCGTTTTTTGTTCTTAGAGATAAAGATGTTTACATTACTAAATTAGAAAAGTGCTCTTTTTATTATATTTCTATTTATTGTGACATAAACTGCAAAGAGCGTGGGTTATATTAAATGCAGAGATATTTATCTAGAAATCTTCCTCAAGCCTGTAAATAAATCAGACCAATTTATGGATTCAGTGCATGGGAAGGTAATATTAATTTATCAGAAAGCGTGTGTTGATTTCGATTCAGGACCTCGAGTAAAACACACTACCTATACCGATGTCTCTCGAGACTAACAAGTTAATAATTGGGGTTATCATTTTAGCCGCCTCAAGTTCTGCGAGTGTGTATGATGTTGAACAACAAATTAATTTGTAGTTTCTAAGGCGCTAGTTCTGTATCTGATAGTGTTATTTACTTATAAATGTCGATTTACATTTTCGTTAATTTCATTTAATTCCAATCCCGTCTATAGAACGCATTACCGAAACAAATGGGATCAAAGAAAGTAAATTTCAAGGATCAAAGTAAGTCGTCTGCAGACTAAATCTCTTACATCTAAATCCGAGCGATGGCATTGGGTACGGTATTGTAAAGGCGTCGGAGCGAGAGGTCTAAAAATAAAACTATTCGTCGCCGTGGGCACAAAGAAAAATAAGTTTTAAACTAGTTATTGATTGATGTTTCTGACTTCTGTTTTACATTGGTTTTTCTTTATTTCAACATTTGCAAGCTAGAGTTATTAGACTGCAATTATCTAAGTGGGAACACTCCTATAACATATTAACTTGGGTGCATGCGACCTAATAAATATTCCGACTGTGTTCAAGTGGTCTAAAGCCTGCTATTTGCCATCTGGACGACCACCTAGGGATGGCGTTTTATGACCGGGAATCGTAAAAACACTAGATAAGATACCGGAGGCTTTGCAGGACATGTGTTACATTAAAGCAGCGACCCACCTACTTARGAACTTTTGATACGTAATTAATTACTTTTTCCGGCTTTAATTGAGAAAATGAAAAAAGAATTGATTATCCTGCTAGGATTCGATCTTGAAATTTGTTGATCTGTAGTCAGACACGTGATCTGTTGCACCATAGAACCGGCTGTTCAAAATATGACAGCACTGGTTCACTTTTGTTGCAAACATTTCATTGAGGAAAATTAAAAAAAAATGTTTATTTGTTATTAAATTAAAATCGAATCATGTATTTTTTACGACCCAACTCTGAGAACTGTGAAAATAATAAGCCTCAGCGTAAAACCCGTCGAGAAACTTTACCGAATGACTCTAACAATATTTTTTCAAGTTTCAAAAGCTTTCGCTGAAGTACGAGTACCTATATTGAACCTGAATAGGTAATTAGCGAAGGAACTGGAAAGTGTTTATTTTAATTTCCCAAAGGAAAATCTTCAAAGTTTGCCTAAATCTAGCAGATATTTGTGATTATTACAAGTTATAACAAAGGATGTTAAAACTCTTTAAGTTTTAGAACGCGCAAAAGTACTTTTATATCTTGCGACTTTAAGCCGATAAGAAGTGTCGCTTTCAAATATTTAAACTTGCATCGGATGTAGAATTTATCAAGTTTTTGATTAAAGTAAATTGGTGAAAAGTAAATCGTTGACAACGGCAAATGAAAAGACTTAAACCTCATTTATTTTCTAAAAGATCGTGACAGAATGAAAAGAACGAAATGGTACTGCGGTTTTACACCAGAATCTTGACTATCCTTCCACTAGGTGATATATAGGATACGTCGGCGGCGGTCTGATCGAGATTGGTGGCCATTGTGTTAGATCAATGGGCCGCCATGAGCAACAAAGCTCTCACCATGTGACTTATTGCTGTAACAAGCTCTCTTCTTCGCCTTGTTAATGTCAATATTAACTATATTTGATTAAACATGTAATATAAAGAAAAATAATTGATAATAATTGATAAACTAATTTGCAGAATACTGATAACGAATTTTAATTGCGTTCTTGTAAAGTGGAAATGAAATAATGTAGAGTTTGTGCAAAGCAAGTATTATTGAGGTAATTTAAACAGCACAGTGAAGGACGCATTTTATGGGAGAAAATAAAATTCACACTGAGCTAGGTGCATGCAACAAGAATGCACTGTCTCAAATTAAAATTGGAGTTTTAATGTAGGTAAACAATTGCGAGCTTCAGAATGACGAAAGCATTTAATTTGAAAAGGTGTTTAGGCTATGAATTTTCTACATTACCTAGACTTTTTTTCTATTTTGATAATAATATTTAATAATTAGCCACTTACCTGTTGTTTTGTTCACTTTTCTTACATTAAATACAAATTTAGTGTATCATTAGAGTTTCATTAAATTACTGTTTACGACTTTGATGGGTATAGCACCAACTACTTTTATAACTTTTATATGAAAAGAACAATACGTAGCTAAGTCGTTGTACCGAAAACTTTTTCGTTATGATGTAAAATTACAGCTATTTTTATTTTGTTTTTAATTTTAGCTTTGTATAAATATGTTCATTATGTGCATTCGGCTCTTCTATATTTTAATACCTACCTATTATTATTTCCAGAAATTAGTTCTGGCAAAAACATTAATTTCATATTGATCAAGCTGAAACCAATATTGTGTTATCTAAAATTTACAGTCACATTATGTACAAAATGATGAAAAACGTGCATTGAGGCTTTTTAAAAAATAGCATAAAAATGATTTAGTAAAGCTGTTATTTTTATCCATTGATGCAATCTGAAATGTATATATCGAAATGAAACCTTTATCATTCTTTAATATTAGATATATGAAAATATYGAAGGCGTCTCGAAACTATTATCTTATGAAACATTCCTTGGAGCACTACTACCTACCGTCACACTTGATCTCAACATTAAAAAAAAAACAGAATTAATAAGAAATGCTAACGTGGCCATTATAAAACGTGCCCTATCATTGAACCTSTGTTTGTCTTGTTATACTCACTGGAAAATCCTTACTAATCAAATAAAATTTTCCTTCTGAAAACACGCACAAAATTCAGTCCTCACCCGAGAGCCATTCCCGCTCTTTTATTTCGAGAAGATTCAAGGGAAAGCATCTTTAATCAGACGAAGCAAAGATTTTATCACAACCCTTACTTTACATAATTAGAGAAGAATAAAAAGTGTTCTCGAACCAAGCCCTAGGCGATTAGTGTGCAAACACTTGGAAGGTGCGAAGCCGGCCTCGAGTTGTCAAGGGACGCCTGAATGTGTGCGTAAACTGTCAGAGCTTCAACAGCCTTAATTTGGACTTGTCTATGTACTCTGCTACATTGAATCGGATCTTTAAACACGGTGGATTTTCTTTTCACTCTCACTTTGGCATAACTGAAAGAAAATTGCCACTATCTATGACAGTAAAAGACCTCTCTTGAGACTCAAATATTTCCACTGGCTTCAATGACGCAAACTACGCAACAACCGATGTTGTGTTCTAATTAAATTATTCGATAAGGTCGGCGCAAAACTCAATATGCCGCAACGGTAGGCCATATAAACAAATATGGCGAGAGAAACTGTATGCTAATGTGTTTATTCAAAGTCGGTGGCTTGGGATACACAGATCTAGAAGATAAACATTATTTTAGGCTTAGACAAGCCTTCAATAAGTTGCAAACTCAAAAACATTAACGTTTCGGACTGACGAAACCTGGACTGAGTTTGTGCAAACAACGCAACTGATTAATCTTGATTTAAGGTTTTTTGGGAAACATTATCTTTAGATGGTGTTGAGCTATTAAAAAAAGTTTATGTAATTGAATTCTGTTACTAATTATTTCAGTTTAGTTTTACGTAATCATGGCACGTTAGTTGTATTTTGCCCTCTAAGAGACAGACGTGATGAACTTAGCTAATCTTTAATACATTAAGGTTTGAAGTTGATACCCTCTCCCGTCAAAACTTTCCAACTGTAAAAGTTAATAATTTAGAGAACGTGTTTAGATGTACAATTATATCGTTTATTTTCAGCGCACTAAATTTTGAGAYGGTTATTACAAACTTCGTGTAAGCACGCAGAAATACAGAGCAAAACAGCTCGTATTTACTTAACCGGATTTATGGTGATAAATATCTGGAAATAGAAAGGAAAATTAAAAGCTTTCGAGCTTTTTACGGAATGCACAATGAAACTTTTGAAGTTTCACACGGAAAAATCCGGCAAACACTTGTCTTTGATAATAAATTCTTCAAAAACAATTGGAATTGAGGAGAATTGGATAGGGCGGAACTTTCCTAATTTTAGTTTCGCTCAAAGTTTAATARAAAAACCGCGTGTTGAACCAAGACAAATACCGGGGAAACATTTGCATAATATGAAAAGAAGCGAGAGGATGTACAAGGGCTGATAACGTGTAAATGCGTTATTAAACCAAGGAAAAAGTTAATTACGTCGACGCGAGACTGGAAAAAAACATATTTGCATAACAAATTAACGCGAAAATCTGGTGATTCAAATAAACTTGGCTTTTTTTTACCATCCGGACTTGTTCTGGTACATTATTGGAAAATGCAAGTGATGGCGCTCTGCGCCGGGGTAATCTAATAAAAACTAAAACTCGATACTGTAATTAATTTTAAAGTTTCTACACATGGTACAGGATAAAAGGGTTAAGCGCTTGCCGCATGAAGAATTTTTAATGCCGATTTAACCTCGATTTATAACTCGAAATCGTCGCAAAATATCGCTTGGCTCGCATAAAACGCCCCCGTATCGATTTTCCTCTTTTTTATTTTTGACGCTAAACAGATTTTCGCTGTTTAATTCGATATAGGGTCTGAAATATGTAAATCAACAGTGACACCTGTGTCGCCTGAAAAACCCATTATTTTCAACATTGGTTGTCCTGAATCAATCCTAAGTGATCTCTTCGCTTCGCTCGGCACAACAGACTAGAAAATTGCGGTGCAGATGGGTCAGATATCTGCGTAATGAAACGAAATTAATGCGAACCAACGAATTGCGATAATGGTTTGGACCCAAAACAAACTTAAGCGCCATGAAATTATTAACATACATACATATCAAAAGGCTAAGCCGGCTGGAATTTAATTGAGTTGTTTAGTTGTAGACGGACTGGCATGTTTCTGCCACCTTTGTACAATAATGTGGAATTGTGGTTCGGCTAAAAAGACAGTCGTGAGGTATTACGTTAATTAGTTTTGCGTATTAGGTGAACTACTCGAACAAAAACCAGCGACTAGAGGGCTTTACTCGAAAAATTGCTATAACGACGCCAAATAAGATACTCAACGAAAAAGGTCTTACGAAAAAGCTTACCACTACCCTAATAAATATATGTCTTTGTTGGCAAGGGAAAGAGGTTCTAGCAAAAAACTTTAGTCTTTATGAGCAGTGGTTTTTCAAATACATGGTGATTTTAAGTTGTGTAGAGATTTTAATTCATTTTTTTATAACAATCTAACAGATTTTGAAGAACTAACCTTAGAGATCATATTTGTTTATAATTTTTGTTGCTGAAGTTTAAGATTGTTTGCTAAATTTAAAATTATTTGGCTACTCAAACTCTCTAGATTTTAGAGGATAAGACAAATTGAATTATTTTCMCATTTTCTATCAACTCTTAAAATTTCTGTACAACTATTAAAATCACTGGAGATAGAAAGTGCCAATTAAAATACAAATTTGCATGTACTGCCCATTCTTGAATCATTCATGCCACCACGGTTTGAATCTTTATTGATTTTTGTGGAATTTACTGAATAGCGGAGCTAATTACGCTAATAATACGGTTGAGATAATTAAATTTTATTGTCGTGTATAATATTTTATTATTTTGTAGCATTTGTATATTTAATTATAAAAAAAAATGGAAAAAGMATTAAGTAAAGTCGCGGTCAATTCATCGTGTCCATTTCCCTGTGTAAATTTGTCAAAACAGAGTTGTGTAAATCCGACTTTAAACATCCATTTGTTTTTGTGGGGAGGTATGTATCAAAAATGACAATTCTGAAAAAGTCGGGTTAGAATACTTCACATATAAAACCTATTGCGCATGTCACAATAGTAAACACAATTTAGTTARTTCAGCTACCAACATAGACACAACTCAGACACTAGAGCTGGCGGGCTAGGGGGTAGGGGCTGCCAACTTTGCAATAAATTAAATGGCCACTGTGAATTGACCCCGATTTTACTTATCGTGTAAGGTTTGAATAAATTACTTTTTGCACTATGGAAAGTTGAAATATATACTTTATTCATACTATAGACCAATTAATTATAGAACACGTCAAAATAAAATTTATAAAAGGTGTACAATTAAAACTAAATAAAAAATATTATAGTAATTAATCTGTTATCAGGTTTACATCTCAACATCTCAGAAYTCAAGATTCTCTCCCTATGGAGAGAAATGAGCATAACGACAGGAGCAAATATTTGCTTTCGTTACTGAGTCATTGCCATTCATTGATTGGCTCATCGTCAACAAACASTTTTATTGTATTGGCTATGGTGTAAAGAATGCTAGRTTTAAGCTAATTTTTAAATTTTCTTAAACAATTACTGTCAAAATCTTGTTTTTTTAACTCAAGTCGTGCATAAAATAGTATATACCTACACTCCCGAAGAGAATTGCTYTTACTTCTATTTTTTTGGTTCTTTATAGCTCTCCGGCTTCGCCCTACTGATTGAACGCAATTTGACATTTTTATTAAAAAAATTAAAAGGTCAGCTTTGTCAATACCAAAAATTGAAAATATTTCATAGTCGTTGATGAAGTATAGTATTCTACTTGCATACAATGGCTATTATTCACTCAGGTGATTAAAAAACACGTGTACGATTCGTTTTTTAAACTTCATTTATATGCTCGTTAAATAATATACTGTTATTTACCCTTGCTATTAAAGAATTACTTTATCTACCCTTGCGGTTAAAATGTTACTTTATCTCTTGAATTGAATAGGTAAAAGCACACTTTAACATCTGCTATAGAAAAAAGTTAATTATTGTAGCAATCTATTAAGCTTCTAAATTACTTAGAAGAAAAGACGATATTGTAATGAATTTTTTTATTATTTTTTTTTTCGTTGTCATATATTTTTTAATTATAAGAATCTTTTATCAGAATTTCTATTATATGCTTTTTATGATAAATTTCGGTGATGGGATTTTACTTATACTTAAAAATATTACATATTGCATTAATAAATAATGAAAGGAAATAACTGATAAAAGACTTGTTTGTCTTCATTATTTGCTTTTATTATTTATATAAAAAGTACGTAGGTTTACGTTTCTTGAAATTATTTTATTTTGTAAAAAACTGGAAAAAAAATTTCCTACACAGCACAGTATCCARATTTTAATGAGATGAACAGGTTTCATACCGCTTGAGAAAGTTTGCAGAAATTGCGGCTTTTATTTTTGTTTGATGTTATTTTACCTATAACAAGTTGCTAGGATATTGATTTTGTTTGAACTGTTGTTTCCAAATTTTTTCACTGCGTATTTTTGAATAATTTACTTGAAACAATATACTTAAAMCAAATAAAAAAAAATATTTCATTCAATTGTAATAAACATCCTGTTTTTCTCTTTTTTACCGCTTTGGAACATCCGCTTCCAGTGGTGAATAATTCAATTTACTCAACTATTTTTTCCTCCATCGGTCGGGTGTTTTTCATCATCCTCAATTAATCGAATGAGATTAATTTACTTGCCCCGATGGCYCAAAGCCACTTATCACGAGACGAAATGTTTGGGTTTGGCACGACGTCTTTGAAGCCATTGTACGCAAACTAGAGAGTCTTTATCAAGAAACAGGCAACGTGCGACGAAGACACAAGCGACAACGAATAACAACCCCAATTCAAAATCGATTTGTGGCGACGACATAAGCCATAAGAAACAAAGCTGACTGACTGATGGAAGCATCGAAACGGTTCCAAAAATATTTAAAATATCTCCTGTCAGAACGTGTTTAATTTCCGCATTCTGTGCGATGATGGAAGTGGAGCGTAAAGAGAAAMATATSTCYAAAAATTACAACACAGACAGCTTGGGCAAAAAATTGAGATGTTTGATGAAAGAGGAGTTAGTGATAGCGTTTTAATTCAAAAAAAATTGGTTTTGCATTATTCACTCTGGTAATGCAATGCAAATATGAAGCACGACGTGGATAAGCACATTTCGGTATTTGCTCAGAATCTATGAAAATATAAGCTTGATACTAGCGCAAAGAAGCTTCACGGTGCTTGAATGAGGTCACGCTTGTGAAGGTGTGAACTTCGTCAGCGAAAAAGCATCCACTAAAATATTTAAATCCGATCTCAAAGCAAACACATCATTGCGTAAAATTATTCTGGGGAACTTTTCACCTGTTTCCATAAAGAAATGAACTGAAATAATCAGATTGTTTCCGAATCCGCTCATCCACCAATGAGTCTTTGAATCGTTCCTCTTTGAAATTTTCAATCACCAGCGGTTTTAACAATCAGTYAACTCGTTTTGGTCATATCATTGCACGATCTTTGAACTGAAATAACTAGATTACATTCTGTCTCAGATATTTTGAATCGATTTAACTCATGTTTGTTTTCTTTTATTACAACATTGCATATCGTGAGCAAATAAAGTAGGTTCTATTTGTTAATGTGGTGGGGATCTATAAGACACATCTCCGCTATTTTACAAATTGTTTGTAGCTATTTGCTTAATTGTAATATAATGGATTTACTATTTGTACTATCTGGGATTAAAATCTACCTTCTAGGAATGAAAGATAATTTGTATTTTGTGTTTAATTTGTACATTATTATCACTATACACGCAATTGTGCTTTTGGATAATGCATTTTAACATTATAGACACTAAATTGGTGGATGCGCCGGACGAAAGCCATCGCACGTTCGACAAATTATGAAACAATTACCGTCGGCATAGTCCAAGACGGGCCTTTAATTTGTGTTTGATGCAATAACGCAGCTTTTTGTCTTTTCGGCTCGAATTTGTAACCAATCAAGAATTCTCGTCTTGTTCACGGCGCTTAAATAAATCCAATTGAATTACGGTTTAATCAAATTTAAAAGAGGAATTTATATCTTGTCGGCATCTTTGTTCAATTATGGCGTCAAATGACAGAAAGAGTTCTGGATGTTCGYAGCACAGTCAGGAATAAAATGAATTAATAAATTCTCGAACCTACAACACTCGTGTTTGCTGTCGAAGCGTTGATGTTAATTGTTTTAAATTTCAATCGCTATTGATTTCTTGTATCTGACGGATGTCCCCTCAACAGTTTTGGCACAAACCGAATTGTTAGTTACTGAACTATTATTTTGCGGTCTCGTGTCGACCGGCTGTAATTTAGAACAGTTTGTTCTCGTTTCCTCTCTTCCCTGTGTGCACATTTCGCCCGCGTTCATTACAATTTGTTGCAAATTATCTGATTCTTTTATTTTGGTCGGACGTGGGACGAATTCGCGGAAATTTATTGCCGCTTCAGGCGCCGAAAACTGATAATAGTATTTGGGGGAGACTGATGAATGCCAACGAAGTAGGAAATTATAGAAAACTGAACCCTTTTGTGATTAAGTGGCTATTGACGCTAGAAAAATTTAAAACTAGAGGCGAATTTGTCTACTAAGTTGAACTGCAGTAGTTGTAAGCTCTCAGGGCAGATAATGTGCTAAAGCAATATAAAAGTCTACTTAGGAAGTTGTTATTTGATAAAATGAAACACTATCAAACAAGTGTTAGGGGTAATTGGCGCCTCTAAAAACTTTTCAAAGTTTTTAACTCTCGCAAGGGATTTCTCGTTATATATTGCTTAATCGATAGTTTGACACAACTTGTAGTGTTCTATTTGCAATTAATGTTTTTCTTTTTCAGGGTGGTGACGTCGTACAAGAAAATATCTTCGCTAATGTCACCGACGATACAGTCAGCTTAGAATTTCAAAGGTCAGATGGGACCTTAATTACTCAAGTTATAGACTTTAGAAATGTAAGTACACTAAACTTTATCTCACCCGATTATGATATATCGTGTCCTTTGAGAAATACTCAAGCGGATTATTCTTTTTGTTAACTTGTACCGTACTTTTCATTTATTTACGTCAAACATTTGCGGACCATTTGCAACGTTAAAATCGTATATATTCCAAACACAAAAACATTTTTTCTTTTTTTTTTTCAATAGAAGAACTCAAGTTCTCTCCGGAGAGACTTTTTCGTCTTGGGGTTTGATTCGAATTATTTCTTTTTTACAAAAGGAATCGATTGGTGATTTTGCACTTTCCATTCCTAATACCCACCTACATGTTTATTTCGAGACTTTGTATTTGATCAACCAATACTTYTAACTTAATAATGCGTTGCGCCGTTTGTTGACAAAAACATGACATTGGAAGGATTACAGTGTCAATAGCGAATATTTATTGCTTCCGAAGCGAATTTCGACATGTGTATTAATTTAGGATTTAAAAATGTCTAGAAATGATGTGAGTTGCATTTTTTCAAATTTTAGAACAAAAAATTCACAAATGCAGCYAAATAGCGACATTTTAGATCTTGATGAAGGCGACATGTTAATTGCGGCGGCTCGTTTATCGATTCCTGATAAAAACTTTTCACCAGTGCGTCTTTTTGTTATAATTATTGCGAGTTAGCGTGAATGCACAAAGCGTCACTATAATATTCATAAATGCTCGTAACATGTAAATTTCAAAAACCCTAAGTGGTTATACGCCTCACACTGAAACTTGATTGTTTTTCAGATTAAAAACCTGTTTCCATAATAATACATTGTGAGTACATAAATTACCAATTAATCTTACAAAACATACACCAGACGTTGTTTTTGCCAAGTAAAGAAAACTTTTTACTATTATACAGGGTGATTCTTAAATAGACGGACAAAATTTTATCAGAGCTTCCCAAGGATAAGCGAAGATTAACTGTACCCTTTTTACGTTTATATCTTTTAGGGGCGAAACCCCCTTGATCCGTGCCACTTACGGCGTTTATGAATTGTTGCAATGATCAAGTACATTTTCATTATGTTAATACCATGGTTT
>NW_025400985.1:12829155-12837827 GCF_015345945.1 Tribolium madens | reverse complement strand
TTACAAACACATCAGTGGCGTACGCTTTACCTCAAAAATAACTTTAATAAATTTTATTTGGAGAACTATTAAACAAAGAATTTTCTTCTTATTTTTTCCAGCATGTACTTACTCATTTGATTCTACCAAGGATAAAATTTTGTCGGTCTATTTAAGAATCACCCTGTATATATACCTATTTAGTTTAGTGTAGAAAAGATATTCTGTGTCATTAAAATGGCYCATTTTGTTTAAATATCATAATTTCGGATATTTGAGTGAAAGCACTATTCAAAGAGGTGATATTGTTTTCACGAGTGAGTCTGAAATTTCAGTCAAAATGTTTTAAATTGAAATACGCAAGCTTTCGGGGATGATTATTTTATTCATCTCTGATGTTATTTTGTATCTTAACAATAGGACAGTGTTGAGTAAAATTACTTTATAAGGATTTTGAAAATCGATAACTTTGCGCCGAACAATACGTCTGCAACGTAGCACCGAGATTTTCATCGTTGTACAAAAGCCAAATTGAATGAAATTAGTGAAGAACAGACTAATTGCAATGGCTTTTGTAGTGTAGCATTAATTTTGTTATAGTGTGTATTCTAAATCAGCGACAACTACCATTGTGTCAGGGCAATCAAGTGCTAGTCGAGACATTAGGCAAACTGTCAAAGTCCGACTGCACTAAGCAAATCCTCTCATACTATTAAGACGAACACTGTTTTCCACTTAGCAATTCCGCAATTCGTTTCTTATAACATTTCTCTTAAACTGATCACGGCTATTAGCTTTTAATTGGAAGAATTATTTGTTTTTTGAAAAGTAAACAGGAATTGCACATCAAACACTCGAATCAAATAGAATTTGCTCTAAATTTGCAATGCTATATACTCAAAAGAAAAAAACTCAACGACTTTGTTTAATTTAAGCAAATGAACGTGTAATTTTGCACCAGATTTTGATTGATACGTTTGCATGGACGAAATAGTACCCAAAGAGCGCGTTGATTATCAAAAGCTAGATATGCAGGATTATGTGTTTGAAATTTAAATTTTGTATTGTTACGAGGAATGGAACACAAATTGACACCGAGTTTGCTTTCCACGATCGGATGGTTTATTTATACGACGTTCTGATGACACTCGACTGTATTATATTCTGTGTTTATTGTTTAAATGTCTAAATTTTTAAATTTTGTTTTTTTAATTCTACTTTCAACGCAAACATAAAATTGTTTGGCTATTTTGTGTGTACGCTTCGAAGTGGTCAGTTTTCTTTTCCTTAAGATTTTCTTTTCGCTCCATTGTGCTTTTTTAAATAAAGACAAGTTAATGTCGTGACCTAGTTTTTGTTCGACCATTCCATTGCGTCCAGAGATTCGTGTGAAATCCCCGATATGAGTCGAAGTGTTATTTTTTCTATGAACAGTGAGCCGGAAATAGGACCTTCGTGAGTCACAATTTCATTATTTAACGGATATTTCTTGTTCGGATTGCAGAGATCAACCATGAATGAATTATAGTTTTGGTTTCGTTAATTAATTAGATATAATAATTTCCCTGTTGTGTAAAGCATGTAAAATATGAATAGCAATAGCAGCTGGTGGCGGTAAGTCTAATTTATGAGCGACCAGTCTCACGAGGGAATACACACAGGGCAGCTCACTAAATAATGGGAAAATATATGCCCCCAGCGATGACGGTGGTAGAAAACAGGCCGATAGCGAGGTTGCGACGGAGACAGTCGACGAATTAGGAACGCCGCGTAAAACACAAATTAAATATTGACTATTCCATTTAATGTAATCTCTTCTAACATCCCCGAAACATTACCTGGCCGAAATGAAAAAACAATATTTTTCTACGTGGGGGATGAAAGCCGATTGTTATTCTTAGAAATCGTTGCCGGTTTATTTCCAGGGGGTTAATTGARGTCCCACCGGATTAAGTTACACAAGTTTGCGTAATTTACTTGACATTTAATGAATATTTATTTCGAAACGGAAAAGTTTGGCAGAAGAAATAATTTCAAGTGTTTAAAATTAATTATGAAAAGTTTTACCTCTCGTTGAAACATCACTCGAATGACGTTTTTTAACTGATTCGTTTGTCTTTATTTGATTTGTAACAGGATCTAAAATTAATTATCTTTTATTTAATTAACTCTGTTTTGTTGCTACAACCGGGTGGAATTAATTCAGTTTAGTCGAATTGTTTTAAATTGAAATTGGTTTATATTCTGTTATAAATTATTGCATTCCGATCATAATTTTAGCATTTTAAACATTCTAAAGTACACATTTATGTACAAATTATCATTGACAGTTGCATGAGACGGATGAACGTTGCGTGTTAAAAACGAAAGAACGGGAATTTTACATTTGCTTTTTCCATTAACTCTTTGGCTGAATGAAAAATTTTGTTGACTTTTCCAATTAAATGAAAACACTGTTAGATGTAGTTAATAGATTTTAGATTCTGTGCTTTAAGTGAATAAAAAGTTACTATTATTATATAATGCATATCTACATTCTTTATTTTTGTTGCAATCATAACATCGGAAAAACAAAATTTATTTATCACCAAATTTTTGCGTATATAAAATGTTTCATGTCTTGGAGAAATAAGTAGGTACATACTCATACGAGTATATATACATATGAAACAAGAAATTAGAGTTTAGAATTTTATAATGTTTTTTATTATTTCTGGATTCTGAATATTTCATTGGTTTGCTTAATTAGTTTGTTAATATGCTAGAAAAATATCAGGACTCTGGCAGTAATCACCAGATTTGTTGGKATTTTTGTTATTTTTTCTACTTAATTCTTTATGCTAGCAGTAAACCATGAAGTTTTATATTAATAGTGCATAAATCATGCGGACCGCATATAAAGTTGTATATTTTTAAAGTGACAGGGCATAAATGTTTATAACAGTAATAAAAGTAATGTTTACTAGTTTCATAGTTTTTTTTTTAATTTTCTATTGTACCTATTACGTGGATTAATAAGAACAGTAGTTGTGCCTAGTCATAAAATACTTTGAGATGTAACTATCTTTATTTAATTACTTAATGTTTCAAGAAACAATTAAACGAAGCATTAAAGAGATGCATTTAATTGCGCCACCTTTAAAGCGTCATAAGGTAGAAGAATTTTATTAACACGGGAAACATTTAAGTTTCTGAGAAATTTCATCCTGTAAGTSCTTTGTCACTAAAAATATTATTGTGAAATTTAATTAAAAATGAAATTTTTATACTCATTTTTCCGTTTAATACTGAATTCGATGGTTTATGGTACTTTTATTTCTAATAATGTGTTTCTTTATTTCCACACGCTCACACCATAAATACATTGAAATGGCTTCTACGTTTAGAAAATTCYACAAAATTAGTGTAAATAACGACCCTTCGATGATACACAATGACCRTTCGCGTGCATAAAAAGTAAGCTGTTTTTTTATTACTCCCATTTTGGATCTTTGCAATCCTAAAAATGGCCAATAACCTTTTTTTTATTATGGCAAACGCTGTAATGAAATTCCATGTTATGACACTTGTGATGTATATGTGTCGACCAAAGATTCGAACGTGTTTTATGAGCATTAACTCTTGTCGGCMGTAATGAAATGTTACATATTCACAAGGGCCCATTTTGAAAGTATGATGCAGTGCAATGTTTACGGAACCAATTACGAAATAGTGTTTCCTGCAACAGTGGACAATAACGCATACCGGTTTTCAATTATATCCCCTGCGAATGTTTGCACTGATAAATGGTTATGCGGATTTGAAGGGATTTCAATTCGAATTACCAAATCGAGCAGCACACTCGGTAATTATGGAGATCTAACAGCCCTATCATGAATAAACGAATAAAGTGGCGATTACGCATCAACGAATTAAAAAAAAAACCTTTTAAGACAAAACTCAATGAATTAATAAAATTTGGATGATAATTAATTATTATCAATAAATAAACTTACCAARTGATAAAAAGTTGCGTTTCAAATTTTAAGTGAATTTTGATGAGATGCTTCAGACGTAATCGATGAAAAACCACTCGCGTGCTCACTTCCAGCATTGAAAGTTTACAAAATACGGTATTCAGATATTCGATAAGAAGTTTGAATTGATTTATGGAACTTATGATTTATAATATTTGCAGCTACCTGTATATTTAACTTTTTTAAAGTCGTGCTGCATAAATTTGAAGGTGCATAATGGAATATTTCCGTTTTTTACTAGAAAGACAAATATTTTGTTAAAATACGATTATGAACGAGTTTGAAACAATCATCAGGCATCTTAATCTTAATTTATGTGCGTGCGTTTACCTATTATTGGTCAGGAATTTGGATTAGAGAAAATGAACTGATTTTTGCCCGGCGCATCCACCAATATTGCGCATAAATATATTTGAAATCATAAAATAAATTTTACTGCAGTAACATAAATAATTATATATTGTTGAATATAAATTATAAATGATTATATATTAATGAATATAAATTATACACAATACACACAACACAATAACAATATTTAAGGGGTACTGTTTATTATAATTTCGGCGATAATAAATTTATTAGTTTGTTTCAGAATAAAGTTAGTGAATATTTTGGTGTATTTATGTTTTTTTGAGTGTTTCTCTACTACTTTTACTTTTTTCTTTGTTTAATATGAAAATTAATTCTYTGAAWATTCTGTTAATTTATAAATGCATAATTTTTAATAGAAAATTTTGATTATCCTGGAAATGTTTGAAAATTTAAATGTTTTTTAAATTTTATTGAAGCTTGAAAATGGGTGGGAAATACCGTCTAAAACCACTTTTGTTTGCTCACATATTTTAATTTAGTTCACTATTCCTCTCCAGTATATTCAAAGATAATCGTTTGAATGGGAAAAACTCCATTTTTAAAGTAAACAGAGCTTCGATTGTTAATTTTTTAAGTTTACATTCGAATAATATAAAATCAAACGGATTGAAGTACAGTTGATGAACTATTCACAAAAAGAAATTCAATAATGTTTTACCACAAAAGAAAAAGATGTTTATTCAAGGAAAAAATTACGAGMCTAAAGATTCATTCATCATGCGCTGATGGATAGGGCTTCCGATTTCGTCCCCTTTTCATTAGTTTAATGTGTTCACTTTTAAATTTGGAGTGTTGGAGAGTCATATCTGATCAGATGGTTGATAAAATAGCACTTTCATCGGCTTTTATCTCGTTGAGGAGAAATGTGTTTTCACTAGTTTTTAGGTGACTGAACAAGAATTTTTACCGAGAGAACAAGTTTCATGTGTTTTTTGAGTGTCGGGTTCAACTYAATTTTTATAGCTTTATAAATGGGTATTAGGGAAGATGATGTTTTAGCCACGTTATTGACGATATTAATGCAACATCAATCACTTTCATTATTTGGAAAGCTTGGACGTTATTTGACATTGTTACAGGTTTATCCGGGTTCGTCTGAAAATTGAAAGCTTTCAAACAATTTTTCCTGCAGATTRTGCTTTCAAAATATTATTACTGCATCGATAAAAGCCGTTAATAACAAAGCTTGTGTTGTACTTTTAGTATATTTCATGACATAGTTTGCTCATTAGTTTATATTGCGGAAATACTTTRAATGAAAAATATTTTTGTAAAAAACTGACAAATTAGGGGAAATTATTTTGTTGTTTTTAACGAGGCATTCTGACATCCTTTGTTAGCTATATTTTCGTGATTAAGGCAATAAACGCATTTTAATAAAATCCATCACGGCATAAAATTTCAATCAATATGTTCCGCTCTACTTCTTTAACATTAATATTTTTGAAATGCAAATTAAAGCTTCTGTTTCACACGAAATTTGTTTTTTTGGACGATTTTTTTGTGTGATTGACATAATTATTAATTTTAGTGTTAAAAGTTTCTTGGCGCATTTTAAAAAATCTTCAACTTTTTCAACATCATTAAAATGGACTCGRATTGTTTGCAATTATTCGGGTTTTTAATGTGAAGGGTACGTTTRGAGAAGGATTCGCTTTGTATTGGATTTTATAATTGGGAAACGTCATTACGAAGGTAAACAACAAAGCGAATTCTCCATGCGAGGAAAGATGATATTTTTAGTCCGGATGGAAAACGTCGAATTACACTTTAAATTGGGATAATTAGATTTTTGGTCGCTGGGTTCGGATTAATCAACTTCATCGACGAGAGCTAACCCACTTAAATGAAGAAATTTAAATTACTACGAAACAGTGTAACTCAGATTTAAAACAAAACAACACAATTTTTTTATTGGTGGTAGAATATTGTTAAAAAAAAAGACGAAATATTTGTCTTGGGACGTACTTATATTTCCGTTAATTTTGAAAAATGACTGAAACCTTTAAAGAAAGATATCGTAGGTAGTATTAAAGTAGCGAGTCTCAAAAAATATGCCAAGATTTACCCAGTTTTCTCCGTTTTTATTAGCGTTGAGTCTGATGAAAATTCGTCCTCGAAAATAGGTCATGGATTTGAGAAAATTGCGGTAAATTTAGCGACTGGGGTCTTAATCCAGACAAATAGATAAACTTCGGTGAAAATTTTACATTGTTTTACGTGTATTTTTCAGCTCGTTTCTTTATACCAACAATTTTTAATAGCCCAATTTGCATAATACTCTTGAAACTTTCTTATCTTGTAAAAGCGGGTTTCAGTGTTTTAAGAATAGGTAATGCTCGTTTTTAATCTACTTCCGTAAACTGCTATTAATAATTATCGAGATAAAACTTAATTGAATTTTTGTGACAGGTGAAGTGCATTAGTTAGGGAATAAATTATGTGGAGTTCGAGAGAAATGCTAATTTCTAACTTGTAAGCCACTTAATCTTAACATAGGAGCACATGAGAGCCAAAATATACTTGACAAAGTTTCTTCCAAACTAATAACTAATCGTCTAGCGTTCTACAGTTACTCTGAGTCATTTGTTTCTGATCCTACACTTGAGACTTTTAAAGTTGGACGAAAAGTTTAAAAAGCGTTGTCGATACGTGACGGTTAAGTTATTTAAAGGGTAGAATTTGCTACAATGTGCAAGTCGAGAAAAAACAGAACTTTGTCTTTTCAAAGCAATTAAAAGCTGCATAATTAACGAGCGTAATTTCAAGTCTCTCCTAGAGTGTAGTGAATCCCACAGGATGTGCTGTTCAATATTACAAAGCGGTTATCTCTAAACGTGTCTCGAGTTCTTTAGTTTCTCGGAATGCGCGTGCTTTAATTACTCCAAGTCTATTAAAGTAAGATTTTTGCAGATATATTTAAATGGCCGTTTTACTCCAAACCATAAAACATTTTAGGACGAGCTGAAACGCTATTCGCTTCCATGTCAAACCAAGCGAAAAGACTATGTCTTTTGGTTCCAACTTATACAGGATCATTTATTTATTGCCCATATAAAGAAAAGGATTTTCAAAGAACTAAGATGAATGGTTTGATCTACATAGACTGACTTTTCCATTGTCTGAGTTTCTTTAAATTGTAATGCGGCGTTTTGTCGTCCCGCTCGTCAACAAAAAGTTATTTGACTTAAGATTCTTTCAAGTGATTTACTACCTTGAGAAAAATGCAAAGGAACTTTGTTTCTAGTTGTTTTAACTCTGTAAATAACTTCAAAGTTAAAAAAATTGCTTGTTTAGTAATTAGGAAGTAAACATTTGCTTTGTAATTTTATTGAAAGCTTTTTCGGTGTTATCAGTCATCTAATTTATCTCCGTTTTTACGACTCAATAAAGCTCAGTATACGGATCAGGGCCTTAATCAGTGTGATGAGACCATGTTATCCTAATTTGCGATAGCCTCCAGGTACGCCCCCGGAAATAATTTATCGGTAAGTCGATTTCGCGTATAGCCCACCCGGAAAAGAGACAAAGGAAGTCGAGAAGGTCATTAAGCCCAAACAGCTAAATCGTGCCAGCAATTGGCAAAACGTAATCCTCTAACACTGGTAAAATGTAGAAACTCGAACTTTTACAAACGCGTTCCGGATTAGAGTTATATGTTGACGAACGTTACTGGCCCTTCTTCTCGTTTCCTCCGCGTAATTGCCACAAGTCTAAAACGATCTCAAAAATCCCTCGAAAAACGAATCACGCGCTCGAATTAGCGTGCAACGATTAAAAACACATTTAGAGTGAAGGCGTCCGAGATATTTATCTAAAAAAGGATCTTTGAGTGTGATTTCTGAGACTCGCTTTGTTTTGCCGCGACAATGGATAAAGGACGAATAAAACTAAAACTCGTCAAGAGTTCTTCTCGATTCTATCAGAGTRGAAATTGCACTTAGACCGCTTCCAACCCTCGAGCGGTAATTAGAGTATCTGTATTTTTAAGGTGTTCGATTAAAACCGCTGCTTTAAGAAATAAAAATAAGGAAGYAGGGAATGAATTTTAATGAAAATGAAAATTATTATTAGAGGGTAACGTGAAACTTTTAGTTGATTACAAAAACAACATTTATCTTTTTCTTAAAAGGTTGAACAGTCAATAAACAATGAGTAACAATTTTGCCTTTTCTGTTCGTTAAGTCTGACAATGATTACCTCTACAAGTTATTTCGTGTTTGAATAATAAATAGGCCTCTTTCATGGGCAATAAGGTCAGGTTGAGCTAATTCCTTATTGCCTAATTTGTTTCTTCCAGTG
>NW_025400985.1:12825756-12828031 GCF_015345945.1 Tribolium madens | reverse complement strand
TTGTTTCTCAATAAACGTCGACAGTGACTTATTATTTAACAAACAGTGCCAAAATATGGAGAATAAAAGTTATGCAAACTTAATTATTATTGATAGGTTCTACCATGCGATCATTATTCAAAGCTAGTAAGTGAGAAAAATTTATTTTTGTTTAATGAACGACATCATAATTTTGTTACACTTTCCATAAATACAAAATAAATTAATTAAATCTAAGTTTGAGTAGCTTGGACTCTCCATATTTTGGTACTATTTGTTAAATAATAAGTCACTGTCTGTCGACGTTTATTGAGAAACAATTTTGACATTTTTTATTTCCATGGCAAACTATACGAAAACGAATGTGAGTAGTAATAGATTTTCGGCAGTCTTAACAAAAAGTCACCATAACATAAAAATTATTAAATTTAGGTATAGGGAATGTTAATACAGATCGATGCAGAATTAAATTCTCTTCCATTTAGTAAAATAAAAATTGGGGTATTTTATTTGGAAAAATTGAGTTATGGGTATTTGAATTATTAAAGTAACCCTTAAATTTTGGAGTTTGTTAAGTTATTTTTTCAAAATTTGAAAACACCAGAATAAAYATTTAAGCTTTCTTTTTGAAACGCCAATAAAAAACGAATTTYAAATTTAAAAAAATAACAGAGTAACTGATTTTGAAAGTAGAAGGTGCAGATCCAAATTTTTTTGAAAAACTCAAAATATTTCACAAAATTTGGGTATAGGAAAAGCTGATGAAAACTCTCTTAAAATAACCCGATTAATCCAAAAACGCAGTAAAAAATATAGCTTTCCATTTAAAATAAGAAAGTTGAGACCGACTTCCGGTATCACCGGAAGTGCCTCCATCTTGAAAACATTTTCATTTAGGAGGACTTAATGCATTATGGCTATGCACCAATTTTCAAACAAATAGGATTATTCGAACTCCCAATACTTTTAATGTGGGGTTTAGATGGAACATACTGTATATTAACCAATTTTTTTACAGGGAAACTAATTTTATTTAGCATATACTCGATTCTATGATTGGAAAACACGTAGTTATTGTTTAGTTTTTCTTTTATCTCCGAAATCCTCYCAGCACAAAACACATTTTATTTTATTTCGTTATTTTTSTCTGCAATAACCCAATTCGAGTAGTTTGATTATTCCACCGGTTACAAATCCACGTTCAATCTTCCCCTTCAAATTTATGAACACGGACCATTTTATTATTATTCCTTGACGCTCCATGCAAATTCGCTTTCGGAATTATGGAAAAAGGTTTCGGCCAAGTGCGAGGGCGACATTTATTAGTACAGCCTATGGGGCCAGACGGTCGTACAGAACGACATAAGCTCACTTGTCGTCGGTTCCTGAGGGATCTGTCATCATCCTGGATGGGATCCCGGCTACCGACTAGAATATTAAAGCAGTTTAAACGCTTTATCACTTTAACGTTCTAGCTGAAGTTTACTTTATTGATTCTGTTCTTTTTATCTTCTCAGTTTAACAACTAAAGCAAGCTTATTAACTTTTCCTTTAACAAAATGTTCGCTGATTTTGACGTGATTAGAAACATTCGCTTTGTTTGATGTTTTATATGGCGAAACTAAAAAAAAACACTTACACACGGTACACAAGCTTTTATTTATTTCTTTGCAAATGTTTACCCTTTGTTTGTTTGCTTCTTTAGCTCTTATTCGTAGGATTTGTTTTAATACCAACTCATCGAAACAATATTGAATTTTATTGTTTCTTTCAGCTAATCGTCGCAAAATAAAGTTAATTTATTTGCAGATTTCAAAGAGATTTTTTTTAGTTTATTTATTGCATACTATTCACAATAATCTAGTCCAGCTCTATATATGTTTGCCTCGGACAATTTGAAACTTGTTTGTTGTACTTGTTCACAGTGGAATTAAATCAGAACTGTTAACTAGGCTAAGCTCTACATCCCTCTGCGTAATTGCAGTCAGATTGAACTATTAATTGACTTGAAATAGTTAAAGCGTAGTGAACCAGTAATTGTGTTCTCCTAATCACTTCCAATTATTGTACTAATCAGATGCAGAGTCCAGCGCTTTGAAATTATTTAAATATTTGTAGACTRAAAATATTAGTGTTTTTATGACAGTTTTCGAGTTTGGTGTCCAGTTTGAAATCTCACTCTAAACAGGATTGAAGTTAATAAAAGCTCCGCAGCTTAATGTAGGTTGAGCTTATAGTTTCAGTCGCAAACTGATGTCATACTTTAGCGGTTAAGGGGCAACAAGTGGTCGGCGTC
>NW_025400985.1:12820683-12822776 GCF_015345945.1 Tribolium madens | reverse complement strand
ACAATCCCGAATTTTTTAAGGGTCTGAAGGGTTCTGTATAAACCTGGCACATCCTCCATAATTCTCCAATATGTTTAATATAAACACAGGGTGCGTTCCTCTCTCATATCTTTGGGATCAAGCCTTGATCCGTCCGCATATGAAACTGGTCGGGCGACCGAATTCCATAATGAAAATGATACCGATTTTCGAATATATTGCTTCGGTTTTGACATCAAATCTAAAATATTATCGTCTATAAATTTTATTTGTGCACTTTTGGTTTAGCGCAAACACTTCACAGCTATGTGGATGGTATTGATTTTCACGAGGATCCGGAAGTGCCGTTGTAGATAATGTAATCAAATAGGGAAAACGAATGCTACAAACACAACGGACATGTGTTGCCATGTTTAATGCGCTGGTTTTATTGAAAATCTTGCAAGTTGTGTGTTTCAAATAAATTGGAACGAATCTGAGATGACTTTTACTTTTTGCTTCTTTATAAACAAAGTTACCCTTTATTCCTACCGGCTGCTACTTGTAAGTGTAAATAAAATTTTCACTCCACAACTTTCTCTTCTGTTTCGTTCGTGCGAAAATACCTAAATAACACTTTGCTTTGTACATCAAACGCAAAGTTTTTGGTTGTTATTGCAGATTTTAATCATAATAATGACGCTGTTTATTCAGAATTTTATTATTTGTTATTTATAAATTTGAGTATGTTTAATGCTAGTTGTTAGGGACGCGAAATTTAAAAAAATGAGAGCAATTGGGTTTAGGACAAAACGGATTGCACAGGCGAATTTCTCGAACAATTTGACATGGATTTTTCGAAAAATCGATGTTTTAAAATAGTTAAATATCTCAAAAATTACTCTTCGTAGAGCATTTTAAGAGGTCTCATTGTGTTCGGTGCYTGATTTTGGAAAATTATATTTTGTGATCCAAAGTTTTTTTAACAATTTTTTAGGGTTCACACCTTCAAAAATTTCTCTAGCTTAAAGCGCCAACGGGAATCAGTTGAACTCAAAAAATGCCCAAGCGAGAAAAGGATTATTTCTATCGAGACGGCGATGGTTGAGACCATATCCGTATCTAGAGCTCATCTGGTTTGCTTGACACAGCATGATTTCAGAGGTACATTTTCGTTCTCAAACATGATTTGAAAAACGCTGTTTCTATTGCTGTATGTACATAARCATGAGATGCATTGTTTAATATTAAATATTTGTATAATTTATTATTTTATGTGACAGCTGAGAGCCGTGATCGGTAATCTTCTACTAACTTTTTGTTAGTTCAAAGGTTTTGAAATAGGTTGCAAAATAGTGCAAGCCTATTGACTATAATAGGCACTAGAGCTGCTCRACAAGATATTTTATTACTGATAGTAAGAGCGATTTTGAAAGTACATTTTGCATTTTATTTTACATCATTTTTAATGCTCTTATTTTTTTAAAGACAAGATACAGGGTTGGGGATACAATACCTCAAAAGCCATATCTCAAGTTACTTTTTTATTCATTTTTTATTTTTATTGTGTTTTTATTGATTATTTTCTTTAYTTTTGACTTGAATGTGTAAAAATGTATTTATTGCTGTTTTTTATTTAATATAACATTGAACATTGAATTAAAAAATTAAGAATATTTTCTAAAATTCACTTCAATATCWACTTTAATTCTCGAGCAGTTTATATGCGTTTTGGTCGACCTCAGCGCCACAGAATTTTTAACAAGCTACTTGAAGGCCATATGTTTGAATCTGCGCTCTTAAATTCTAAATTTTTGTCGTTTTGTGAAACCCGGAGTGGATACAACACTAGAACCACATGTCAGAAAAAATAGTGATCCGCGATATAAGTAACGTTTATATGCTGTAGGCACAAGTTTTTTGAGTTTTTTAAGCAACGTAAAAGTAAGAAAAACATATTTTTAATTACATTTTATACTTCAATATCACATTTGACATGCTAACAGCAAAAGTGTTGCTAAAGATGCCTTAACGCAACTGGTAGCCATGAGGGGTTATTGGCATGATAACATAATATGCTAAAATAAAATAAATATCCAACGAAAACTTTTTGGTAATTATTTTATTGTTCAAAC
>NW_025400985.1:12723659-12819548 GCF_015345945.1 Tribolium madens | reverse complement strand
ACGTTACTCTAAAATTGTTTTATTTACATTTTTTTGGTCATATTTTATGCTATCATAATCTTAGAAAAATATGTCACATGGTAATAACAGGCTGCAGTACATCACCGTTGTACGTGATCAGGGAGAAAAAGTCTGATCGATCGTTGATAAATTTTAAAAGGGGACAACGGTAGAGCAAGAAAGTTGCCGCAATTTCCTGCCGAACACAAACATTGTTTTACCGCTTTGCCAAGTATAAAAATAAAATATTGAATTTGAATATTATACACGGTAATGCTGAAAGGCGAGCGCTCCTCGACAAACTTGAGAAAAAGTTTGCCATCGTTTTATTTGTCTGCTACACATAACAAAACTACGAGTAAGTGCATTATATGAAAAGAAAACTTCTCTCCGTTTCCCCGTCTTTTATTTTATTCGTTATTATCTTATTTATTTAAGACACATTTATTTATTTGAGACACGACTAAATATACATCGCTTCGATTTAAACACAACATCACGAAACCGTATATCAATTACAAATTATTGTCATTGAGGTCATCCACCCACGGGAATACCTCRGAATCCCAATCTATGTCGACGGTTTCGAACTCTGYATGCGCATGGAGTATTAACAGAACAGGAAATGGTCCCTGTGTGCACTTCCGGAATGCATGGCTTCGAAACGCTGCGGACTGCTTTGCGGAGTTTGTAAAATTTGTCTCTCACAAGAGTCGTTTTAAGGCCAAGAGTAATTGGGAGCTTTAGTACAGGCTTGCTATCAGTATCACAAAACTGTGAGAAATCTAACAGTGTGCAATTATTGCAGTGAAGCAGACAAAGTTTRAGGTTTTGTTCGGAAATTGCGTGAGCTTCCGTTCCATCATCCCCCTTTTAAGACATATCATTGATCCATCATTCTCTTTGTCGTCGATCCCCGATGATGTACTGGAGTTTATTACGCTACTTCATAGTTTTGCAGGATTATGTTGATCCCACGTCTCGAATTCCTGTCTGTGTAYATTGCAGGTTTTCTCGTTGCCGTCGCCGTCGCCGTCTTCACGTCTCCTTTGTAAACTTATCTTGCACAGTATTGTGTCGTGATTCATATCGGATTTCCACTGTCAATAACCCAGGCTTTAAGACCGATAAGAATGATTAAACGTCGAGTGTCACTCGCTCTACAGGTAGGCCTTTTACCACCCTCGCAAAATATCACTCTTGAAGCAATTTCTAATCGCGAACTGAAAATTACTGTTCTTAATTAAATCTCGCGTAACATCTCAACAGTTTATTGCATCTTGCGAATTAAATCCAGTTTATTTTTTTCATGTGGAGCAAGGAAAAGACCCATGGAAATTATCTCTCCTGACCTGAATTGTGATGTTTATTGCTGGTCTGGGTTTTTGTAGGGGTTTGCGTGATGCTATGGCCCGTGTTTTCGAATCGCAATTACCTTGAAAGGCCGGAAATACAGGGCTCTAATGTGTGTATGGGAAATTGATTTAACCGCACATTTCACTCCGACTTCACCATCGTGTTAATTTAACTGATGGGCTTTTGATATTTAACTAGATTAATTAATTTCTTTGGTTGTTTTCATACAAATAACAGTAATTTTCGAACTCAAAGCTTCATTTGTTTTCAATGAAATATGTGCGAAATGAAAAATTAATTGCCGGGCTGGACCGACTAAATTAAACTGAGGAAAACTCCACGAGGTTTGTGTGGTTACGCTAAAACCCTTTTTGATCGTTTGATTAATTCAAAGATATAAATTTTAAAATTATATTTTACTAGACTCTACAAACCAAAAATATCGAAAAACTTGCTACCATTGACATTCACCATTTGTTTAAAAAACTAGCCGTATTTTTCATGCATGTGACATTAGCATAAACAGCTGTGTCAAGTCGTGAACCTCCTAAACATTTTTTATTTCGTAAAGCGCCGATTTTTCTTTAAATCTGTCCTGATAACGGAACTAGTTTATGATAATAGCGTGTACATAAAATAAACCGAATTGGCCAATTGTAGTCGAAGTTACAGGGACACGAACGGTAAAATAATATAAATTACAAAGCGATAAATCGTCACAATTGGATTGTTTCTTAACACGAATATGCGTTAAATCTAATTTAGAAAGCATCTTCGAATGGAAAAATTCGTCTAAATTAAAGCAATTTTTGTGTTTTTTGCTTACGCAATTTTCTTTTCGTTGTTTGCGTGTGTTTGAATACAATTTTTGTGAAGTTACTCTGCMTTCCCCAAGCAATCTTTGTTATTAGGCCAGTTCTTAATCGAATTTAGAGTCTTCGTCTCAATTGTATTATCTGGTGCAAACCTATCTGTCGCATAATCATTGGTTGGTGTAAGGCAACCGGGCCCGTCAATTCAGTGTGTTGTTCCCTTCCGGCATACCCGGCTTATCAAATCAGCTGAAACTCTAACTGAATTTACAGCGGAATGGTATTTGCCGATCGGAAAGCAACTCCCGAACGGAAGTTTCATTGCCACCGATACTATTGCAATACCGGTCGGTATTATGCAACCGAAATATGTAATATACTCGAATATTGAGGTTTTTATATGGAATGCTTGATCAGTCGTTTCAAAATTTTGACGTGCGATGCATCCGAATACAATGAGGGAAATAAATTGTCTCCGCAGTCACATTTATTCAAAATTTGACATGGAAAATATTTTGGCAACAGTAGGTATTGGAAATAATAAAGGTTTAAAATTCCGTCTTGTTTTTATAAAAAAAATGTATATTTACTTAATTARTAAAGTTTTTGATCTTTTCGTGTAAACATGAAAACATGTAGGRAMATTCGATTGGTTTTATCGTACTAATTAGGTCAAATAAAGTCGGAATGTCCTTTTGAGGTTGATGAATTGGTTGTCAACACTGTACGCTTGGCTGGAATTTCAAACTATAATGTGTTGAATTTAAAGCAGTATTTTGATTAAAGTGAATATATGAACAACTGAATTGTAATGAATTTTCATTTATTTGCATTTAAACAATATGAAGACAATTTTTCGATTCATTTTTCACAKCWCGAGTAAAAAATAAAATCATTATTTATTTTGGTGCAACAGTTGSTAATCAATTGTAAGTAATAAAATAATATGAAACGCGACAAATGGAACTGTGCATTTAGTAATTAATTACATGACGTTCAATTTATTGCATAAGTTTTAAAGAATGTGTTTTATTGTTTCGTGCTGTGTATTTTTTACCACATTTTACGAAATAATAGGAAACATGTTTCAGTACACTAAAAAACTATGTTGTTGTAGATTAAATTTTTAATTAAGTTGTTACCTGTTGATGTCTGGAAAATAAAAAAAGCTGTTTAAACTTGATTAATTTACACAGAAAACTGTTGAAAAGTTTAAAATTTTATCTGAAGTTGAGCGGTAATTATTTTACGTTCATTAGTTGTACATAAATAAAAAAGTTATTTTAGCAAATTCGTCCAACTTTCGTATCACTTTGTCAAGGAGAAGGGACAAATTAAAAGTAAGTTGAGTAAATTGGTTTAAAAGTTGATTTGACCTCCGTGTCGTGATATCATTTAAAGGTCCTGACACTAATCTATTTAGCGTAGAATTTCATTAAATCGTAAATAATTAAAGAAAGTTTCCTTGGCGTTTGATATTGCAGACGAATCGATGAATAATTTATTTTTCTTAATAAAATTGCCAATTGAAAAAATTCCTTCTGCCTTAATATAATCTTCCTCTAGGTTATGTAACGATTATTACGACTGGATCCGTAATATTTGCCTGCCACCTCTGAAGCCTGTAATAAAATTTTATATCATCATAGTTATGAAAAATTCTCGGATCAATAGATATCCACTCCCCAGTATTTTGTCCACATTTACAACARTCTCATTTTAAACGCTGCAGGAGTCCGMTTTTTTGACCAAAKCCCGGAACCCGGATCGGCCGCAAACTTGCCCCAAACACATAACAATAAATTTGTCGCAGAATAATTGGATTAAAGTGCACTAAATACTACATGGCTCCTCTACAATATTACAAACCGTCTCAGGTTTATTGCAAAAGTTTAATTACATCAGAATTGTTGAACCGCATTTACATCCCCCCGCTGGATCCATCAAGCCGGATTTCTTCTCCACACATCACTCGACTTTTGCCATGATTTTTAAAAATTCTTACTTGGATAAGACAACGCAGGAATCCGGCGAAGTGGAATAGTTACAAGTTTTAATTTATCTTCATCCGMTGACCCTTTCATCTTGTATTATTGCCGCTTCAGGTGGAGCGCTCGTTATTCCGCGGKAAATAATCATTTTTAGAGAGAAGCAAACTTGGATGATATTGCCAAAGTTGACATAAAATATAATAAGAAATATTATTTTCAGTCCTTCCAAGGGAAAGTTATTGACGTTTTGTTTAATTCTTATCGTAAGCAAACAAAGCTCTGAAAGATTAGTTTGCAACAAGAAAGTATTTTAAGCATGATCAAGATAAGTTGCAACTGAAATTCATGGTGACTTTGGCAATAAAATCTAGAATTTATTACCTCTTTGCACACGTTTTTTACACAACTTTGTTAACGTAAGCTGGGAAAAGAAGTATTTTAAGTTGTAACTTTTTAAAGAAGCGAAAATTTTAACCATAATTAAAATGCAAACTTACCATTAACCCACTAATATTAAAATTATTATTGGTATCAAAATCAGATAAAAGAAAATTAGAATTTGGGTTATAAACACACCCTCCAGTGTGGCTATAAATAAATGCAAATTAAATTTAAAAAAATCAAAATTATAATCATTTGTTTTATTCTCAATATTTGTAATTTTTTTTGTACTAAATACAATACCGTGTATTTTTTTATATTTGTACTCTAGTTATCCATGACACATCAGCAGGAGAACGTATTGCGTAACTTTATAACCTAACTCATTCTTTGCAGTTTTGGTTGTTTCCACGTGTSTTCTCTATCATTTTACRCGATTTTCATTAAAAATCTGTTTTTTTGAAAWCCACTCTGTCGGTTGTAAATGATCCAAATTTAAATGATGTGACGTTTGATACAGTGAGATCAAAAAGTCTGTCTATCAAGCAAGCGTAGAAATTTAAAACGTATGTCTGTAGAAGATAAAATGTCACAATGACAAATGAGAAATGTCAAAATAATTTTTATGTAAATTGTAACAGGAAACCGTGGTGAACAATTTTTATGAATAAACACCAACAAAATCTCATTTTAGGATATTTTGAGACGTTTTATAGAATAATTCAATTTAATTYGGTCAATGTTTTAATTTTTATATAATAATTTTTTGACATCTAGATAACATACGAACTGRCATGCAACATACGTCCTCAACTAGGTCGCCTACTTGATAGAAATACTTTTTGATCGCACTGGCAATCCAAAATACATATACTGTTCTATAGTTACATGATATGTTTCATTGATGATTATGTGTCATGGATCACTAGAACAAAAATCACACGGTAGAATCAYAGCTGAATTTTATTTCAYTTTTTGTGGTGGTGATTTTGCATCTCGGGAATTTAATCTTATTTGCTTTAATAAATAATTCATTAACGTAATCAAGCAATAATCAGTTGCTGATTCAATTTATAGCCTTTTCTGTGTATTTATGTTTGTTCTAACGCTAGAAGCAAAAATAATGGATATTATTAATAACATTACCTTTACGTTTTTATTTCAGTAATATTTTATTATAAAACATGCATTCATTTCATYCATTATTGGGTTGAAAACTAATATGTTAATTTATATTATTTATTTCAATTCCTATTAATGTAATATTTAACTAACAGTTATCTTTTTATTTTTGAGCAAAATTTTGAATGCAAACTTTGTAAGCTAAGAGAAAGTAAAATGATAGGTTGGTTTCAGCTGGACCCTTTAGAGTTCAAAGGTCAATTTCCCGAACTTGGGTTAACTTCTCTTCACAAACTGAGCTTTGTTTATCTAAGCGGCGTTTGAAAAGCTATAACAGTTTGTTAGTGCCAATTAGTATGTTRTTCTCAACACAACTCTATTTATAATTTTGTGTGGAATTAATTTTTTTCAGTTATGTGGATGTAACGAGAAACAGATTTTTACTTTCCTTATTAGTTTTACYACGTGGAAGCTTTTGCCGTGACTGAATCCTAAAAGCACACTCTCTTTTTTTAAATGAATATAAAAAAATGGTGAAATCAGAGTGTTTTTTTTTTCGTTTGTTTCGTTTCTTTTCACCTTTTTACTTTATAAACGAGTTCGTACACTTTATCCGTATCACATCTGATGAACGTTACACATGCAAACACAAACAGACAAGAAAAAGGGAGATTGGGTCGCTTTTTCAAACTTGCTACTGCCGTGTCCATATGTAAATTCTTACTTTGTGGAAGAATATCCAATGCGTGTGTGTACATGACGTCGATTTGCGATAAGCATGCTTCAGTGAAGTTGTAAAGTGACAGAGCATCAACACAACTAACGTAATCAGTTACTGGGCGCTGCTTCGGAAYAGTTCAAGAATTTACTTAAAGGAGTTACGTTTTATTCGTGGACGAGCAAAAAGGAAACTACGCCTTTTCGCGACTTTGAAATATCTTCGGATCGTAATTTATGGATGGAAAGGGGTCGGAGAACTCACACTGCCGTCACAGTTTGACATTTTAATTAGAGATCAACGAAATACCAAAAAGAGAAAATCTAATAATAACAGGTAGATGAGGCAGGGTGAAGCCATTGGGTCACTCAAACCAACGAATTGATATGGAATCGAACGTGATAAGAAAGTTGATTGTAGARGGAAAGAAAATTGCTTGAAGAAATGATTACCGTCGGTTAAACGACGTTTGGCACGATTGACAAACTGACATCACCCGCAGATTCGGGTAGGAAATTATTATCTCGACCAATTTTACAGAAATCTGGGAGAAAGAAATTAAAAAAAAACTTTCAAACATTCTCCTTAGTTCTTTGATAAGCACAACTGAATTGTTATTTTTTAACAGAAGATAATAAAGGAAATTATTTCAGAAAGCAGAATTATTCTTTGTCGTGCATTTTTAAAATTCTATTGGATATTCAAATTCTTCACGTTTTCTAACAGTTAAATGTAATTATTTATACAACAAGTAACTATACGCTCACTTGCAATTTTATAAAATTTACCTACTTGATCTTAAAATTAACTTAAAAAACATTATTAGAACAATTATAAATTATTTTTTCTATTTCGGTGTTAGACTAAGTATTCCAGCACCCAAATGACGTCATTTGAGTGCTGMAWTAAGTCATTGGCGTTAATTTAATTTTAGTGACGGACTTTCATCACAATTCATTTTCAAATGTGAAAATAAGAATTATTTTTATTTTTTACAGCCGCCTAAAATTATTCCACTTAAATGTCACCAACCGTCGCAAAATTCTCTAGAAAAGAAAAAAATAAAATTTTCGTTTTTTAATTTATAATATAATATAAAATAGAAAAAATAGTATAAAGCATTTGTTGCAGAAGGTTCTTCAAGCACCCATTTGTTCCTCAACTCGCCGCTACGCGGCTCGTTTCGGAATTTCAAATTTGTACTTTCTGCAACTTGTACTTTAATATACTATTCAAGCTATTCGTAACTGTAAAGAGTATAGTTTACATATTTATAAAAATTATTCAATAATTATTTGGTGATAACTACATTGCACTAGATAGAAAGAAAATTACATCAAAACTTGAGAAAACATTCATTTGTTTTACATGTATTGAAAAGCGAATTTTTCATGCCAGTGTTTAAGTTACATACGAGGCGTGCTTCAAATGTGCATTACAGGAGTATGAAGAAAGCTTTTCTCACAAGTAGAATATAATGTTTTTTTCTACGACCTTTATGAATTATTATTTATTATTATAATCAATCAATCAATCACCCTTAGCAGCGTAGTTACAACCAACGTCACATTTTTAAATGTAAAAACTATGCAATACTCAACTCAACTTTACTTTTTATTTTAGTTACGCTTTAGCAACGAAAAGATTAGAACTTTATTAGCAATGGCGATAAAAGCTAACCAGTATGAATAGTTGTCAAACTATTTAAAAAAAAAATCATAAATATACACAACAAAGAGAAGGAAATTACCGAAAACGTAGAGGAAAATAAATTTTTCAAAAAACAATACGTTAAAAATTTGTGCAAAACGATGTTATGTACAGCAAATGTCTCACGTTAAATAATAAAAAAAGTTTGGAATAAAAGTAAAACATCATCCATCAAAAATTAAAGAAGTTATCAGACTTTTGCGCTATCAAAAACTATTTGATTAAAATTAACTCCAACCAATTAACACTTAATTTAAATTTTCAAATAGTATGTTGATTTTATTAGAATAAATTTTACATCTCCACACATGAACCAGTGAGAAATTTTTAGGAAAAAGTTAGTTCACGGTGTATATCGCAATAACAAGTAATAATTACTTGGACTCGACAATAGGTGTGGAAAAAATGTAGAAAAAACTGTTTGGTGCAATTTAGGACAAAAAATTAAAAAAWTGGCATTATGACTTTGAAGATTTTTAAGTTGATTAGGAAAAATGGAACATCAAGACACTATACAACTAAGGTGAAGTACATATTTCTTCACCTAAATATCCTGGTTTTTTCAATTTAAATCTGAGGTTGCTGTACTTGTGCACAAAAAAAAACTGTTTTTTAGTCATTAGGAAACATTTTTTGCAAATAAGCTTCAAGTTTGTTTATAACTACTACAGTATTTAAGTTATAATAATTTGTCATTACATCTGTATTATTAGAATGAGTTAGTTTAAAGTTTTTGTCTTGTCAACTCAGTTCAAGTGAAACCGATGTTGTTGAGACTTGAAACCTTTCAATAGAGCACCTGCTCTATTGCCTTTTTGATGTAGTTGTCTTTGATCGACTTTTTGGCGACACTTTGGCAACTCGAGTAGTTGTATTAAATCTGTAGTGCAACCTCCTCTACTGTACTCGCGCTTTGAAGTCCTTTCACAGAGGAGATTGATTAGACAAATAAACGGACTTTCATTGATGATGATTGCTGCAAATGTGATTAATCGAGCCGAAAGCTACATTTGGAGTAGATGGATGTGACGTTTCATCATTACCACCAATATGTTAAACACCAGCATCGTATTCTCTTTTATATTGCTGTTAATTAACTTAATTAGATTTATACAGCGGATAATAACGATATTAAACGTAGTGGAATTACATTCCTCGATAACGGATGATTGTAATTATCGAGGATAAAGGAGGAATACGGTGATTCGATTATTATTAGTCGTCAAGGAAACAATCATCCGCGTGTGCAAGGCACCGAAATCGACTCCATATCCCTTCATAACACACGACACTAAATCTCCAACCGTCTAGCTTACTAGCATATTATTAGGGATTTCACATCAACACAATAGATACAATGCTGTCTCCTTGTAACTAGCATATTCTAGGTTTGTCAGAACCGTTCCGGGATCCACTTTCAATGACTTAACGACATAATAAACTTCCGTCTTGTCTTCCCCGAAACTTAAACAGTTGCAATTATTGCATACTATTTATCAAATATTCTGTTTCTCTTTAGAGGTCCTATATCGATTCAATGCTCTCTCTATTGTATGTAGGATTACGGTAATGTCTGTGGCGTGCTATTATACACCACGAATTGATGTTATAGACCATCTTTGTGGGCTAATTAGTATACTTGCGGTTACATTGTGTTTTTATCGTACTAGAACCGACAGCTTTTCTCGTACAATGCCTGAAATCCAGGGTTTTTGATCCTAGTATTTGCATTAGGCCGCTCGGCCGCACTACATAATTCTACAGGATTCAAAGTAACTGAAGTAGGATTAATAGTGAGGAACGCTTTGGCCAGAATTCGCCCTGCATAGTGCCTTAATCTCCACCGGGATCGTTTTGAAAACACATTCTTAATAGAAGGTTAAAACCTCGCTATGGTAATGAGTTTTATTGTTAGAGGCTTTTTCAATTTTATGAAATGACAATTATGTAATAAAAAACATCAAAGCGATTACCTTATTTTACTTTCTCTTTATTCTAGAAATAAATCGATTACAATTCAGCAATTTACTTCATTTATGCGGGAACTTTCATTTTATGAAAAGTATAGCMTCATGAAGAATATTTACCTACTAAACTTGGGATAGAGCAAGTAATAAAACATTTTTAACAATGGAAAGAAAAGTGGAAGAGAAAACAAATTGTTATGAACGAATCGCGATTTAAATTTAATAAAGTAACTCTTCGTTGACGATATTGGTTTAAAAAGGATTACTTTATTACAAAATATAGTGATTACTTTATTACAAAATATAGTGAATAATGTTTCGAAATTCAAAACTCCTGCAGATAACTAATAAAAATGTTGTTGTTCCAGGAGGTGCAAATTGTGAAGGCTCTGATCTTGGGTGAGGAGGAGCGCGGCCAGAGTCAATACCAAGTCGTATGTTTCATTTTCCATTTCGACAAAGACTCCTTCATATCTTCTGACGCTATGTCGAAATTGCGTCAGAAGAACCCGGGTACGATTCGAACACCCGAAGAGGACCTCGGCAGAACAAACTACACTATGGATTACACCGTCGTTTTGCCACACTCCGGTCTCATCTCCCCCTTCATCTCCGATCTGTGTGCCGAAGCAGGCGAAGCGACTTACACGAGACACGCAGACTTGGTATTATGGGCAGCTGCTCAAGGTAATCCCTTTAACTTTTCCTCGGTTCACCTCAAACACATAAATCACCGGAGCATAAAATTATACTCCGAACTTGCCAAAACGTATAAATCAGTAAAAAATCCATCATTCCGTCTTGCTTGAGTTATGGCTGTTTCGTACGAGTTGTCTTTCCTTTACTTAGTTAAGGAAATGTCACAACTTTGGCATCTGCTTTAACTTATCACGACGACACCGCAGCCGAAGCTGTCACCGTTATATTTCAGCTTGATGTATGATGTCTATATTAGGGTTCCAGGGCAAATATTAGCGTTTTATTTCGGRACACATTCCAAGAATGGGGCTCGAAATGTGGCAAGATTACGCCAAGGCATATCATTCTACGAAAACGCAATAAACACTCGAATGGTTTCAACTAAGAGCATTTTTTAGTATGTTTTTTTTGTCGGCTTGTGTGCGCGTATATTATTCTGGATTCACACTTTGTGTTTCAACAGTGCAGCCACTGAATTAAACAAATGACAGATGTGGTCAAAACCTAATTACGGTCTTATTGAAACTATTGCAATGGAGAAATGTAATAAACAGTCCAATGCTACTTCTTGGTTACTTATTTAATATATATATAGAGAGATTATGAAATTATAATTAGTACTCTGAGTTGCAAGAATTCATGGATTAAATGAGATCTCGCTAAACTATTCAACAATTTCGAACATTTCAGAATTCTAGAGGCAACGAGCTCGGGACGAACTTAAACCTAAAGTCTTCCAAAGTGCATCAGAACAATATTGACGTTACACAATTAATCAAAGTTATCAAACTCAAATAACCACAGTTGAATTATTTGGTTACTAGGCACTAGTTACTACCACCAAAAATAACAATTGGCGTTTATTCTTTTTTAACATAAACGTTTATCGTATTTATCATTTATAAGTCACGAAAATTTTACATACACCGTCTGCACTTTTGTGTACTTATCGAGTCACGGAAAGAATACCAATTTTTATACTTTCATGGAATTGTAGAAAAAGCAACGAAATGTTTTACAGTAAATATATAATAATCGGGACATGCGATTTAGCTTTTTATGTCGTAAATGACATATTGAACAATAATAAATGGATGTCATTATTGTAGTGTATCTAATACTCTAAATGTCCTTTGTAATGCTTTTTATTTCCAACTTGTCAGATTGGAAATAAAGTTTCAAGTCATTTATTGTTTCATACAAATATCGACAAAACATTTATTTGTTCTGTGTTATTATAACCGATGAAAGTCTACGTTATTTAAGATCTCCTTACGTTCTTTAAAATTGTATAGGTATACATATTTAGTTATTTTGTACTTTTATTAATTAGCAAACAGTCTTACCTCTRTAAAAAAATGTGTTTACCGTCTGAATAAAATTTTATTCATTTTGTATTATAATTTTTTTATAAAAAAGGAAAACAAGCACGGTTTTACCAACTGTTCGTTTTCAAGCAAATAATTTGAATATGAATAGAAAAAAGATACTTCAACTGAGAATAAATTATTATTAAAAGCTTTGAGATAAACAGAATTCAATTAAGAACCACCATTGAATAACCCAGAATTTCTGTGTGCGTCTTGTAAAAAATGTAATTTTCTTCGAGGCCTCCGTCTGGAATGGATCCCAAGACTTCTCTAATGTCAAAATTAGCGACTTAATGAAGTGGGTTCCTAATTGCGCCAAGGCAGGATGTTCAATTTTCAGCTTGGAAAATGTCGCTTATCTCTTTTTTTTAATATAAAATAACCTCTTGCTCGTATTACCCGAGGGACCTTGTTCCCACTTGACGAATTAATCTCCTCGTGCAAACATAATACCACTCTTCAAAAAATAGCATTTCATAACTATGCACGTTTCGTTATAAAAGCTAATTAAAATTAATTGCTTTCGAGGGAAAGTTTTAAAATAATCTAATATAAATGTCAATGGCTAATCACCCAACACATTAAATAATCCGCCATGTTGAGCTTTAGCTAATTTAAAACTTGTCAACCGCCTCTAGAAATCGGCTTTTTGCTAAAACTGCGTCGAAGTTTTAAAGGATCTGCTAATGTCCGTCGGAGATTCAACCCGGAGCATTCTGTTAAATTTTAAATGAAATTATCCGGAACTATACAACAATTTGGGTCGTTTCAGTGCCATCACCACTTCCGAGACGGCTATCCTAACCCCAAAATGCATCATGATAGCATTGACGTAACGCATCGGGATCAAAACCCGGAATAATTCCGGACATCTACAAACAATTCAATTACGAAAAGTATGCGCTTGTGACGTTTTCCGCCTCGAGATTCGTAACTATGTAATAGCGCCGAAATGAATATGTAAACATGCATACTCCTCCCCCCGGATTGAATTCTAGAGGAACAGATGCAACCGGATGATTTATTACAAGTTAAAAAGTCATTTAAGTATCATTACAGGCACATTGTTACCTCAATTTGACGTCTGCTGGTATTGAAAGCGGTATCTTATCGTAGTCGCAATAATTCTTGCCACCTGAAACTCCACAGGTGAGTTATGGATCGGCTTGTAAAATTCTGCGAGCTACGAGGGCAAAATAAAATAACTACATACGCGAAAATTTATATGCAAATATGGTGTTGTACTTTGCGCCATTATTTGTTTGCATTATTCATTAGAAAGTGGGACGATGAAAAATTATCGAACCTCAACGGGTAATACCCTCTTTAAAAATGAATTTTGCACAGACGGAATGAGGGATAATTTTGACATAGAACTCTGGCAGAATTGGACGCGTTTGTGCTCATATCGTTGTAATTGCTGGACACTTTAATTATTCACGAACAATTTGTCGGATGGCATTGTGAGCAATAGTTCTACAGTGAGCAAGATTTATTTATATTCACTACTGTGTGGTTTAATGTTTTGCTTAAAACAATTATTTTGTTTTTTAATTGCTTAATTTTGATTTGAATCATTTCACTGCCACGCCTGGGAATATTTACAGTTTTGTTGTGTAAAAGAACCAGCCATAATCAATACTGCCCTTAATTATAGTCGTTATCGTAATGAGCGGCTGTTGTATCAACATGTGAAACGTATCACAGCAGGGCTTTTCACTTTGTTGAATCCATAATAAAAGCCCGGTGGACAGTTTCATCGAATCCGATCAATTACCACCGCTGATACCTGTCCGTGTCGAAATTGTGTAGGTGCCCTCAGCGTGATGAAGTGCGTCAATTTCTCCTCGACGCACAAATTAAACATGTTCTTTGAAAGGAGGTGTTGGAGGGAGTCGAAGAGYGAAGCTGGATATTTATTTTGTGGGATGCCGCCGCGACGTTTCGGGTTGAAATTTGAGCCGCTTCGGAGGCACGTACCTAGTAAAGTCTAGATTTCCTACATAATTTCGCACTCAGCTTACAGATAGTCTGTAGGTATCTAAAACATTTAGCATTAGGTCGTAATGTGGCAATAACTGAGGGATGTAACGGTAATGCAACCGCAGGGATTAATAGGGCACACATGCGCAAATTGGTTCGCTTGCCGCAAAGTCCCCGCTTTAATGAGCTCTTCGTATGCGATGGAACACATTAAATCGAATTCCACTTCGAAATTTAAATAAACTTATTTATTGGAAAACGGAATAGTTTCGTGGGGGTTGCGAAGCTGGGGGAATTGGGAATTTCCAACGAAACTTGCAACATTTTTATTTGCGCGAAAGAAAAGCATCAATTGACGAAGTAACGGTGCGAAGATTAATTTATTTTCGGTGTTCGTATCACCTCAGAGYGCAACATTGCTGTTTATGCTTTTTCACCAAACGTTATTTCCTCACCATTAATTTCAACCATTAGTCGACAATTTATTGGTATTTCAATAAGTTCATCTAATTTAMTGTTGAAAAGTTTGGTTATTTAGGAGCAAAAATACTTGCTTGATTATTTGACAGATAGCTACAGTAATGAAGCTAAAACAAACTCYAATATACGAATGAAAGCGTCATAGCAAACATATTAAATTAGTGTAGGGAACGCGTAGAAGGTCGAGACGAGAGTTTTCCCGCTAATTAATTACAGACACATATCTCACAGAGGAATGGTATTAGTACCTGCAGATAAGGGAACGAGCGACGAAAACGTTTATGGCCGTCACAAAAGGACTAATCTCAATGAATTAAATCCATCGAGTTCAAGAGTTAAATTCTGTTTCGTTTTTTCTTCCTTTGCGACTAAAGAAAGGTCCCGTCTAATTGAGTTTTATAAGATTGTCGCACTTATACACAGCTATTAAATGATATAATACAGTGTAAGGATTATTTAGTAAGCTTCTGTCTCGGAGGAATGCGCCTCCAAAGTGATTTATCGTCCACTCGCAGAGGTTAGGCGTCGACTCGTATTCATCATCTGTCTAATTTTCGAGACTATTGCGGCGAGTTCGCGGATCTACCACACGAAATATGAAGTGCAAGATCGACCAACAGACAAAAGACCGGATATGCAAACGAGGTATGAAGGTAAGCACGAATAAAATAGCTAAAAATAATTGTATTATAATGTAGGACTTTTGATGATGAAAGGATAGAAAATATAAATTTTAATGGATGAGCAAAGCAACATGCATTWTCGCCAAATGAAAATTTAAAAGCGAATGCGGGAAAATAAAAAAAACAGACAGTGCTACGTTCTCTAGAAACGTTTTATGCAGAACGGTACCAACCAAGAGATGTGTTCATTCACGAACCGGTGTCAAGTCTTCAAAGTGAACTGGAAATGCCAAACAGTCTTAACGTTGGCACCACTAGTAAATTCATTCATGGTAATTTTAATAAAGGAAGTTGGCAGTTCCGGTTTTTTGAATTAATTTGAAAACAATGTCATTAAACGTCAACACAAAAAAGCGTCTAAGAAAATTTAGAGACGAAACACCAAAAAAGGAAGAAATTCAGTAGCGCTAACAGTTTTTAGACATTTGGACACGAATAGTTGGCAAGCAGGAAGTTAGAAAAAGGGCCCGTTAAATTTTAGACGTAATTTGTAATGCAGGTTTGCTAAACATTCTCAATTTTTAGCAAAAAATTAACAAGAACACAAAATAAACATGAATGAGAAAAAAGCTCGGAAAGAATTCAATTAAATTAGTGTCTTGTGCATCGTTTTTGAGGAACGAGTTGTAAAAGTAACAATTTTGAATAATCATCTTAATACTTACTTGTATCTTTTGCTAAATAACTTTTTTCTGTATATACATCCTTTTTCTTCAAAGTTTTTGTAGCGAGAACCTCATTTTTGTCCACAACATTGTACTTACTTGCGGTGTGTTTCTATCAAAAAAAGGACTGAATTCTGTCTTTAGACCTTAGGTAATGATGTCTGTCTTCAGGTATRCAATTATAGCGTTTTCAAAGAGCAAACAGGCACACACGATTCATAAAAGTCAAAATTTTGACAATATCTCAATTTGAAAACATAACCATATTTTTTTAACAAAATTTCTAGGGACAAAAACAAAGAGCAAACAAAATTTGTGGCTATGGAGACAAGCTGCTACCAATTTTTTCACCAAAATTTTGACTTGGTAATTTCCATTTAAATAAAAACAGACTTTATTCTTTTTACAGTTCAATGTCAAATATGTTTTTTTTATATTCAAATTTCAAAAATAAAATTGATTGCAGAATAAAGTTGAAAGAAAAATAAAATAAAATAAAAATTACAAACTACCTCTCAAGATACTGTTTCCAAGCATTCAGGAAATGCGAATGATTACGCTGTTCGTAAAGTAAGCTATATGTGAGACTTAAGTGACTGCCGATTAGCATAGTGAACCGCTCCGCCTATCTCTAGTACCTATTAAACAGAGAAATTCGACAGAATCAATTGCAATTTGATAATTACTTTTGCTAATTAGCTGTAGCTCTAAAACTAAAAACGCATTTGGTGTTTTTTTTATTTTACGAGTGGAACTTTTTGATCGGTATGCATCGGTATGCTCCGCTTTAATTTCCATTTATTGATTAAAACATACAAAAAGGTTATTTTTTGCAACTAAAGCGTTTGAAACTTTGAAGGAACATTCGCTTTATTCTACTTTTTTTAAATTTAAAATCATTTACAACGTGCTCTAACACAAAGCTTTGTCACATACGTTTCATCAATTTATTAGATTTGAAGTATAACTTAAACCACCAGGGGCTGTATTTAAAATTACTAGTATACATGTTATCGTGTATTTGGTCGTTTGTTAAAACTCGTTATTCGTATTTGGCTTGTTAGAATTTTTAATGAACAAGTTGCAGGAATTTTTTAGTTTGTAGTGAGTTTCAGTGGAAGTTTTCATAGATAATAAAGGTTCAGTGAGACTGACACTAAAGCGCTTTCACCAGAAGATGAAACTTTTACAATTTGTTGGAGGACTTAAGTTAAACTTAAAAAACTGCTACTTTTCGGTTTTATTATTATCTTTTAGCGAAAACGTGAAATAATTTTCTAAATGGAAACAAATCCAATTTAAAAAATTGATTATTCTGTGGGAGCTAATTAATTTGGTTTGCAAAGGTCATGCATTGGTCGAAACATCGATTTGCGATAAAGTCTGTTCGTGCTTTCAATATCATTTGAAGTGTTAGAAAAAAAATCCCAGCTAATGCAAACTGGATTACAAAATTGGTGGAGGCGCCGGGTAAAGACCTCGCCTTTCGTGACTCGTAGCTAATAAAGATATTACATTTGATTTAAACATTGCAGTAAATTAAATTTGTACTTACTACTTTGAACACTAACCATTTGTTACTTTTGTCAATTTTTAATTTAGATGTTAAATATTTTATTTATGTTACGTTATTTATACAACGTCCTGTTCAAACAAACGCTCGTCATGGCATATAACATGTAGAACATGTAAATCAACGAAAGCGATTTTTCAAGTGCTACAACCGAAAGCGAAAGAGAAATGACTAATTAAAATTACAAATGTAATATTTGTATTCAAATATTTAACCAAAAAAATAACAATAATCATTAAATGTTTAATTTCTTTGAAACTTTTATATTTATTCTAATTTCCACGTTTTAAATTTCCAATCGAGAAAAAAAACTTGTTGAAACTTTAGTCATTCCTTTTCGCTATTACTGCTTTATAATTTTCTTTGTTTGGATGTTGTTGATAAATATAGGTTGCAGAAGATTTAAAATAATTGTTGCAGATTTGTTTGTAGCTTCAAAAATTTGATTGTCTCCAGATATTTAATTGCAGAATTAAGATGGTTTATCAGTTTACCAGCTTTATCAGTACCATCTTGCAATATTATTTGAAATTTTCTTCGAAATAATTTTCATCAACGACAAACGCGGCTCAACTATCTTTGTTTAGGTTTTGTACAGGGTGCTGCATTTTGGATGTCCGGGAATCTCGGAAACTAAGAGGTTTAGCCAAAAACGAGTAATACATTCTGGGGCTCATTTTTTGATAAATAATATTGGTCAAAACCGCATCCCGCTATCGTCTTTTGTTTTCGACTTATAGGCGAAAATTGACAGTTTAGCGAAATCTAAAAAAATTCATATCTTCGTTATTATAGAAGACAGAGATTTGAAATAAAGACTTTATTAGGCACTTTTTTTACGTAGATTTTAATAATATAGTTAACAATTTTTTTCAGTTGTTTGTTTAACCGTAATAAAATAAACTTGTATTGTTTTAAATGGGAATCATAGATGGCTATGTCATTTTTAAAAAGCTTGTTTTTTTCTTATCAAAAAACTATATATTTGTAACAAATTATTATAATACATTTTTAGCAAAAAAATATCTTTGATTTTTGTTTGCAGTTGGCCATGAAAAAATGTTGCATCATAAACTAAAAGGATTTAAACTATATTATTCAACCAGCATTACTAATGAAAGAGTTTTCTAAGTACTAAGTCATGAAAAAAATGCAAAATAAATTGTAAATCAACTTATTGGCGACTAATAACATTTCTTTGCTTTTAAACAAGCTAACATTACCATTGTAACTTCTAGTGAGACATAGAGTGTTGTAAAAAAAAGCCGCTTTAATTCGTCAATAAAATATATTTTATATGACACAAAAATAGCGATATGGCTATTCAAATACCCAAATTCCGTCTGTGTGGATCGTTATCCTACCTCCATTAGATCATCAAAAAGAGGTTTTTTCTAATTGTGTTGACTGTTGACACATTTGTTTTTCCTATTTTTGGATTTTTTAAAAATATGTAATAATTTTGTTCTGAAGCGCTCGCATAATTTGTTCAATACTTCCCCCGTATCGTATTTTTAAAAATTTTCTAATTTTATCTATTTTTTCATCTATTTTACAGTTCACAAAACTCTTATTGATTATTATTTACACATTTGGAGTGAATTAGTTTTTCCATGGCCAACTATTATCAAACAAAATATGTATTTCACTTTTTAAGTATAATTATAAAAAAATATTCTGTTACTAATATATATTTTTTAAATTAGAAAAAAATAAGCTTTTCAAAATTAACTACATTATTAAATTCCTCTTAAAAAAGTGCCTGCATAATGTCTTTATTTCAAATCCGTATCTTCTATAATAACGAAGATATGATTTTTTTTAGATTTCGCCAAAATGACAATTTTCGCCTATAAGTCGAAAATAAAAGACGATATCGGGATGCGGTTTTAATCAATATTATTTTCTCAAAAAATGAGCCCCAGAATGTATCACTCGTTTTTAGCTAAACATCTTAGTTTCGGAGATTCCCTATTCGGACATCCAAAATGCAGCACCCTGTACATTTCTATATTTTAGATCTTTTACATTAAAATCTGTAAAAATTTACAATAGCAATCTCGACGTTTTTAATAACCTAACCACAATCAAACATTTTCCAAAAAGAATACTGAACAAGTTCTGAAACTCAATGTTAGTTATTTATACATATCTTTTCTTTTTTATTGTCTGTTATTATACAGGGTTGCTAAAAAGCTAAATATTTTCAGAACGGTTTAGCAGAGCACGTTGAAATTGAGAAACAGTTTACCTATTTTTTGATCAAAGTTTAGGCGGCAAAGTGCTAACGATAGATAAAGACGACATTTCTAAGGCTAAAAAAAATTACGTTTTCCAAAATTTAATTAATATTACATCACAGAACTCACACAGAAAAAAATGTTCTTTTTAAAAATATTAAATTTGAATCTTCTTGACATTTAAAAAAAATCAAGTTAGCCTTGTATCCCGAGAACAAATGGTTTGATAAACATCTGAGACGATAGAATTTAAATACTTTTAAGCATATACCAAATTTCAATAAGTTTTGATGAATAATTTATATAATATTTAACTGTATCCATATTTTTTAGCGACCCTGTATATTACTTATAAATGATATCTATTTTGGAAGTTTTTTTAGATCATTAGTTTTAATTTTAGTTTTAAGTATTTTTATGTATAGGTACTTCTAGGGGTTAAGTTGAATAGTTTTCCGCCAGATTTTGGTCATTAAATATAGTTCTATTATTATAATCAATTTAACCTAGTTTATTACATGTTATGCAAAAGAGTTTTGAATATTAATTAATTATAATAATAAACACATGGTGCTTCAAGTTATTTGCTTTATCTTGATTGCATATAACCTAGTTTTCGGTGGATTTCAGTTAAAATGTAAATTAATCTGTATTTTGAGCGCTAAGACAACTCTTTCCGTCTTGTTTGTGATAAAAATCAGTTTTATTATTTTCGTGTAACTACGGGTAATAAGCACGTAACTGAATAAATCTGGGATTATCCTTTTCTCCCATTCCGTAAGAAACTTTGTGTTTACTCTCTGTACTTGCTGATACATGTATCTTGTTACGAGTGGCGAGATGCGCCATTATTCCGTCTCACCTTGTATAAACTTTGTTGCTTTGTTGACCTTTCCTAAGAACGTTATTATAATTTCTCTTCAAATGTCCGTCTTGGGTTTGCATCCTTCCATCTTCTTGACCAATTTATATGCAAATATAGCTCTCAAGGTGTCAGAGAGACCATCGAGAATTATCACACGCGTGTCAAGTCACGCACGTCCTCGATTACATGTGACTTGGTTAGGATAACAGCGTGATGTATTGCCATAATCCTGTACGCGACGTATCTCCGGTTCATTATACCTCCACAAGCTAGTTAATTAGGTGCACATTGTATAGAATATATACGTGTTCATGCACAAGTCGTATATTTATATGCAAATTGTCTCGCTGCTAAATTGACCTATATATGGGTTTAGAGAGGCGAGGAAACGGAGAGTTATCTCGAGACTTGTAGGAGGTAATCTTTCTATTCAGCCGGAATTGCTAATGTATTTGTGTGGACTGGAGGTTAGCGAAAATGCCAGACAGTTACTATGTTAGATACACTTGTCGATAGAGAAAATCACGAATAGAATCTTGAACTTAACTCGACAGACATGACATGCAAACGCGAGGCAATGGAGTGCAGTCGACCTAACTTGGAGATTTGTTGGATCAAATTTGATAAATAAGAAATACAGTAATATTTTGGTAGTTACGTTAATAAATTCTTTTATTGAAAATATAGCAGCAATTCTGACAAATATATGGTCTTCTAATATTCCATAATGTTTCGTAATACAGGGTAATGGAAAATATTGGAATGGAAACCACGTCGAAAAAGTTTTTAAGTTAAAATATTTCTTTCCACGTTTATATCCACTTAGCCTTTGAGTTATATCTTTATACGAATTTGATGTATATATTAAACTCAAGCTTTTGAATTATTGTGGTGGTGTTTACAATTTTGAATTAAAACTACATAAAAGAGTTGATTAAAAATTGTGGATGCGCTGGAATTTTACTAATAATAATTAATGGAAAAGCATGAAATGTATTTTGTATGTTTGCAATTAATTGCAGAGCAACGCAAAATTTGTTTCTGATTTTTGTATAAAAATTTAGTGAAACAAAACGAGCGCAACTAATGGATGGGAAATCAGAAAAGATTTTTCCCCTTGCTCCACATGCTGAGCGGAAATTAACGTCAGAATGGGAATCTGAAGTTCCATTTCCGGTAACACTAAACTCCCGTAATGGACGTTTTCAATACATTGTGTCGAAACTGTCGGAATAAAATATAAGTGGCTCTGAACATATAGTCATAACAGTTGGGTGAGAGCGTGCTTTTAGCTGAATATGAATTTGGGTGGGTTGAGGCCCCGTTCCGGTTAGAAAGAAATTAAAGTTTCCTGAACCGTAAAAATAACTTTCCTCCCATTTGTACTCGCTTTTATAGTAAATATTAATTTTTTAAGCTTCTTTAACCGAGCACCACTTGTCGAGATTAAACTCCAGCATTAATTTTTAATTAAAATCTAGTTTAGAGACACTCATAAAAACATAATCCGACTTTCCGTCCCGTCTCGGCGTTTTACATTTTCTAATCGTTGCGGTTTTCATGTCAAATTGGCGGCAGCAAGGGGGTTTAAAGCTCCATTTAATGCAGTGCCGGCTTTCTCTTCTTCCAACTTTTTAATATTTGAAGAGTTCCACGAGATGACGTCGTAAGCTGTAAAATTTACGACGGGACCGTTAAAATGATCCACAAGACCATGGCAGGCTATACTTTCGGGATAATTTATTATATCAACACGTGTCTTTTTAATGCCTTTCGGGGCATGGAAAACTACGTGCTGGTCAACGGTGGATGTGACCGCTCGTGCCCTAATGCAAACATCAATCATTCGGAACATGTTAACATTGCTCTCTGATTCTCATTCCTATGCGAATGACATGCTTCGTGAACATCTATCCATCAAACTTTGGATCCGTATAAATCCGCTCTGATGTAGAGATTCGCCGAAATTGTTCGCCCAGCATAAAGTCTTAGTGAAAGCGACAAAAAATAAACCTCGTTTTTCAACCCTATCAAAGTCCTCAGTTTGAGCCAACTTCCGACTCTTATTTCAAATTCATATAGGGTGATTTTAATAGTTGTGTAGAAATTTAAAAAAAAAATCAAAACAACTTAAGCTAGTGCCAATTTCATGCAATGAATTTCATTGCATGAAATTGGCATTTTTTAGAACTTTATTTCAAAGTTAACATTTCTAACGGTTTGACATTTGAGGTAATGAAATTCGGTGGTATCTTTGACAAAAAAATGTAATGCAAAAATTTTACCCCTTTGTTATTTTTTTAAATAAGGACACTTTTACCTTGTCCGTTTTAACAGATTTTGAAGAACTAACCGTAGAGATCATATTTGTAGGTACATATACAATTTTTGTTGGTGAAATTGATGTCTGCGTCCCAATTTTAAATTAATTCGGCGACCTTTATATCTTTAACCCTTTATATCTTAAAAACTATATAAACATTCGCTAAGACAATTGAGTTATTTTCGTATCTTTAGTCCTCTAGTATCACCTCTTCTGCAAACTATTAAAATCATCCTGTATATTTTAAATAAAATTTATATTAATATGCTTCAAATGAAAAAAGATTACGGATCAATCCACGTGGATTTATTTTTTCGTTTCTTTTACGACACAACTTGTCACTGAAAGTGGGTGCTCAGCACGAAAAGTTTTATTTTGGGCTTCCCACTTTATAATTCACGAAAATTAGGCCGTTAATAATAATAAACTCAATCCATGATAGGGCACTCTAAAGGTTGTTTAAAGTTGGCAGAAACCTAAAGTTGTAAACACATTATTTGTATTGTCAACTTGTTATTTATTTACCCTTTATAATCTTAATGAAAGATTATTTAAATGCTTTTTAAAAATCTTCTCAAACAAAAAATGAGTTAATTAAAGTGAAAATCAACTTTCCAGCTTAAAAAAAACTTTGCCGAAAAGAACGAACTTCTTAACATTCCTTAATAAAATTTCTACAACTTTCTAGACATACAATTTGTGAAGCTATTTTCAAATGTGATGGGATATTATTTATAAAAATGAATACAGATTTTTTTATCTACTAAGTCTTGGCTGAAACATTTAGAGCAGTTTGTAGAAACAACTTTCTATAAAAATAATATTTTACTTTTGCTTAACTAGACACTTTAACGCAAATAAATTATGTTTTAGTAATGCTTAAGCAAACGCTTAAAAAGTCATTTATGAAATCTTAATAAATGTCAAGCTGAATTGAGTGTCTTTGGAATTACAAAGTATTCTTGTATTTCTTTACAGATTTTTTTTTGACAAATATTTATTTACAAAAATGTAAAATCTGAAGAAGTTATTTACCGAAAGGCAAATAAATGTTGTTGGGACCTCTTATCCAAACAGAATGTTTTAGTTAAATTATATTTTTGTGTATTTTGTTAGTGGCGAAATTAACTGAAATTTTATTGCGTTTATTTTAGTTCAAGGAGAATTAAACAAATTGACTGTGAATATGTATTTATCATATTACAAAAAAAATAATTCAAACTGTCCGTTTTAGTGGCATATGTAATAAAATTGTCTCGTGTCGAGTACATCTAATGCTTTACAGTCATCATTTATTATGTGCTACCTACACAGCATTACCAGCAAATTTTAGCTATGCTGTTGTATAACATCATTATGTATCTGTCTTGTATAAATTATGAGAGTATAATAACGAGATTTCACCCATTTCATAGTAAAAAGCTCAGTTTACATCTGAAAAGAAAATAGGAAAAATATGAACTTTCCGGACATAAAACAACGGCTGAAACGCGACTGTTACAAATTGATACAGCAGAATATAGAATTTAGAGATACTGTTGTATAGTGGGCGTCACTTAATTCATTTTTATCGGAAAATATTTCCGTATCGAATGTTGAATCTAAAATTGCACAAATAAAACAACTTTGTCGTACGAGCTTCGAACAAATCCTATCCGAAATAGCGGAAGTTTTCACTAAAGTGCAATAATTTTATCGAAATTCAACATCCTTTAAGTCGAAGTTGAGAGCCCATTACCTGCTGTAAAAATGCTCGACGTTTATATGAAATATTCGTGTTTTATGTCACCTCGAAAAATGTCAAACTTGTTAAAGAATTTCCAGGGTCTGTTTCAAAAGGATTCCTGCACCATCTGAAAGTGATGGGTTTGGGCGTAACGTCGAGAATTTCACACAGGTGAAAGAGGAGTAGGACACTAACAAATTGTGACCCTATTTTATGAAAGAGAATAAGTTGGTTATTTTTTGTTTAGCGCCACCCCCAGGGGCGTCGCCTATACCTAATCGATTTATAGCTATTTGTCACGTATCCAATTTGTTATAATTACCGGTATGTGGCCATCTACGTGACCATCGTGGTAAGTAGAAGAACGTGAGAGGCTATATAAGAAATGAATCTGTCTGTTTTCGGCTTAAGCTTTACCACATCTTTCGTCGTTACCGCAATTCTCAACAGCTCTCATTTATAAGATATTTTTCTCCCCAACGAATGTTGCTCTCATGTCCAGACGTTGTGAACAAGACAGCATTTATGTATAAACACAGAAGGGGTCCATTTATTTCACATACTCCTTCCTATTCTTCGCGAGAAATGCCCCCGTGAATACAAATGCGCACATTTARAAAATATAGCCGAATGAAACAATATCGGATGCAGAACTATGAGAAACACCAACGGTTACCACAAATTTTGACTATAATTTAATTCAATGTATTTACCGAATTTTACCACGAAACTGGCTCTGAAAAACAATTGTGATCAATACTTTAAATAAATGGTGAATATATCAAACCTAGACAATATCCGAGATTCTGTGCACAAACGTAAGAATACATTTTTCTTTAAAATGAATCGGAATAAAAAGACCTGTCCGAAATATACGAACCGATCTAGTTTAAAAACAAATGGAACAGATATGTTAAAGTCTTCAAGCTAAATTTAATTTTTGTCTTATCAAAACGGGCCATACGTTAGTGATATTTATTTTCAAGATTCACGTTAACATGAATTTCGTAAATGAAAGCTTTACATTCGTAAAGTCGAGTTATTATGACTATAATTAATCATAACTGCAAAGCGTTTTTTTGATTTAGGACTGGTATAGCAGCATTTGAAAAATGGTGAAATTTGTGTAGTTGTAAACGTTAAAAAAGCTTAACTCTATCCTGAAATGCAATTGCATCCCAATAAATCGTAAATGGATGTCTAAAACGATGAAAAACAAATATGAGTGTTAATTACAACGAAAAAGTGTTTTTTGTCATCAGAGAGTATTCAAAAAATCCACAACAAAAGTTGTTTAGTTCGTTCTTATTAACACGCAAAATAACATTTGAAACTAAAAACCTCGTCTATAAATAATTGCGTGTCATTTAACCAAATTACAGCTAACTAGATTTATTTTGAGTTAAATGCTTGTCCTGTTACTAATTAATCCCATAAATTGTTGATGTGTTTCATCTTCATTTAAATAATTCGAGCTTCAACCATTGGTTTTTGTTCCGATTTCCCTTATCCTTTAAAATCTCAGTGAAACGACCCAGAAAGGTCGATCAATTAGCACTCGTAATGCCGTTTCGAGTCGGATCTCCAGTCGATTTCTTTCCGTACACCATTCGCATGTTTATGCACCCCTGAGGAAAAATTCCAATAAGATAACTTCAATAACATTTAAGTGGCSGAGTGGCATTTAAAACCTAAACATTTTTCCTTTAAAACCTTTCGCGCTCTACATGAAGTCGACGCGAATGACTTTCGCTGTCTGTAATAACCGTCAAAATCATATTTTTATTCAGAATTTTTCCCAGCATTTCCATTTTATATAACGAACAGTTTATTGTGCCTGGTTGATGCATGTTTAAAGTTTCGTCGTATAATAACGACGCTCCGGATTAGCGTCCGCTATGCATAATTTAATCCTTTTTGCGTGTAAACATGCCTCTTTATGGCTCGAACGATTCAAAATGGGGACCATATAAAATAAAAAATAAAATGGAAATGGCGTACGATCAAAACAATTAATTAGTTTGATAGTAAATTATAAACCAATACACGTTGTTGTGTTTAGCAAATGTATTATTATAAATCAAATCAAATTAATTTCGTCCCAGCTACAATTTGTAAATTTTGCGTGACCGCTAATTAGAATAAGTAAATTCGGCTAAATTCTGATTATAACATGCAATTGCTTTCGTGGTAACAATAAAATGAGATTGCATGCCATTATTTTTTATTGTTTTCCCAAGCCATTTCGTATTATAAAGACTGGTAATAAAATAAAAACAACAAAATTTGACTCGCAATTAGCATTAGATTTCGATTATCTTTTGGTTAAATCATTATTATTATTTCTCATCAAAATAGACAACATTTTATGCCACCCTCTGTACATAATGTTTGAGAAAACTAGGCCACAACTAATGACTAATATCTCGTATTGCGATAAATTAGTCCTGCTTCAATATAGCGACTATTATTGATTATCATTTAGTAGAGAACCTAACTAACTCAATTGTCGAGTTATTTCAGACTGCCTTTTCTCTTTAATAATGTAGATAATTTTCCCTAATAAAATGTATAATTTTTTTATTTTCCGACAAAATCCCTCATTAGGMATCCAGGTCGATAGCACGTGACAACCACGGCATTAATATTAATACKGGTAATCAAACAGGGAGTGACGTCGCCATAAATCAGTCCAGACGCGATCCATATCGCATGTATMCAAAACAGGTCCTGGATGGACGATCCTGGCATTGAATAGCAAAGTGACCGAGCGATCCGTCAATTTCTATTTGCGGAACGGATCAGCTGATCCTGATTTATTTATGGCGAGGGCAGTACCTTTAACATCCAGCAAATATCCCGTATTTAAGGATTCGAATTCTTCTTCGATTGGTTCGGTTTGTTAGCTAGCATCAAATCGGGAATTTCGTTATTTAGTTCAGTGTATGCATTAGAGCGTCGGTCCGGAAGACGCGCCCGGTCGTCAACCGGAAGTATGACCCGTATTTCCGGAGGGACTTTCCTTCTGTGGCTTTCCGTTTGTTTCGTTTGCAAAACAATCCTGCTTAATTCGCTGTAAATTAAGGGCATTTTGGTTTAAACAAATCTTGTTATTTCCGTAAATGACCTTAGAAATGTTTGTCAAATGGCCCTCGAGAAAAAACTATAATTTTTGCATTGTGACAAAGTTATGTGCTCTCATTTCAAGCGACGCTAATTATTTCCGGTTTACATCTAGTCTAATGTCAACTTGTTATTGCTAGCAATTCATTTCCGGTTAATCAAGTGTCAAATTTAGAACGAGTTAATTCCGTGTACATTGTACAATATAAACCTGGATGATGTATGCCATGTATAAGGGAAGTTTTCATTTTTAACTCTGAAAAAATAGGCGTCTGAAAATAGCAAACAAAAGAAAACAGACAGGAACACAGTCCACTAATTAAAAACTAAACATCACGAGAGTCCTTTGTTATTTCAAGGGCTTGATATTTCAAACAATACTGAAATGTAAAATCAGAGACAACGACACTGTATGTTATATTGTACATAAAATTTAATTTGAAGTTTTACAGGAAAAAACCTGCTGATAATTTTATGAAAACAAATTACCACTGAAGTAATGGCAAGACTTTGAGACTTGAGTGCCTGTTTAAATTGAAAACATTGGWACTTGAACGAAATACTAAGGTCGATAAAACTTGGTATTTCTAGCCAATACAATTTTTTTGTAAATACAATTAGTCAAATATAATTATTAGTCGTATGAGCTATTTTAGTGACAGTTATTTATATGCTGAACGAACAAACACATATTTTACGTTTTAGAGCGTCAATCAATTATAATATCTCAAAATTCTAAATAACTAATAATATATAGTAATTTGGTTTTCACTAACACCATGCGTCATATTTTACTTCGCTTTTAGATGCACATATAAAATAACTATGACATARGTGAAATTGCGATAATTTGATTAATGCTAATCTCACAAACAACAAAATTCAATCTGTTTGAAACGTTTTGTTAATTATAGTTATTGTGTTTATGGTGGATGCGCCGGGATGATCCAAATATACCTAGGCGAGCGAATTTCGTTTTTACTTATTTGTGGATAAATAATTCCTTTGGAGGGGATTAGTTTACTACAGATTCAAATTCATGTTTCTGCGTTTCAAAATTATAACAATAGGGCAAGACAGTTAATTACAATTCTTGTTTATTTATAATTTGTGTGTCGGATAATGCAGGGATTTTATTTTATTATGGTAAACATTATTACGTATTATAAATAAATTCTCTTAATCTGCATTATTTTGATGTAAAACCTGAAATCTTCTCTAATGYCATGATCAAATTGCGAAAAAGGTTGAAACGCTGTCCCAGCACTGCCTAATTGGCACAATGCAATTTAATCGCTTTCGRATATTCACCTTCCAAATGTGAAATTTCAGCAAGTCGAAGAAGCTGACACAACCTGATCTCGTTGACAATCCATGATTAATGGGTTGAAGACCGCACCGGCGTCGTCTTTACCGTCATCCACGTCTCGCATAGACGTTGGAAGATTATACTCGTAGTACCGGACGGTTCGCCTGATTTATTAACACATTCCCCCTTTAACCGCAGATGATTGCACATTCACATGGCGCACATTAACCCTCTTATCACCTTTCAATTATCAAAATTAAACTCGGAAAAAATCCACTCKGACCAATTAAACTCCAAATTGTTTACGTACATCCGCACGCTAAATGAAAAACATCCCTCTTTAAAAATTTACGAGGTGCACTTGTGGCCTCGCCATTAAAATGAAATGTGCTGCTCATTAATTTTCGCGCTTGACCAGATTTTCCCATTTCGATCAATATGCCAGCGGTGTTTAAACCATGCAGACTATTAGCCCTCTAGGAAAAGCAAAAATTTCTCACCGAGCTTCGGGCGGGTTAAGCGATAAATTTGCAGATTGGTCCTAGGGTCAGACAGGGGTGTATCAATGGACTTATTATTTATGAGAGTCGTTTTCGCACTTTTGCATATGCGGTGGGCCCCACGATGGCCGTAAATCAACTAATTATACCGATCGGAAAGTTTTAATTGATTAATCCGTTGACGATTATGCCGGATGGACCGAGATCAAAGGCCATATTTCAACGACGGGACAAGAGCAAAATGGAGACCTTCAAGCTGATTTAATTGTTTGTCGTATTGACCAGCCTTAATTACATTAGAACTACACAAAAATAAGCCCTTAGTTTCCTTTTGTATTATTAGAAACTTAGTTATCTTAGCATTTTTATGTTATAAATACAGAGTGTTAAAAAAAGATTGTAAAATATTTAAGGCGGTATGGACCAAAATAAACAAAAAACTCTTAATAAACATGAATCCGCAAAGTAACGGTTTCAGAGATATCGATTGTGAAAATTTTTAGAATTTTTATTAGAAGCTTCGTTTTTTGTTTGAACAGACTGTAAATAAATGTTTCAAAAAACGAATAATTTTCGATACCTTCGAAACCCTTATTTTGCGGACCCATGTTTATTAAGACTTTTTTGTTTGTTTTGGTCTACACGAGTACTATTACCTCCTGAAATATTTTACAATCTTTTTTTGACACCCTGTATAGTAGTAGATTGTATTACTTTTATTATTTTATTTTATTTCGACTTTCTTGCTYTAAAGATAGGTAATAAAATCCGTTTCCGAATTTTGAGCAAGTGCTCGCGACGAAAAATAAAATTCCTTTGTTCGTAGATTCCAAGGAAAAAAATAAAAAATACCACATTTACATTAAAATTCACATATAAAAGTCGACTAAATGATTACTCGTATGAACAGAGGCTTTTTTATAAGACTTGAAAATCTCGAAATTTTAACTGCAGTTTCTCTCATCGTTTTATGTCAAACAACATTTTAATGAATTTTGTAATAATAGGAATCTCTAATATTAATTATAAGTATTATTGTAACCTATGAAAATATTTTAATCTTTTCTCAACATTGTTTATCAACTACTGGGAGAGCTCATGTCCCACCTAGCTATAAAAATTTTCCACAAGTTGTGGGTGCAATTAAATAATAATAAATTCATTCAAAACAATTTAAGGAAAGTATTGAAATTTACGTAATTATAATTGTAGATATAGATTTTGATGATATTGGAGATATTGTAATATAATCTTTAAAATTATAATATTTTTTCATCTACAATTAAATGTAAATAGTTGTAATAATTACCACTCCTTTGACCCTGTTTGAGTTGAACAATAGACTTTATTATACAGAGCTTTCATTTCAAAAGGAGCCAGTCACAATAACTTTTGACATTAAGTAAATGTATTTTCAAGCAAAAACAGGTCGAWTAGGATCGCGAGGGGGAAGTTCAAAACCAACATTAGTTACATTTTAAGTTTCATTTCCTAGTCGCTAGCCACCCCTACTTTAAAATTTTAAATAGCACCCCCTACTTTTTAAAACATTTTCGGAAAGGGAAAAAATAAGCGTAGATAAATGTCAAAGAAAAATGTTTTTTGTCGATTAGTCTTTCAGTTAGAGGTGGGTTAATTTTTGAAATTTGTAGTTCTAGTAGCCTTCGATTCAATTCAATTTAGTTTAAATAAAAAATATGTCGATTCGGATAGCGATGGAAGAGTTCAAAACCAACATAAAATACGTTTATCCACGACTATTGTATAATGTACCCCTTATATGTCTGTTTACTCGATCTTAATAATACCCATTAAACACTAGTGATTAATGAGTCATTAATCACTCTCATTAATCACTGCTGTCAGAAGCTTCCTTGATTTAGTTATAATATTATATTGTTTTGCTACAAACAATTATTGGTTTTTAAAATTTTATCGTGTAAACCACTAAATATTTTCTTTCAATTCAGTTCTGTACATATATAAAAAAAAATTAAAAAAATAATTTTCCTTGACCAGATTCGAACCCGGGACTAGCAGTTGGAAGGCAACCAGCATCGACACAGAGCCATTACCAACTTTGAATGTGTGTGTCGTATATCTGTTTCTTAACATACTTAATGTAAGAAAATTTTCCAACACAAAATCTTCAACAAAAATAGTAGTCGTAGATAAAGTATAGTATACTACTCGCGTATAATGGTTATTATTCATTCAGTGATTTAAGCCACTCGCCTGCGGCTCGTGGGCGTAAACTTCACCTCGTYAATAATAACCATCATTATACGCTCGTTGTATAATATACTATTTAGGTTTCATCCCCTAGTTACTAACCACCCTTACTTTAAAATGTTAAAAAGCACCCCCAACTTTTTGAAACAGGGCGGAAAAAGCTTAACCCAACCGTAACTAAAAAAAAATATTTTATGGATTCGTTTTTGAGTTAGGGGTAGTTTTATTTTTGATGTTTAGTCCTAGTAGCCTTTGACTGAACTCAGTTTAATTTAAATAAAAAGTATGTCGATTCGGGTTGCGATGGAAGTCTTCAACTGAAAAACGAATCGACAATTTTTTTTTTCATTTACGGTTAGATAAGCTTTTTCCCCCKTTTCCAAGAATATTTTGAAAAGTTGAGGGTGTTTCTTAAAACTTTAAAGTAAGGGTGATTAATGACTAGGGAATGAAACCTAAAACGTATTTTATGTTGGTTTTGAACTCTCCCATCGCAACCCAAATCGACGTATTTTTTATTTAAATTAAATTGAGATGKATCAAAGGCTACAAGGACTAAAAATTTTAAAAATTAAACCACCCCTAACTAAAAAACAAATTAACAAAAAAAAAATTTTCTTTGACATTTAGATACGCTCATTTTTTCCCTTTCCGAAAATGTTTTAAAAAGTGGGGGGTGCCATTTAAAATTTTAAAGTAGGGGTAGCTAACGACTAGGGGAAGAAACTTAAAACGTAACTAATGTTGGTTTTGAACTTCTCCCTCGATCCTCGATCCTAATCGACCTGTTTTTGCTTGAAAATACATTTACTTAATGTCAAAAGTTATTCAGACTGGCTCCTTTTGAAATGAAAGCCCTGTATACCTAACTAGTGTAATCCTCAAACATCAATCAACTGAAGTTTTATTAAATAGTATACGAGTGAAGAAACTAAAAGATTCRCCCACGCGTGTGTCAAATTTACACACGAGGCGAAGCCGAGTGTGGAATGACACAAATGGTTGAATTAGTTTCTCACGAGTGATGTATAGCGTTTTGTTCAATCCTGCCAGTGAACACAATTGAAATTTTGTAAATTATGCAATTTATATCATAAAACATAGCGGGCACTTCCGTTGTCATTACGTGAGGTCATAGAATATACTCAATATAGAAAATCAAGTAACACACAATTTTCCGGTCGTCAAAATTTCGAGTCTGGCGCCGTCTCTTGTTTGTATGTTGAACTAAAATTGGCGGCAAATTTAAATACTTTATCATTCAATTTTAATTTTCCTATTACAATTTAAACACAAATAACCAAAATTTTCAATAAAATCAGTTATATGTGTTTAATAATAATATTTTGGTTATGATCAAGACATAAAGAAGCACATACAATGGACTTAAATTGTTTATTTATGAATTTAACAAAATTGTACCACACATTATGATAGCATTAACTAAAAGTACTAAGTAAATGGATTTGATTTTACATTTTTGACTGGTGGCTCCTGCATTCTTAAAAAATTCCGCCGTTCAAGATAGTTGCCAACAAAATATAACTGAAAGAAGATAGATTAGGAATAGAATAAATGGTTATACTGCTGTGCACTACAGATTTGCTAATATATGCTCCAGTCGGTTTTCGTGAAAGAGCAGTACATTTGATGTGTAGATTTCATGCCTTTTCAAGTTGATAGAATCACGCAAAACTTTAGAATATTTTGCATAGTTTCCTTATGATACGATCGTCCTTCTTTAGCCGAAAAAAACTGTTGCGAAGACTTTATCATGTAAATTTTTTGTTTGAACTTCTTATGCTTTATTTTGGAATCAGATTATTGATTATTGTCTCATTACCAATCCCCCCAAATGTTGAGCAAAAATTTCTTGGTACCACCGAATTACGGTACAAAGTGTTTTAGCCTATCCGGACTGACTGACGCAACCTCTGTTTGAACTGCGGTCAAAATCCCCCCTAGTTCTAGAAACAGAATTGCGAAAATTTAGAAAAAGCGAAAATTTTCCTTTCTAATTATGTTTTTACCTGTTCAAATTTTGACCGCAGTTCAGATGTCCCCAAATTTCTGGACTCTTACCCAGTAGTTTCAGTAGTATGTAACAAATAATTCGAACTCGAAATTGAAAAATTAACTGGGAAATTGTTTGAACAATACTAGTGAAAGTTGATTGAAAATGTTTTTTGATATTTTGCGCCAAATATCCAAAGATTGCTTAATATTCTGTATTTTTTTAGGTAAATTTAAAAACAAAACATACAATCAAAATATGGCACTAGTAGTTTCTGTTTACTACTGTTTGTCGTAGATTTACAGAAATCTGTAAATTAAAGCAAGTGGCTCTTGGTTGTATGTTTTTCATTAACATATTTGCATATGCCTGTTGATCAACCCTGCGTGAGGTAAAAGTGTGAGGTAAAGCCATAAATAAACATATTGAGCAATTCTAAACGAAAGATTCTTCTTTGAGTGAGGTAAATGAGTGGGCAAATGATTAGCTCACACTTTTATCTCACATTGTCATGAGTGAGCAAAACAAGTACTTTCTCGTTTTGTATCCTATAGAGAAACGACAAGTTTGGATAGCAGGATTGAACAAATTAAAATTACACACAATTACGAACTTGATTTATCCAGGAAAATGACACTACATTAGCTGCAGCTGTCTGAAATTCTCCAGACAAATTTCCGCTTTCATTTTATTGTTTACCATCTCATATTTATTACTCCTACAAAATATTTGGCAACTGTTTATAACAAATTTGTGTGGTTACCACAACAATTTTTGTTCATTCTTGATTTTGATTATTAAATTATAAAATTGGATTTATTTTTAATTTCTTTGTTTTCGGCAATAGTGGATAAAATTCTATATCTCATACATGTTGGAGTATATTAGTGTAACTCGTGTGATTATAGATGCAATCTTTATAATATTATACATAAAGGGAGAGAAACGCACGATTATTCCGGATATACAATTTATGGCCAGAGGGCGAAGTCGGAGGGCTATAAAGCACCAAAGGAATAATAGCAATTTTCTCTAGTGATGTATTTACTATTTTTTTGCTTTAAAAAACTCAAAAAATCGGCTGTAATTTTTTAACAAAAGTTAAAAATTTGCATAATTTTCATTCTTTCTAATTACACAATTACAATGAACATGTTTGTTGACGATGAGCCAATCAATGAAGGGGAATGACTTAGTAACGAGAGTAAATATGTTGGCTCTCTAAAATAACTCTTTTGTGAACTCAAAACACGCCGCAAAATMAATTTTTAGGGGCCTAGCCCTATATGTTCTCATAGCAACTTTAACATACTATGYCTCTTAAAGATCAAATTAAGCGGCTTGTTTTGATTTGTCCTAATAAAAATCTCAAAATTCTCTACGATGTTTAAACATTGTCTGTACAGTTCTGTGCATATTTAATAGTTATTTTTGTATCAAGAGAATAAACAACTATTTTAATCCCGAGAATATAGGTAATGTCAGAGGAGACCGAAAGGAGCCGAGAATGCAATAAAAATAAGTGATTACCATTTAAAATTTCAATGTTGGCTGCAATTTCTCGTAGTTCCGGAAGTTCAGCCATTTTGAAAATAATTTAGTTGAATTCAGACTGGTCGATTTGGGTTGTGTACAAATTCCTATCTGCATTAGAAGTTAAAAAGTTTCTAATGTAGACCCTAAAAGAATCAGCCTGTATAAGGACCTTTCTTTAAAGATTGTCCTTGTGTCACTTTTAATTATATGTAGATGAAAATATTTAAAGACTCAATTAAGATCAGTGTTTCTGTATGATGCAAACGTTTAATTTAACTTTTAAGATAACCCAAGTGTAAACTTGTACGCAAGATTGAATAGAACTCCCTCAGAGAGCCCCGAATGCGAGTTCATGGCTCTATAACTAGTTGCCCAAATAGCCAGATAAACACTGCATATTTAGTAAATTTAGTAAATGAAATAGTTATTTTCCCTCTGAAAATTCTCAGTTTATGTAAAGTTAAATGTTATTTTACAGGCATCCCGGAAACTACGTATTTAACCGCCTTGAAAAAGTTCCCGTCGTCGGTGAACCACTTCATGAGCAACAGCGTCGAAGACGACGTCCGTCCGAGCGTTTCAAGTTGCACGAACATGAAAAAAATGCGCTCGCCTTGTCAGTGTCATTTAGAACTGTGCATAGGTTGGTACCCTTGCGGTTTGAAATATTGCAAGGGTAAAGGTCAATCGAAAAACTCAGTTATGACATACCGTTGCGGCATCAAAACGTGCAGAAAGTGTCATTTATTCGCATATTACGTCGCGCAAAAACAACAATGTCTGTGGGACGAATGACCAACGTGATGAACGACCATCGCGGTAATGCCTTAATTGCTTTCATGACAAGGACCAACATGCCTTAGAGTAATCTCTAGTTGTCGTAAAAAGTACTTCCAGACAAAACGGTTATGATTTTATGTGCCAAATTTGTGTTATTGTTGTTGTTTTTGGGAGTTTTGTCCGGGAAGTCAGTTTTTATACAAACCCCCCTGTATATACAAGGCGAACTTGTTACAATCACCAGGTATATACAAGTGTTTAGCTCTATGAATGTAAGTATTTCATTTGCGACAGCCAATCATTGATGTAATTTTACCTACGCCGCTTCTAGTGTACCATTTGTTTAAATAAATGTATTTTTAATAAAAGCTGCGTTTTCTTCAAGTCCAATCTCCATTGTTCACGCTATTATGCAAATAAGGGTCGGTTTGTTTGAATTTAATCTCAAAGGAAATTTTTCATCARATATACAAACCTTCGCATTTTTCAAAGTAAAGGATAATATCATTTGTATGAGTTCCAGTCGCTTTAGGAATTGTTAAAAAGGTTTAAATGGCAGCTCATTTAACAGAAAAATCGACTTTTCCCTCGTAAAAACCGCAAGAGAAAATGACCTATTTTTTACAACGTGTTTAACACCCACCGAAAAAAAAAAACCCAGTGCTGATTTTGCACATTTTTACTACAGTCTTGAATAAAATTACAAATTTCTGCGCGTTTCTCTAATTACACCCGCAACTTTCCTCTCGACGGGCCAACTTTATAAATGAAATAATTGATGAATTTTAAAATCGGCTTAATAATTCCCAAAACCGATATAAAGTGGGGCCTGTTTTTTGCAAGAAAGACGACTTGCCGGTTTAATCTTTGGTCGATGAAAACGTAGCAGAATTGATGGTGACTGGAATTACTTTTAGGGTATCAGTGTCCACTTTCTTATAAAAAATGAGTTCCATCTTGAGTTTTTATACAAGGACAAAATTTCCCGYGATAAAATGATATTAACGTCTCCTCTTTAGTAAGTAAGTGGACGTAAAAAGAAACTTTCAAACATTTTTGATGATGAATATACCGCCGATTCACACATCCCCTGAAAAGTTTCAAGGATCCTTGCAGAAAACGCCAACATTTTTATTTGTAATGCAATTAGCAATGGATTCACTTACTCCTGAAACTTGATGAAACACCGCAAAAATTAATAAGCCAAATGGAAATTTACATCGTTTATTTTATTGCGTTGCTTAGAAACTAGCCATAAACCTTTGGAATATTTGCAGTGTAAAATACTCGATTCTTTTCTCTACCGTGATTTGTCGACGTGACGAATAAAACAAAAGACACTAATGGGACCTGCAGCTGCTAGTTGGACCACTATTTCAGACCATCCTTGCTTCTAATTAACAAATTGTACACTTGAACCGTTTCCAAAATTTATTGCGAGGTTGCGTAAGTTTAATAGTTAATTAACAAAAATGTTTTTCGCTCTAGACAATTATTACAGTAAATTGTTTTCAATTTGGTGTGTAAGTAACCATTAAATGTACTATCGGGTGTTACTACTACTAGAATGCAAATATTCTTGATCATATGCTTTAAGATTTGCAGAGAACTGAACAGAGCTTTGATGTTGATAATGGTAATTTATAGTTAGTAAAAGCTATTCACTACTGGTTATATTGTGGATGTGTTCAGCCACTTTCGTCAATTTACTCAAATTGACAGATCTGTTCTGACTATCGATTATTATTATTATTATAACATTCCATTTSGACGCGCAGAGAGAAATGGATTATAAATAAGAAATAGTTATTTGAATACAACATTTTATTCTTCGAATTAAACTCAACAAAGCTTAAACTTGCTTTAAATCTTTTAAAAATTATCTGACGTTTCGTATTGAGAAATGCCAAACAGTTGTCAAAACTACGTTAGAGCTTGTTCCAAATCTGGTGGCGAACTGACGTTGTCAAAAATGACTGAATTTTGACACTAAACATATGTTTTCTATAAAAAAAAAGTTTGTTCATAGGCATCGTATAAAATAATATTTCAAAACCACTGTTATTCTTTAAAAAAATATWATAAATATATATTCAAGAAGAAGATGAAGAATGATGAACAAATTATTAAATTGTTAACGCATGAAAAGAATTTTCAAAAATGATATTCCTAACATCCTTGTCTTCAAAATTTTTGGAGAAAAAAAAAGTACGCCCATGTATTTTTTTTATCTTAACCAAGTGGGCGCACTCCAAGTGTCTTTTCTGTCACTGACAGTTCGCCACCAGATATGGAATAAGCTCTACATGGGAGAAAAACCGTAAATTTTGACAGTGTCGAAGAATACATTATTTTATCCGCAAACGTCACAAAAGTGACCACTTTTATGACTAAAACACAGGTAAAAGTTTTACTTTTCAGACATGGAGTAAAAATACTGTTTTTACGTCTAGGCGTTTTCACTTTTGAGACTTTGACTTACTTTGACATTTACCACTGTTGTCTCTTTCTTGTCTCTTTCGCTTTGTCTAGCATTTTCTGGAGAGGTACAAGGTAGATTATCAGCATTCGACATTTTGCACTATAAACTACACCAGTTATTCACCAGTTAACACTCTGAAATCTCAACACAAATTCCGAAACTGACGCGTGACTTTGTTATGATTTTATTGCAAAGCGTCCTGATTATTGAGGTGATTTACTTGATTATTGGTGTGTCCATCTGACTCGTTTGCAGATAAAATAATAGCATAATCTACTATTTTAAAACTTTTGAAAAACTAAAGATAGATTAACAAAAAAAWATATATCTATTATAACATGAAAATAAAATGTTTTTTTATTTATTCAGAAATAAAAATAACAAAGGTTTATTAAAAATTAAAATTTAACTTTGAATAAAACATGATTTATTAATGAATCTCAACTGTTAGAGTTAATAAAAAAAATGTATTATTTTCAAACGAGTGGAAATACTTGAGGTAACGTTAAAAAGACTTTTTCTAAAAGCAACTTTAATAAGTGTACAATGAAAATTTAATCAGAGGATGTTTAGCGAAATAATAAAGTAGCAGTCTTTTTAAGAAGAGTTGGCTCCATTTTTCTAAATTAAAACGGAGTAACGTCTTACATTGTATTACATTTTATTTAATTTTTTATCAAACCTTGGAAAAGTTTAAAAGAAATAAAATTATTTCAGTGTAAAAATGCATCAGCTGGCTGTAATTTAAAAATAATGTTTGCGGTAAATAGCGCCCATGAGACTATGGAAACGATAACTCATAGCGGCAAAAAATAGCCCACTTTAGAGACACATAAATCCACCTTAAGACTTCCTGCAAGTTGGAGTCAGTTTTGCAATAGAGCTCACAAGTTAGACAAGTTGGATGTATGCACTTCAAGGAAAACATTCAGAGATGCATTAAGGAGGAAATTAGTGTAAGTCACTTGTGATACTTTAGACCTCTACTGTCCAAAGTTTTGAATTAACTGAATCAAGATGAAATTGCATGAAACATAAAAATAAAAGCTATTTTGATACGACGATGTTACAAGGTAGACAGACGTACGAGTACGGTTTCGATGCATCTTTATAAAACAAAAGATTATTCTCTCTTGTGCGAGGTTTCTTCGGGGAATAAGAGCTAGTTACATCAAGAAACTTGACACCTCTTTCTTGCAAAAAAAKCAAGGGTTTTATACAAGATTAAATTGTTTGAAGTCATAATACAGAACCGAATTCTCAACTGTTTGCATGATTCAAAGATCTCTTAATAAGCTTGCAACGTTCAAAGCAGTAAAAAAAACACACAACAGTTTAAATTTAATATCAAAGGCAGTCTACATAGAATAGAAGATAAAACTTATTACGTTTTAATTAATTTTCGGGGCGAGTGTAAAAAAGGCCGCCGGAAGAGCAAAACACACAAAGATGATTAACAAGAGTCGCCACCCAAGTCTGTAAAAAAGTACAGCACAAACAAACAGAAAAAAGTTGAGTGCCGCAAGCATTAATTTTCTATTTTAACGAAAGCGTGATGAAAATGGAATAAAGAAATAAAACAAGACTTGGCTGGMGTTAAGCTGGCCACGAAGCGGCGTCGTCTGCCAATTCCCACGTCCTCTTTTCGACCAGACTCGCTTAAAAGTTAACAKCGACTAGGAAATTTGTTTGGAATCCAATCACGGAATGAGTGCATTCGCGGGAAAAACAACAAATGGGTTATAAAAACGAAGAAGAAACGGTTATGGATTCGATGAGTCTTCATAAAATACTCTTTTGTTATTCTCATAAACGATACTTTGAAAATAAAAAGACCCTCGAGACAACCCGCAATAATTTATTTATTGCCAGGAACAAACTCACATTTTTCATAAACGAGTTTTGATAAAACATAAGAAATTTCATCATAAATATCGGAAACCTCAACTTCAGCAGAACTTGAAAAGAGTAAAAGCATCATTAATAAAATAACAGAGTTGGGCGAGAGGTGGTAGAAATGCAGTCTGAATGGAAAGAAAACAGCTTATACTCAAATTACAACTATTTATAACCTTTTAATTTAATTTTATTCACAATCATAAAGTAATCAATTAAATTATCTTGCATGTGAAAAGCTGTCATTTCAACTTCATGTAACAATTAATATGAAATATACAGTTCAGGTTGGTTAGTGGTCACTTTTTTATCAATTGATTAATATGAATTAATTAATTAATTAATATYAATTGGGAAATGGCCATTTCCCAACCCGAAAACAGTAACAGTAAGTGGCCGCTTCCTAACCTGAAATAATATACAGGTGCGCCAGAACTCGCGTCCCACAGAAAAATTTCAAGCAAGATAAGATACCAGGACCATGGAAAAAATGTTTAAAAAATTCTATCTGTCAAAAAATTTTGACACATATTTTTTGACATTTGACATTTTTTTATGTATATTTAATGATACTGATGATCTTGTATATGTCTTTTTACAATTATTTAGTAAAGGTACAAAAATTTTGACAATAAAAGCCACAAATAACATTAAACAAAATTACAATTTAGAATACAGCTTCCTTGCTCCCTCTTCTAACAGCCWGTAGTAAAAAAAAACTTGGAAAATTATTTTTCCAACAGAAATAAACAGAGTCAAAGTGCAAAATTTAAACTCTCATAACTTCGCTACTTTTATAGATAATTTTTTTTAACATTTTTTCCATGTTCCTGCTATCTTACCTTATATGGCATTTTTCTCTGGGGCGCGGGTTCTGGCGCACCCTATATGCCATATTTTTTAAAATTTGAATAATTCTTTATTTTCTTTCTATTTTTTAAGGAGAATGATTGTAAATAAAAAAGTAGTAATACTTCTCACCTCGGTACTTATGTAGGTAATCCACTATTAATTCGTTGGTCATTCTGAGTAGTATAAAACAGGCAATCATTTGAAAAGTTGACCACACAACAAAATTTTAATGTTTTCTTAATGAGACGTGAGTGGGTGAATACAGAAAATGGCAATTTTTTTCTTTTTTTAATTTAAGCAACAAAATGTATAACAAGATTAAACGCCAACCTATTTTACATAACAAATAAATTTATGGCGCACCCTTTTCAGATAACAGATAGCGAAGATTCTTCGAAGAGATAAGTGAGTTTCCACCTACCTTTAGCTGTAACAAATCTCGAAACTTGAGCTTTTCAAAACTTACCTCCAATCGTTAGAGATCTCCGGTGGGTGAGTATTTCAACTAAATAAACCACCTATTTAAAAACAGAGTTTGACAAAACGTTCTTCATTATTTTCATTCTATTTATTTATGTCGCCGTGAAAGGAAAATGCAAATATAATTAACCCCATTTTGGCCCATTTATCGATTGCTGTTAATTATCTCCCGTATTTTAATTTTTTAACAACCAGAAAATAGATTTTTCATTCAGGAGGCACCGTTTTCAAAACACTTTAATCGTATTATCTCTCCGAAAAACCTCTTTCATTTTTCGTGTTTATTCCTCGTCAAAACAATCACCATTGCCGTTCGAGACAGCCCAGTCTTCTGGGACATTAAAATCTCTCAATAAAAATTCAATAACGACTCTGTCGTTTATTTTCACTGGGTTATCTGTGGCGAGAGCAAGACGTGACAAATTGAATGTAAATGCAAATGATCCCGCCATATCAAATCAAAAATCGTTTTACGACGACTATTTTCAATAATAGCGCGACGAAACTCTTTGATTTACTCGAGTTTTTTGTGTTGTCGCTGTGAAAGAAAACGACCTTTCTGTTGCGTGGATCTTTCGACGCCTTCTTTTAGCCCTGGAGCGACCTTTAACCCGACGCCAATAACTCTCCATATTGGCCTGTCAAAAATGGAATGCGACAAACGAATGAGCGATATTGCCAGCCACTTATTGATACTTTCCTTTTCTGTGTGTGGTTCCCTTGTTCTCCGAGCCATAAAAAAATTCTTATTAGGGCCGTTGTAGAGGAGAAAATTATATTTTGAAGTATACACGGAGGGATGATAATAACGCCAAGGTAATTAGGTAGCGGGCGCTTATTACACAATGTGGGGGCAATGCTGTACTCTTTAATATTAAAATAAATATCATAATAATGGGTGTATAAATATAAAATTTAGATGTGCTGCATTAAAACAGCGTTCAAGCATGATTTATCGCTTACGGGCCAATTTCTCCAATCCCAAGTAAATTTTCGTAACTTAAATCGGTTACTTCGCGTTAAGATTATGCTGTTTTTTAGCACATGGAAAAGCATTTGATTTGTTTACTTCACCTATATCTGGATAAATACAATGGCTTCTACAACTTTGGCGAAACTTGTATGAGTGCAATCAATATTCTGATGTTGAGGGTGAGTTGATGTTTGCCTCAAGTTGTTTACTTGAGCTATGTTATAGATCCACTCCTCAATGTGTAAGCCAATCTGCCAAAGCAATTAGTTATGCTGCGGTTTCAAGAGAGGTACGCCGCCGTTCTTGAGCTGACTTTTACTCTTTTTTCACACAGTTTAAACTTTAATCAAGCTCTTAGGAAGTTTACAGAGGTGAATCTTGGGAAAACTAGTGGGATATTTACTTTTTGATACGGAATTCGACCACTAATAGAGACAGTTATTGCAATGTAAAAACTCAACGCTTGGAGCTACTGCAGCGGAAATATTGTCTCTCAATTTTCTGCAATTAAGAACTGTTATTTGAAATCAAACTATTGCGAAACATTCTTTTAATCTAAGAAAAATAAATAACGGTATTTCAACGTTGATTATCAAAAAAATAAATTGCAATTAATTAAAGTAATTTTTCTTATTGATAGCTTTGCACAAACTATTAATCGGAAATAAAAGGCGTTTGTTGTCTTTTTTATTTTCATTAAATTTAATTCCTGCAACCTCGGATGAGAATTTTCAGTCGCAATTCAGCAATTTGGTTTAAAAGCAATTATTGAGGGTTTTGTGCTGAACTTCACGCTCACATTTTCAATGGAAGTCATTAAATTTTTATTGCGTATATCATGAAAACATCCATTAATAGAGAGAATGTATATTGTTTGCGTGAAAAATTATCAAATAAACCAACGATTATTTTGATTAAACCCCTGATATTAAGCCGTAAAGAACAATAAATCGTGACAAAAACCATTCATTATTCCTACTTTCCCTTAGGTACATAAAAATTCAATAACAACCCGACAAGATTTATGGTAAGTTACAATTAATAATAAAACAATGTATGGTAATTGCTTGCAAGCATTGTTTCAGTTTCTAACATTTCTTTGATTAAAATAAAAAAATTAAAACTACTACTACTACTACTAATAAGGCCCCTTCAGAACACTTTGTTTCTTTTTAAGTATTTTTTGTCTTGTTTTTAAGGTATATTTTAAAATTAACATTTTTCAAAGATTTTACCCTGTTTTGAATTTTGGACTAATTTTGGCCCTTCAGAACACTTTGTTTTTTAAATGATTTTGCCCTGTTTTTAAAGGCCTTTTTAAAATTAACGTTTTTCAAAGATTTTACACTGTTCTGAAGTGTGTACAACCCTGTTTTTAACGGCCTTTTTCAAATTTACATTTTTCAAAGATTTTACCCTGTTTTGAAATTTATACTAGTAGGTCACTCCAGAACACTTTTCTTTTTTATCAGATCTACCCCGTTTTTCAAGGTGCCTTTGTTAAAAGTTAAAATTCGCTTTTGTGCCCTGCTTTTCTATTGGGGTAATTGAGCACAAAAATGAATACGATTTCGGCCAACAAATTAGGACAAGGTCCTTATCAGCGAAGCGAATTCACACCCCTGTTTTTAAACTAGGTTTTACTAATTTGCGTTTATAATACGTTTATTAACGTCTCTCAGTAGGAGTCTATAAAAGTACACTGTACTTTAATGAATTTAGGGTTATTTAGTTTTTGTATGCCGCTTCTGACTTGTCCGGTAACAAATTTTGCATTGTTGCTTCGGCAATTTCGCGAATTTCGGGCGGAGTGCAAACTAAATTCTGTTTGGCTCATATTTTATTTATTATTATGTTGTAATACTAATAACTAATAATTTGTAAATTTTATTTTTAATGACAAACGGCAGAAATGATTCAAAAAACCAGGTGGGCGCCGAGTGTTACCAAACGATACCAACTAACACAAAATTCTCTAGACGACAAATATATATATTTAGAATTTAGAAAAAATAGCATAAAATACTCGTTTTATAATGGTATTGGTACACTCATCCCATAGAAAACTCGCCTACGGCTCGCTTTCTAACTTGGGATTCGTGGGCCAAATCAACCCTTATAAAACTTGTTCTTTAATATACTAATATGAATTATAAAATCTACTTAATAGTCCGGTCAAAATAGACATTTCAAATAACTAAAATTCCGACAGAGCAAAATTTTGGTGGAGATCTTGGGTACACCATTAGGAATAAAGTGTCAAAGTCAAAATTTGACGTTTTTTAGATTTTTTTCAAGAACGGTAAGTTTTATCAAAAAAGTAGCCCAGACAAAAATTATAGATCTTAAAATTATCTACAAAATGGTCTCTACATTTTTCTTCTAAGAATCACCATTCCTGAGATATCGCGATTCTAAAAGTTGAAGGAGCAACGTTCTACATCAAAAGCACATACAGAGTGCGCTAAAACTCCCGCTTCAAAGACAAATGCCATATGTAGGGTAAGGTACCACGAACATAGAAAAAATTCAAAAAAAATTCTATCTATAAAAATTTCGAAGTTATGAGAGTTTAAATTTTGCACTTTGACTCTATTTATTTCTGTAGGAAAAATAATTTTCCAAGTTGGCTATTAGAAACGGAAACAAGGAAGCTGTATCCTAAACTGTAACTCTGTTTAATGTTATTTGTGGCTTTTATTGGCAAAAGTTTTGTACCTTTACTAAATAATTGTAAAAAAACATATACAAAATCATCAGTATTATTAAATAGACATAAAAAAATGTCAAATGTCAAACTTTTTTGACAGATAGAATTTTTTAAACATTTTTTTTTATGTTCCTGGTATCTTATCTTACTTCAAATTTTTGTTCTACTTCATTAAACTTATAAATATCTCGATTCCATTAGAATTAAAAAGAATTTATTTGGTAATACATACAGGTGTTTAAAAAATCGCGCGCTTCCTTGAAAGGGAGTAATTGGATCTGTCAAAAAAAATTTACATTTGACATTTTTTATGTCTATTTAATAATACTGATGACCATGTATATGTTTTTTTTTATAATTATCTAGTAAAGGTACAAAAATTTTSTCAATAAAAGCCACAAATAACATTGAACAGTTACAGTGTAGGATACAGCTTCCTTGTTTCTGCTTCTAATAGCCTGTAGCAAAAAAACTTGGAAAATTATTTTTCCAACATATTTTTCCAATAAATAGAGTCAAAGTGCAAAATTTAAACTCCCATAACTTTGAAATTTTTATAGATAGAATTTTTATTTTTTTTTATGTTCCTGGTACCTTACCCTACATGGCATTTGTCTTTGGGGCGCAAGTTCTAGCGCACTCTGTATGTGCATATGATGTAGAACGTTGCTCCTTCAACTTTTAGAATCGCKATATCTCAGGAATGGTGATTCTTAGAAAAAAAAGTATAAGGACCATTTTTGTAGATAATTTTAAGATCTATAATATAATTTTTGTCTGGGCTACTTTTTTGATAAAACTTACCGTTCTTGAAAAAAATCTAAAAAACGTCAAATTTTGACCTTTGACTCCGAATAACTTTTTTAGCACATATGGGATCGATGGGGACTTTTGACACTTTATTTCTAATGGTGTACCCAAGGTCTCCACCAAAATTTAGCTCTGTCGGAATTTTCGTTATTTGACCACTATTTTTATTACTAATTTGACCGGACTATAAGCTGTAATAGAAATGAATATCTAATACATATTTCAAAAAATATTTGTCTTTATTAATTCAAAAGGAGCTCTTTACACRCAAAAGTTTGCTGAAATACAAAATTCATCTTAAAACACTTGTATTAGGTACCTAGTCCTAGGTAACGTCACACTATTCATTAAAAAAATAATAATAATAATTCTGCCCATTTCATAATCAAATTTWAAACCCTGTTTACTAACTGACGGCTAGAATATAGTTGATATAACATTGAAATTCATATACAGGGTGCGTCAGAACTCGCGCCCCAGAGAAAAATGCCATATAAGGTAAAATACCAGGAACATGGAAAAAATGTTAAAAAAATTTATATATAAAAATTTTGAAGTTATGAGGGTTTAAAGTTTGCACTTTGACTATTTATTTCTGTTGGAAAAATAATTTTTCAAGTTTTTTTTGCTATAGGCTATTAAAAGAGGAGACAAGGAAGCTATATAAATTGTAACTCTTTTCAATGTTATTTGTGGCTTTTATTGGCAAAATTTTTGTCCCTTTACTAAATAATTGTAAAAAAACATATACAAGATCATCAGTATCATTAAATAGATCTAAAAAAATTTCAAATGTCAAAAAATTAATGTCAAATTTTTTTGACAGATAGAATTTTTAAACATTTTTTTCATGTTTCTGATATCTTACCACACTTGAAAATTTTCTCTGGGGCGCGAGTTCTGGCGCACCCTGTATGCACCCTGTATGTAATAATATTCTTATCATCAGTTGGCAAATTGAGAATGAAATCAAACCTTATTCTTGGAGATCCTCCTCCAACTTTAAATTAACGAAATTCTCCTCCACCTTTAAATTAACAACAGAATCATATCTTTTAATTGACCTACTCGCTCTTTGGGATACATTGCAATAGCATCGGATGGAGTATAGTAATTCTATAAATGGGGGGAAGATACTTCTATTTTTCTCCACTATCACTGTATTATTCGGTTGGCGATTCATTATACAGGTGATTCACGASCAATAATGAGCCTGACCAAATTTTCGATGCAACCAACATTACAGTTGTCGCAAAATAACAAATAAGAGTTATGGTGGTTGCATCGAGAATTTGGTCAGGCTCATTATTCTTCGTGAATCACCTTGTATTTATAGCCAGCTGTTCACCATTCAATTYAAAACTTTGATTCATGTCTCGCGTATAGCGTACTCGCCATGAACACTTTCGTTTTCCTCGACCTCTAATGGGGATGACTTCTTCTACACATACCCCACGGGATTCGTCGCCCGGGCAATTGACGTGGACCGTAATTGGGTGTGCTATAACAATTCGGTTGAAATTTACTTTTGCTGGTTTATATTCTCTTACCATCTGCCATTGTTTGAAGACCTACTATGGCAATAAACACAGTGTTGCCAGCTGGCTCAAACGAAATGTCACGGAAAACTCTTTCAAAAACCGCTAGATGTCGCTAGTACTGAAAAATAACGGCCAACTGTATCTATCTCCACTTCGTTCTGTTTCTTTAGAGTGGCCATAAAAACCATATATATAATAGTATTATATATATGATAAAAACAAAAAAAACAGAACCTTATTACAGGACTGCGAATTCGCTTCGCTGGTAAGGACCTTGCCCGAATTTGTTTGACCGACCTTGTAAAATTAGGACTAAATCATTCAAGTATTTGCATTTTAAATAGACATTTAAAAACAAGACAAAATACTTAAAGAAACAAAGTGTTCTGAAGGGGCCTTGTTAGTAGTATTAAATCTTTGAAGCGCCCTCTGGGACTGAGGATGTGTACTAGGATAGTACTATTGCGACCTGTAATACCGATAATAAAACGTCAATGTCAAAAATCGCCGGTCTGCTGTTTACGTGTTGACATTTCCCACGACTGATTAAAATTTCAATTTACAGTAAAACCAACGAATACTTCTTTGCCATTCCAATGAAAAGTTAACGCCGAAACTTGCGCGATCCAGGTGAGTTAAATCGAGTAGTCATAAAGCCCAACTAAGACCTCAAACCGTATTTTCAGATTATCACCAACAATCATTCATAAAATGGTTTTTATGCGACTATATTTAAGTAGGAAATCACGGACGATTAGACTAGCTTTTGGCATATTAATCCTCATTGTCATCCTTTACTTGCTAGCCTCGTATAATAAGACAGATGGCTACGATTTGGAGTCGCCCGTCGCTGCCCGATTGTCACACAAAGAGCGCCCCAAATTAGTCTCAGGTTTGGGTAATTTCGAACCCAAGGACGCCGAAGAACACGAAGGCCCCGGCGAAGGCGGAAAACCCCATCACTTGCGCCAAGATCAACAAAACGATGCCGATCAATCTGAATCTGAATATGGGATGAACGTCGCTTGTTCTGACGAAATTTCCCTCGACCGGACTATTTTAGACACTCGATTGTCCGAATGTAAACATTGGGACTACCCAGAGATTCTCCCCTCAACCAGCGTAATTATAGTTTTTCACAATGAGGGCTGGTCTGTCCTCCTCAGAACAGTCCACTCCGTCATAAACCGCTCACCTCCCAACATCCTCAAAGAAGTCCTCCTTGTGGACGATTTCAGTGACAAAGAAAACCTCAAAAGTCGCCTCGAGACCTACATTGAACGTTTCAATGGCAAAGTCCGCTTAATCCGCAACACTCAACGTGAGGGCCTCATCCGTACACGTTCGCGTGGAGCCAAGGAAGCAACAGGAGAAGTCATTGTATTTTTAGACGCACATTGTGAAGTTAACACAAACTGGCTTCCGCCACTTCTAGCCCCCATTTACCGCGATCGGACTGTTATGACAGTCCCTGTAATTGACGGAATTGACCATAAAACATTCGAATATCGGCCGGTGTATGGCGAAGATCGGCATTTTAGAGGTATTTTCGAATGGGGGATGCTCTACAAAGAGAATGAAGTGCCTCAAAGGGAGCTCAGCACACGGAAACATAACAGCGAGCCGTACAAGAGTCCTACACATGCTGGGGGACTGTTTGCCATCAACAGAGAATATTTCCTTGAATTGGGGGCTTACGACCCGGGCTTGTTAGTCTGGGGTGGGGAGAATTTCGAATTGAGTTTCAAGATTTGGCAATGTGGAGGGAGTATCGAATGGGTGCCGTGTTCCCGAGTCGGGCATGTCTATAGGAGTTTCATGCCTTATAATTTCGGAAAGTTGGCTCAGAAAAAGAAAGGACCTCTTATTACCATAAATTACAAGCGAGTTATAGAAACTTGGTTTGATGACAAGTATAAGGAGTATTTTTACACGCGGGAGCCRATGGCCCGGTTTCTCGATATGGGMGATATTAGTGAGCAYCTAGCGTTGAAGAAACGTCTCAATTGTAAAAATTTTCAATGGTTTATGGAAAATGTCGCTTATGACGTGTTGGATAAGTATCCAGAGTTGCCTCCCAATATCCATTTCGGGGAACTTCGTTCCGTTGCCGTTAGTAAATGTTTGGATACTCTAGGCCACGCTCCTCCGTCCCTAATGGCGATACAACACTGCCACGGTTTTGGAAATAATCAGTTGATTCGGCTAAACGCCAAGGGTCAGTTGGGGGTAGGCGAGAGGTGTATCGAAGCCGACGCCCAAGGGATCAAGTTGGCGTTTTGTCGGATGGGCACAGTCGATGGGCCATGGTTGTATGACGAAAACACCCATACGATACTACATAGGGTACACAAGAAATGTATAGCTTTACATCCACAAACATCACATCTTTCATTAATGCCGTGTGATATTAACAATGCCTACCAACAATGGATTTTTAAAGAAATTAGACCCAAGTGGTAGAGGGATGTTGTACTACTTCCAGATTTTTAACTTTCACTGTTTTTATTTTTTACATATCATCGATTCATCTGCAATAAGTACTTACTTTTTTGATCAATCATAATGTGCCTTATATCATAAACGTAATAAATCACTAGGACGTGTAAATAATTTTGTAAGGATGTTTTATATTTATGTAAATCGGGACTGGTTGACTAGTTAAAAAATTGTATCTCGTAGTTATTTATTAAAAAATATCATTGGTTTTCAAGTTGTGTTAAATTTTGTAATACGATAAAAGTAGGTGCTTGTAAACTATCTTGTTGTTTTTGTACATAAATGAAATACATAGACAAAACATTTTAGGGGTCTTTTTTCATTTCTATCACCAATTGAAAAATACAACTAACCAGAAAAATTTTGTTAATATTAATCGTTAATTATTTTCTAATAAAATAATATCAATAATTTTAAGTCCTTAATTAAACGTCCAAACAAAAATTTTTTTAGCCTTTAAAAAATAAAAAGTGACTAAAGTTTTATGAAATCTTAACATTATTTATTATACTGCCATGGACACTCGTAAAAAATTAACATATTAAATATTGTATATTTACTGTAAGTACTTGTAGTACTCTACCAGCTGTCACTTGTTACGACACGACTGAAAAATTCTTTTGATTATTATTAAAGATGATTATTTAACCGATGAATCAACAAAAGAATTTATTCATTTACAAATACTGAGATAAAACAACATCATTAGTAGAGGTTGGTTATTAAAAAAATACAAGATGACATGTGTTTTATGGCAAGTATTGCTGAAAGAATGAAATAACACTTGAGATGAGCACCTGGAGTGTTTTGCTGGTTGCCTGGTGAAAATTTTGCTGAAACGCTTTGCGTGGCTGTTATAGGATTTCCCCTATTTTTTGTGTTGCAATAATTAATTTCTTGATTGACATTAATTTATATAATTACTGTTTAAATAATATATTTTTATAAGAAGCGCCTGTAATTACTTTAGTAGATGAATTATGAGCAAATTAAAAACACGTTCCGTCGGTGTAGAATTTTGAAAATTTCTAACTGCGCCACACGTTATATAATTGATTTATGAGTTGTTCTTGTTATTGAAGAAAGCCGATTGAGTGGAACCACTTTATTGAGGTACTTGAAAAGGCAAACGGTTTTGAATCGTCCATTCATGATTTTCAGGTGACAATAAAAGTCGGAAACGAAAGCTTTACGAGGGTCAATAAAGAAATTTCCGGTGTTTGGTAGTAGAGTGTCTCGTATTTGTTTACAATGTGTTATAAAATATGATTTTTGTGAAAGGCCAAAGCGATGAATTGGTTTAATCCAGGTAAAGAGGCACCGCTGCCCCGCTAAAAATGGCGTGTAACTCCGCCATTCCATGTAAAAGAACGACCAATCAAGTCCTTGTAAGATAGTCGTACCAATGGGATCTGATTTATCTGAAGGCACCTCAACGTATGCTAATCTCTCCGTATGGTCGAGTGTGTAAAACCACGACTTAGACTACTTATCCTCGTTTTAGTGCAATCAATATCAGTACGAAGGTAGGCGCCGTACGCGCGATGCCGGCCCTCAAATCGCCTCAAAAATTGTGAAATCGTCTTCGAGTGTTGGGAGCAAGTGGAAGTCGACAGTAAGTCTGGTTCCAGTCTGATCGAAAACATCGACACCAACACACACCGCGCGTAATTAACAGTGAAGAGTGCAAACTGTGACTTTACCAATAAAAACTGACGAATGCGTAGGTGCGTTTCCTAATTTACTCAATCTACGCGACTTGGGAATTCTAGTGCTGTATACGTGCTATGACCGCAGTGTTTTGTGCTCGCTTTCCTCCACTCCTGTTCTCTCCCTCAGGACTCGGGCCATGTAGTTGCCGCCTGGACCCGACCCGGCCCTCCTGAAACTCCAGCGATCCAAACCCGGATTACACGACCGCACGGCACAACTAGAGGTAATTTTAACGAGCGCACAAATGCGACGCATTTATCAAATTTGGTTTCGAAAAAAATCCCTCCTATCGAAGACCTGTTCCATTTAACAAGCCAAGACGTGATATTTGCAATTTTAACAAGTTTGAGTTGAATGTAATGATCCTTACGCTCATTTCACAGTTACGCTGACGGTTAGCGTGGCTGATGGCAATTACAAACATTCCAAAAGGCCTCCGTATGTATCAGAAATCATTAACGCGGGATAAGCGGATGTGTTTATTCTTTTGCTTGAAACCTCATTCTTTTAACAAACAAATCTTTACTACATTTCATTTGTAAGAAGCTTAATACACCTACATGAAACTTATTCGCCGAATTCATTTTCTCTAGAAATTTTTTGATGATTCATGATTCATTTATTTCGAAAGCAAAGTTATTTTTTTAGATTTAGTACGGAATGCATTTTTCGAATATTTTCAATCGATTCCTCTTATACGAATGTACTAGAAATTAACTTTCTAACGTACGCAATATTCTACATCCCGTAATGTCTCTAATCCAACAAATTATTACCGAAGCTTGCCAGAAATCGTAAATAAACCCACAAAGTATTTGATAGAAAGTGTAAGTTTGTATTATAAAGCTCTATCTCGTTCCTCAATGCAAAATTCATGTCATTCATTAAATGCAATCAAGAATCAATATTAAAATGATGTCATATTATGTCCACCAAATGTATACTTAATTTTAGTGCTGACAAGATAATTCTTAGTTTGAAATGGAATTTAAATTGGAACATGCATCCAACATTAAAATGCAGTCTATCACCTAAATGTTAGAAATAAAAGCTTAAACATGCGATGAGATAATTTTGTGACTTAATTTAAAAATAAAAATCACGTCAGCGGCATACTTTTCAATTTGCACATTTTTAGGTAAATAGTGTTATCATTTACCTTTTTAGAAATTCCATATCCTGTATGTTCTATTTCGAGTTTTCAGACCCCAAACCATTTTTCTCTTAAAAGAAAACAACAATTTCTGTGTTTGATTAAATTTTTATTCAAGACTTTTTGGMAATTTTTTAAAATTCAGTTTACGATATTTATTTAAACAGAGAAAAAGCAGAAAAATACTATATCCTACAAAAATACTATTTGCTTTGAAAACTGAAAGCGGAAAGAGAATTTTTTTAACTACTTGCGATTTCTTACCTGAGTTTCAGGATTTTTTTGTAAAGTTTCAGACATCCAGTCCAACAACAATTAAAAATAACATGAATCATTCAAGGAGTTTTTCAAGTTACATTCAGTCTGCAATCTCTTATGAATAAATATTCTTACGCATAGTTATAACATCTGCAGTGCGTCTACAAATATTTGGAATTTATTTTTTACCGGCTGAAATACCGTAAGAGAGTAAAAAGTAAGAGAGTATAAGTTCAAATTTGTAGATGTAGGAAGTTGAAAAATTTTATGAAATTAACACTAAGTTGGCCTTCTACGCTTATTTTCAGTTTCTTACTTTTGAAACACGTGGAGATAAATTACTATTAATGTACCTAAGTAATTACTAGAAAACTGAATTAAACTGAACTGAACTAGAAATGATAAACAATAGCAAATGTTGCATATTAATGATGATTAATTGGACTTTGGATAATCAGATGAAATAGTTTAAGTTTGTTGCGTTTTTAATTGACCGGTTCCACATTGGTAAAAAATGAAACCATCGGTCCGATAAGTGAGTATTTAAGCAGAAGGAGCAGCCTCGACAGGTTATAAAGATATTTTACATAGCTGGAATTTTTGTTCCGAAATGAAAAAGTGCAATCGTGAAGCACTCGCGCTCGAAACTCTTTCACCGGTCCCCTCCCCGGAACCAAAAACGGAACTTGGACTATAGAAGGCCGCGATGTTTTCTGGACGCTCCACAAGGAAGTAATAAAAAAAGAACCGTGTGATTAATTAATATAAAATGTGTTTATTACTTAATTTGATGTCATGTTTTTGGAATGTGAAAAATTTGTTTACATAAATTCGAATTGTACGTTTCCATATGTTGTTACATACAGTGACACAGTTAAAATTGACACTACAATATGTAAATAGAGAGAATACGATTGCGACAGTGTTGTCTTTTGCGAAACGGACCACCTGTTGCGGCGACGAACTTTCGGACTCCGGGAAATCTGATGGAAGCGTATTTCGACTATGGATAACGTGAAAAATATCTTTGAGTAACTTCCTCGTAGCAACCTGAAATACTCATGCATATGCAAGTTGATAAACACTTATTGGAAAAGTTTCCGCGCAGTGACATTAATACACAGAGGACAGATGTCCACAATCTAACCAAACTGGTTGGCAATAGCTCGCGGCGTTCAGATGCCATACTCCGCACTGCCTCTCCTGGGATAAACCTGCACCATGCTCCTTCCCGATCCCACGAACGCGTTTTTCACATTCCGATGCGGAAAATCGACGCTGGAAAACCGGACCCAAAACATTCTCCATTAACGAACAATACAAGAAATATCTATGAAACACTTTTGTGGTTTTGATGTGAAACTATTTTTTGTCTTCCAATAGCTTAAGCCTTACTTGAAGTTAGAAACAGCTTTTAAAATGCAGTTACAACAGATTGTGAAAAAAAGAGTAAACAAGACAAGTGAAAAAGTAAAAAAAGATGTTGATTTAATGAATCTTCAGATTCACTTTGATACCCTTTTAGGTTGTAATATCTTTTTCATCACGCGTTTATTCCAAGCACGTTTGATCTGTGTTATGTCCTTGTAATATGCTATATTGAGAAAACAAGAAAATATTAATATTAAATTAGCTACAGAAAAAAATTAAAGCTATCATAAATAATGTTCAAGAATGTAAAAATCTAAAATTCTAGACCATCAAATGTGTTTTTTATCTAAATTAACAATGATCTGAATGCTATAAATATCAAAAAATGTTAATGGTTGTATTTAAAATATTTCTTCATTTTTGTACTTAATTATCCCAGTACCAAAAAAATCACGTTTTCTTAACCCTTAACGTACCCGACTGTTTGTTCAGTTTTAAATTTCTTTTTTATTTTTGCTGATGATTTTATAAGATTATATTTATGCCTTCTTTATATTGTTGTTAATACAATAGTTGAAGTTATATTTTACAAATTTTGTAATTTACAGAATAAAAAAATATTTTTAGTAATTACACTCAACGCGGGTGTTTCAACGTATTCAATCATTGTGTGATTTTCAAGTCAATTTTAAAAGATATTAGAACATTCATGTCAAATGCACAAACAGAACAACAAGCAACACACCAGTAAAAAATTAACAACTAAAAAAAGTGCTTTATATGCCCAAAAATGCAACCTACAAGAAGCAAACCTATTTGTAAAAAACACTGTATCGACATAAATGTAAAGAAAATTTATAAAGCCTTTGTTTAAATAAACAACTATTATTTTAACAATAGTACAACTTAATAATTCAAAACGCGGTGGTCAAAATAACGTCAAAATGCTTTAGGGTATTTTTCACCCACGTTATGTAAATGTGTTGGTTGGAACAGTCATGTTAGGGTTAAGAAAGAAAAATGCATTTTGTATACCTAGATACAGAATTTATTTGTTTACATATGTCTATTTTAAGTGTTAATCATGTTATCATTAATAATAACTACTATTTACTAATTTCTTTTTATAAAAACGTGGCGCTCTTAATATAAAAATAAATTAGCATTAAAAATAATTGACGTAAGAAATTGACTATAATTATATTAATTGATTGTCAATATTACATTCATAAACATACATGAAAGAAAACAAATTATCTGAGAAAAAGACATAGTAATTAAAAACCATTCAAGAATTAAAACTGGTTAGTAACATAAAAATTCTTTAGTAACAAAGTTGAAACTCACTTTTAAAAATATTACTAGAAGATTTTGTACCTATCATAAAAAAGCTTTTTTTCATGATCCAAAAGTGTAAGGTCATAAATTAGCTATTTCACAAATCAAATGTAAATGAACATAACTAATTAATGGTTGAAAGTGTCATTTTGATTTATATTAAAATTTTAATCTGGCATTGATTCAGATAAAGACCTAATTTTGGCGATAAAAATATGGACATTTACATAACGAATGTGATTGATTAGTTTTCAATTTGTTTCAGAATATTGCTAAATTTATTTTAATTTTAATGTGTTAATTAATTAGGATGGCTATGTGCCCACAAAGATCTAATTTCTTGTCCCAAAGTCAAACATATTTAAAAAACAGTTAGCACCATCGTAGCAGCCAGTTTAGATAATGGAAGGTATCTTCACTCTCCACTATCTCCCGATCTATTCATTTTACTTTACTGATTAACAGATTTTAAGACGAGTTTCCGCGTTTGATTTTTATCTAACGTTTGTGAAAGTTTATCGAGCTTAATTTGGTGTTAATTCGGGGAAGGTCTCGTCAATTTTCCTTGGAACGATTATTATCGTATTAGTGTCTATTTGACTTAGGAAATACCCCCAATATAAAATGATTGATATGTATTTCCAAGTTTTAATGGTGATGTTAATCTTTGTTTTCCGGTTTGTAGTAAAATGCTATTGTTGTATGAGTAGCGTCATGCTGTCTAGCAAAGAGAAATTTGTAAATAGAGGTCGTCCACATTTAAGATAATGACATAATTTGTCGACAATTCGTTGTGAAAATTTTCATTTATTTCTCGAAAAGTCCGTGCTAATAATTAACTTGTTCGTGTGTCTTTAATGGAGAAGAGATTAATAAAGAAAACAAATTTAAAAAACGATTTACATAAAACTAACATACGAATGATAAGTAGAACATATTTTAATCACTTAACTGCAGATAAATAGCTAGAGTTTTGGGTGTAAGTTTCAGATTTGAAATATTTAAATACCAGTTTGGTATTTTAATGAAACCATTAAACAATGAGTTATGGTCTAGTTTAAGTTAAACGTGTCAAATGTTTTTACACAATTTTATACAATTTGGTACTAGAAAAACACTAGTCGATTTAAATACCTGTAAAATATTCTCTAATTATCTCTGGTATGCACCACGGCAGCAAGACTTTCGTCTAAAATTCAGGCCGGATAGTGAATTAATTAGGATAATTATGAGTCATCGCTAAAAGCTCATCACTAAATTCCTCAGGAGTAACAATTCSAACCAAACCTTGACTATTTTCAAATCAAAATGACCTTAGCAGAAGTTTTAAAGGTTGATAGTCTCCGCTAATTGGCCTTCCTGCTGATTCACATGGTGTAATTTGCCCATCGCCGATAACTGGCAACAATTCAAAAGCTCTTCCCGCTTATTATGTTAAATATCGCTTTATAAAAATTAGTGGCATCAAAGTCGCCATCTTCACTTCGGAAACAATACGAATGCATCGCTGGCAGCTCCATTCGTCTGCTAGCATTAATCACGAAGACAAAGAGATTTAACCGTAAATCTGAGGATGACCTCTCATTAAAGTGAAGCGGAATGTCCTATTGGTGGCTGCGACGGCGAGTCTCGTCTTCTTGTGTGCTCTTATGGTTGAAACGCGGGCCACACGTGACTTAGACTCGACACACCTGTGCTTCCACTTCACCTTTAATCGGGAGACCAGGATCAAACCAGTGGCGGAGGAGCATCATCGACCAGATACAATCTTATGTTCACTACCGCTTGAGACTTTTTACTTTCTTTGCGTTATTCCCGCACTCCAGCGGTTTTGTTTGTTTTACTTAATTAATGGACTCTTTCATGCACGTTTTTTACACCAAGCATTATACCTATCTAATGGGGCCGTTCCATGTTCGACGAAATTAACAAAAACGACCAAATCTACCAACAAGTACAAATTTTTTACAAAGAAATATCTCTGTCTAGGTTAATTTTTCAATAAAACAATTTATGAGYCATCCGAAATACAAATTATCCTGTCAGGATCGGTCCATCTGAAGCGASACACTTTTGCACCGTTGACAGGCACGGGTGAACAGGCGTTTATTTATAACACTCGCATAATACCCCCGGAGGCACATTCTAAATAATGTTATATATTGCAACATAATACARACCTTAGAATTGGATCAAACAATGGAAAAAATCCGAATTGATTCTCGTAAGGAGATCTTTGGATATTATTATTGGTTTCAGATTGGCTATGAGTAAAACAATAGAACAACGTCGATAAGGCAGGTAACCTGATATTTCAATTAATTTTATAATAACAGCAGTTGATTTATCGCCGAGAACGTTGGAAGAAAATATTCTATCAGGTTGATAGTCGAGGATCCTCTACGCGACTGCTTCTTTCTTATTCTAACCGTCGGGTTAGATAAGGATGAAGATTGTTCCGTGATAGTTGTTTTACAAGTTTTATTTAGAAAGCCATTGGTGCCCATACGTCTCTTAATGCAACAGGTGTGTTTTATTCGTAGTGGATGGATCTTCTTCGTCTTTTTATTCAGTTCTGATGGTAGTAAATATCGGTGCTTTTTAATAGCAAAGGGTTAATCTTTGTTTATTTTTAAAAGCTGGATCATTATTCATTCGTTTTTTATACGGGCGGTTTTAACGTTCGTAATTAAAGCTATAAATTTTCAAAATTTCAACACACTCCGTGTAACTGTTCTTTTTTTTTTTCATCGTCTTCACAATAGACGCGTGAAAATCGTTCGGTTTCTTATGTCACACCTCTCACACACCGAATTAACCAACGCAAAATGTGTTAAATAGCTTTTAAATAACGGATTTATTAATTAATTGGATAGTGTATGGCAATTAATGGCAATTTACACCTACACGAATTAAGTCGACGATTGCATTGCTTAATTAATTAAGACTAGTCTTTCGAATGGCTCCTAGTGTTTATTCGCTCCATTTCAAAGACGCACTTGTGTTTGATAGGCTGCAATCGACAAAACGACGCGACTTGATTGGTCCATTTCATAAATAATTGACACACAATTGAACTCTCGGAAGGAACATGAAACAAACACAACACCGGTGCTAAATTCAAGTTATGTCATTGCTGGAGAAAGTGATAGAAAAAGTCACTGTAAATTTCCATCTGAACTTGAAGGTGAATTCATACGCCGTCAGGATTGATGTATTTTATGATCGTAACAGTACTTTTCAGTTTTTCAAAAAGTTTGTCTGTAAATGAACTCTTGATCTATAGACTTGGCGGCATTAAATGGAGCGAATACTAAAGTAGCYGAGGCTGGATAGAATTACATAAATAACAAATGAAAGAAATCATGTATGATCAAGTTACAATACATACAAAATGTTGTTGTAATGTTACATGTGTTTCTATTTATGGAAAAATAAATAATGTAAACAAATTGTGGGCGTGTGGGGAATTTCAAAGTAATCCCATTTTGAGACGGTTACAAATTTTATTCTAATTTGAGGATTTTTAAATAAAATAGATAGGAATGAGGTTTATTATGYAAGCGTCTCCAAATTCCAGCCTCATCATGTATGTATATTTAAATGAGCCAATTAAGACAGCAATTGGTGTAAATGAGTATCACGATCAGAAGTCAAGTGCATCATCATCATCAGTGCTTCAGTTTGGTTTGTTTAAAAAGGGAGAATTGTGTATCGATCTTGTGAAAAGCGCCTCCTTTGGAAGAACCACAATGGTCCCAACAATATACACCTAAGTATTGTTTGATATATAGTCGCACGTGTCGTATCCTGTACCTTGCTCTGATTGGTCGTCGAAGACCCCACACCTTAACGCATGCACAGGTAGAGGGTGGCATCCTTCTTCATCAGTGTTGTCCTGGACTTGTTACTATAACGCAGTTTTCTTTTGAATTCGGAACTAATAGAGTTGTGGGTAGAGAGTGTTTGTAAATGTGGTCCATTGTTGGATTATATCAGTGATATTAAAAAGGAGGAGTAATCYGAATCGTAAGTTGTTTTTTTAGCGGCATTGAAATCACCTTTCGGTCGGTCGGCGTGATTTATTCCGATGTTGTTGAGAAATCGACAGCAATAAGTTCCATACTCGTGCTCACAGACTGCACGGCGCTATGATGCCATAATGGGAATTCAAGTTACCATAAAGAGACGAGCGATTCTCTTCTTCAAAGTTCGGTCGGGGCGACGGCAACGCGTCAACGATTTATAAACAACAACCTTGTAATAGTTTAATTGACAATCATTCAAATACAATATAAATAAGAATCGAATCTGTGGTTATTATAACGGATCAACCTTGGCTTTCCTCGGGCAAAGATTGCTGCCTTCGCCAATGACATGTGGGATGTTGATGGAATTAACAATTCGAACGGGGCTATACTAAGAGACTGCTTGGAGCTAGTCGACTGAATAGTTTTGGAAGTTGCGACTCGAAGAGACCGCATGTCAGCTTTCTCCAGCCGTCGCTGAAAGGTGAACAAGTCCAACTTGCTTGACCTCTCCACTGCCATGTTGTGCTAGCGCATGCCATATTCATTATAAGTTAATTTACTTAATTTTACTCGTGACGTCGACTAATCTAAGTTCGCACGGGAGCTTCCAGAGCTTTTTCCCTCCAACGGCACGCGTCCCAGAATCCGAACGTTTCACGGAACCCAGGCTATTAGTCCCGGTTTAATCCTACCCCACTCCGGGAGCTTACCGCTTTCCGAGCTATTACACCAACCAAACTGACAAATACAAAAAAGGCCAATTTTAACCCAAGCCTTATATAGAGTTTCAACAGTCTAACACAAAGAAGCCCCAAATCAATCATTCTATCTCTAATCTTAGTACCCAGAGTCATTTGATTAAAATTAATTCAATAATAGGTATTGGAAACACATCCTTGAATTTGAAGGCCGGAGAATGTTCTTCTCACAATCACAGATTTCCATCAGCATAATTCCATTTTTGTGACTTGAGTACAAATTCTTTATTACAAAAAGAGTCATTATATGTTACATAAAACCACAATAAAGCGGAAAAATGCGTGCTGTTTTTATTTAAATTGTTTTATTCAAGTTCAAGTAAACATAACAAGGAGTGAAAATTCTCGAAAAGTAGTACACTCGCTATTATTAGTACATATTATATTGTTACTATAAATAAATAAGATTGGCTACTATTTCTCAGTTATAATTATTCCAGGTAGCTGCTTATTATAATAACCTCGTATGAGATTATTTATTCATAAATCTATATTACTCGGTGCAACAATATAATTATTTATTTTGCTTCAATATTTTTCATGGAAAAAAATAATAAAATATTTTAATAAAGCTACGGTGAGGTTGTAAAGAGCGCGAGATAATAATCAATTGTATAAAATAATGTGTTGAGAAAAGTGTTCGAACAGGTGTTATCTGTCATGTATTTGCTTCTAGCAAATATATGCCACCTAACTACGCAAATGGTGTCTCCTCGCGAGTGTTTATGTGAATTTTCTTGTGAAGGTGACATATCTCACATAAACAGAAAATTTTCCTTATTAGAAAATCCGCGAATTGAATCAAGTAAATTGCTCAAGTTGCTGCAATAATTATTAATTATTCAGTATTTGTAAATGCGTCATGTGAGCATTTGAATAACATCCAGAAATTGCATTGAACTAAAGTTCAAGGAAGTTGGTTTCTCCGAACACAATAATTTTTTTAATTGTTGATTCTTCGCCACTTAAAAAATGTGTCGATCAAATATTTGCAAGAATGTAGCTACCTAACAATTAACACTAAAGTCTCACTTACAAATTAGTAGTTTTTCAAGCGCGCTACTGCAAAACATAAACCCGTTTCAAAGCAAACTAAACGGATTTTCTTAATTGCAGGTATCGCGATGCGTTTGAACATGCTGATATACCTTATAGTGGCATGTTGTTGGGGTAAATCTCTCTCGATACCTCAACAAATACTCAATGAATTTAAGTCGACGCTGTTACCCCTGTTCGGTCTCAAAGAGCAGCCGAAAATCGAAGGCAAAGTGCAAGTACCGGAAGCCCTGAGGAAGATCTACAATATCCAAAACAACTTTGAATACGACACAGCCTCTTTACCCTTACCGGGACTCTACACCCAGAGTGCCAACACCGTACGGAGTTTCACCCATGTGGGTATGTAAGCATCTTTTCAATTCTGTTTCCTCGAAACACCTGTTAAATTTTAAGATTTTATTACGGGATAAACACCACCTCCCGCCGTTCTGCAAATCAAGTAGTTTTCAAATTTTACCTGACTAAAATCCAAAAGATTCTGTTTCGATTAAGAATGAATTGTTGTATAATGTGATCGTCCCACTTTCGCTACTTGAATTGTGGCTGGAAGTAGGGCGAGTTTACATGAAGGACTGACCCAAACAAAATACACTTCCCAATCTTGAGCTTAGTTACATAACTCTCTTATCATAAACATTAAACAATAAATGACAAAATTGACAGTTATTATACAATCACAGACAACATAGAGCCTATTAAAATGTAAAAATTTTTGTTTACACCTTGAACAGATTTTTTATAAACACGATCCAAATTTGCATTTCAAAGTATGTTCTTTTGAAATCCCCAGTCACATGATTTTAATTTTGAAAAACAAAACATTGTTTACTCAATTTTCACTTATTAATTGAATTGGTAAATGTTATTTCTTGTTACATAAATGCATATTTAACAAGTTGTTTTTTGCAGAAAGTCCAATCGACGAAAAATTCGTCCACCCCCACCGATTCCGGTTAAAATTCAACGTTTCTTCAATCCCGAAACACGAAAAACTCACAGCAGCTGAAATCAAATTAACCCGTGAAACAGTCGAAAATGTCACCTTCCATCCATTTCAACGTGTCTTAGTCCACGACATCCTCCAACCTGGTGTTAAGGGCGTCCACGGCCCCATCACCCGAGTCATCGATTCAAAAGTAATTGATACTCGAAAAAACACCACTGTGAGTATTGACGTCTTCCCCGCAGTCGCGCGATGGATGCAAGACTCCAAGAGCAATCATGGTATTCTCATCGTGGTGTATTCAACTGGGGCGAAAACATCACCTCCTAAGAAGCACCTGAGGCTGCGGCGTGACACCGCTCCGCTTCAGTGGTACCAACACCAGCCTCTTCTCTTCACATACACCGACGATGGTAAAAACCAGCAGAGGACAGGGACGGAATTGACGAAAATGCGGCCCAAGAGGCAAAGTTCGCGTCGGCATAGAAAAAACTTAAAAGATCCGTGTCGGAGACGTCAGATGTACGTCGATTTTACTGCCGTGGGGTGGAACGACTGGATTGTGGCCCCTTTGGGGTACGACGCGTACTACTGCGGGGGTGAATGCGAATACCCCATCCCCGACCACATGAACACGACGAACCATGCTATTGTGCAGAGTTTGGTGAATTCAATGAAGCCGAAAGAGGTGCCGGGGCCGTGTTGCGTGCCGACGCAGCTGGGGCAGATGTCGATGCTGTATTTGGGCAGCGACGGCAATGTGATTCTCAAGAACTATAAGGAGATGGTGGTTGTGGGCTGCGGCTGCCGATAATGTCCTCCGGGACGGTAAAACGATATCTGTGATCAGGATGATGGACCAAATCGGGGGAACTTTCTAGTGTCTGTGATCTTAAAAACTTTGAGACTGCTTGCAGCTGCATAGTCCCAGTGAGAACTGACTGATTTTGTGCTATTTGGACTGGGTGAAACCCACGTGAAAAACTATGTGGAAGTGGAATCTGTGATTGTAATTTTAATTCGATGCGAAACTAAATCTGCACCCTTTGAGACATTCAACGGTTGCTGGATTGCTGTTAACCAGTTGTCTTTCACGTGATTGAAACATGGTCTTTTAATGTCTAAACTGCAGTCGATGTGAAAGTTATAAGTTGGAAATTTACTTGTATTAAAATATCGAGTCCATGCAATTGAGTCAAGTGTAATATATTAGTACCTGGATAAGGAGTATTTATTGATTATTTTATAGGTATGTGCATAGTGTACAGATTAATTTGTAATATAACTTGACAAGCATTGTTTCTTAACGTTATGTAAGCTTTTGTACAGACTGTATATATTAAAATATTTTATTCTTTACACAAATTTCTTTCCCTGCCCCAAATCAACAAACATTTAGTATATAAATTGCTCTAGAGTAAACAACCGTCAAAGGACGACAGAAATAAAAACATTCTTTTGAAGGTTAGTTGATAAAACAAGTAAACATAAAAAATGCTCAAATTTCTACAATAGTTGTAGGTTCGTGTTATTTATTTGTAACTTTTGATTCACACTTTACGTGTCGAATAAACAAGCAATCGAAACACAAAAAAAGACACTTTTTAAATCTTATTAAAAATTGAAGCTTACCCACGCGTTGTAACGCAAGTCACTAAATATTTGCTGTATTTAGGCGGATTAGCCTTAAGCAAAAGGTCTTCAAACTATGGTCCACAACCCGGATCCGGCTTGAATAACTTTAAGAAAAAAGTGTATCTCTTAATAATATTAATAAGTTGTTTATAAATAACATAAGTTTTTTTTTTAATTTGCAAGCACTTTTTATAATCGATTTGCAAAACTTGGAATAAATTAGTCAAGCAACTAAGCAACTGGTGAATTTTTTAGGTCCCAAAATTTGTACTTGACCAACTGCATACTATTTTTACCTATAAAACTCACTTTGGTTCATTTTTTCTAAATCATTACCATCGTTTTTAGTGTTTGACAAACTACAAAATGTAATAATGAACCATTATTACGTATATAAAACAAATAATTGCTTTTCTGTAAAATTGAGAAAATAAATAATCTATTCAAAAACAACAGCCTTACAATTATTTCAGGTAAATTTTCAATTTTGGAGGCAAAACTGGCATGCAAAATCAAGCAATTATTCGTGACATTCCAACCAAAATTAAGTATTATTAAATTATTGTGTTTCGACATAAAATGATGAAAAGCATTTATAATATTATTATTTGCAATTACTTTGAGCGCATTTCTTCGTTTAATTTTTTTCCGAGTATAAGAATGCTAAAAAAATCAACAATGCCATAAAAGATCATTAATTCTAAAGTTATCATTACATCCAAGACTTTTAATATCATTCGAGCCATTGCACAAAAAATGGTCTATGAAATTATATATTTGAAGCACAGGTGCTCGTTTTTACGACCATAAAAAATGCCAAATTATAATTTATACGGCCGAGAAATGTCTTTTAAGCCTCCTCATCCATCATCATTATAGTAAAAGAGTAAGATGTCATGAATTACGCCCGACTTAATCCCCTTAAACACAATATTGGTCGTGATAGCTCTTTTACGCTCGCCGTAAAAACCGTCGTTTCGTGTTTTCGGGGATGAATAACGCGTGCAACGATAAAATCAAATAGAACATTAGGTGTGAAATCACGATTGTTGTGGTTGTCGTCACGGATAAATTTATATCACCAGCAGAACCATAATGAAATCATCCATTTTCACTATTATTTCTTGTTGGCCTAACAAGGCAAAACGTCGGCGAAACGGTCCCTCCACTTATCCACGAAATCTGCCTGTTGGAATGGCAAAAGAGGCCGGTGGTGAGTTGTTATTAGAGATGTGAAATGGCATAACTTGGTCGTAATCTGCGGGTGGCAAATAACCGTGACAGCGGTGATTTCGTCCTGGGAGGCACAGCATCCGGAGCGGCTCGGGCCGTGTTATTACTTGAACTCGTTAAAGAGCACACTCAACTCCCTAATTGGTCTAGTAGACCTTGTCAGACAGTTCCAATAACGTTTGGTTTCAACCGCTCTATGGTGATGCAGCCAAAATCCCAGACCCCAGTTTACACTCCTGATCGCACGTTCAAATCTCCTCCTTGAAAGGCGGAAAAGACAAAGCAAAACGCCAAACATCAAAGAACACGCCAATTTATCGCAAACGGATGACTCAAACACAAAAAACATTTTTTTACCGACAAACTCCAAAGAGAAAAATTAACAGAAAATGAAACCGTTTTTGCTTTTAATCTTCTTGTGGCAGTTTTACAACCCATTACGTTRTAAACCAAATCATCTTTAATAAACCCACAAGAACTCATAGARTGAGCACTAAACCTAAWATTATTACATTTGTATATGTTTAGTTTAATTTATATTTTTTAACACAATAATGTGTTCGGCTCTTATTCTGTCGTTGCAGTCTCCACTCCAAGCTTTCGCGTTTGCACTAAAATGACAGTTGGAATTTGAGCCACTTTAGGGATAAATGGACGTAATTGTTGTCGAAATGACCATTTAAGTAGCCACTTGAAGACGTTTATGGCGTTTTAAATAGTCAACAAACAACTAATAGCAGATTTCGACGTAACAGAAACAACGTAATGTTTTCTTATTTTAAGAAGTGAATCAATTGTTGAATTCAATACATGGTATAATTCCGATGTCAGTTGATTCAACTCAACTGAGATTTATGTCGAGCGATGGAAATGTACAGCGCGCATCAAAAATATCGAAAAAGAAAAATAAATTACTTGAAAGTGATGTATGCAACTTGTTTTCTCTAACTCAATTAATGACTTTTATGAACTATATGATATCGAATTATTTATTTTTTGTTTAGGAATTTACTGTACACATCATAACTCAGAAATGAGGACCTCACGCATTAATACAATTTATATGGTGAAGATGATATGTGGGAAATGCGTGCCGTTACTCGTTTTCTAACAAATAACACCACGACAAGATTAACGGACGGTAATAACTAAATACTAGCAGAAACATCGATAATATATCAATATTACTCTCAAGCAGGAATTTTACTCAATTCAATAAATCAACGCCCTTTAAAAACACAGAGATAGTAGTTTTAACACATAGTTGGTGGTTGAGTAGTTGGTATTGTTGCAAAACGCCTTATGTTAAACATATTTATTTTTTATACTTTTAATCTCAAAGAACTTAATAATATTTTGTAATTTACAGATAGGTAGAACGAACACCAATAATAAGTGCCAATGAATACTGTTTTCTAAAATTTACTCAATGTTTTTAACCCATATCAACACATATCATATACAGTATGTACCAATTAAGATTTTTTAGTACAAATAATTAAATACTTATTTAAAAACAAAAAGACATTTTTAAATTATAAAATATATAAAACGTTTCAATGCAAAACAGCTTGTCAGTTTATTTAGTTAGACCATATTTTAGCAAGTGATGATTAATTGTAGAGAAATTCCCTTTTCTAAAACTACAAAATTATAAAATATAGGTAGGTATACACGATGAGTCTTAACTTATAAGCATAAACTTAGGAAATGAACGTTATGATCAATAATAAGTAAAAAATAAAAAATAATTAAAACAAAACTTTTATATTTTGGATAAATGTCAATATTTTTATTGGCTTATTATTTTATTACCACTTAAGTACTTAACCCTTTCCAAATAAAGAAAATCGATTCAATTAGCTATATGGACAGGCGTGGTGTGAATAAATGTTTGTATCATCAGTTCAAATTTACTAAAATTTTAAAACCCAATAGAGTTTTTCTACTCAGACATCTAAAACACGGATTACTGTATATGTTTCCATGATGCTAAGTGATCTTTCATATACATCTTGACAAGCCGTGACTCTTATGTGTATTAGTCACGTTGCTAATAGCAACTGTCATATTAGTCACGGGCTGAAGTTAGCTTTCTGTCAGTTGTCACAAATTCCAAATTTAAGTAAAAATTTTTCTGGTGGTCGTAGAAAAAGTATAGTATGTCACACGTGTCTAAACTTATTTAGACATTCGTTTTATTAAACACTCGCTCCGGTGCGCTTCGCTCGTGCCTAATACAACTCATCTCTAAAATAGCGTTTATAACTCTAGTTACATAATATACTATTTTAACATGATATATCTCAGTAACTAAGAAACTTTTATTAGATTTTTTTCACTATTAGTTATTTGGCATAACCTATCATTCCCTAAAATTATGCGTATAAGTTTATACTCACCCTGTATATCTTTGGCTAATAATTATAATGATCAAGAGTTCTTGTTTTAAAAGAAATTGTATGGTTAAATCGCTGTTACAAAAAAAGTCATAAAAAACATAAAACATAAATAGATGAATTACAAAATGACAAAAAAATTGAAGCTTTGAGTAGAGAAATATCTAAGACATGAGTGTCCACTTAGTCTTATCTTATTTATATTGCAGATTTGGAAAAGAATAATGGTTTACGTTAACCACCTTGCCATATTTTATACAAAACACTGTGTGAACATTAAAACATAAAAAATCGGTCGTAAAAAACACAAAACAATAGAAATACCTAAAGTTGAACCTGAAAGATTTGTCTATTAACATCTTCAAAGATTTTGAAAGGAAACCTGAAAAAAACAAAAAAAATGAGCTATGTGGCACAAACGTATACAGTTGTGAAAACTTATTGATGTTTTGCTACTTTTTTTAAATAAATTTTATGAAATTTGCAACTTCACTAGTGTGTTGAATTTAGATATATGAAAAAAATTCCGTAGAACAAAGTTACTGAAAACTAAAAGGTATTAGGCTTGATGTAAAAATCTCCCTAATAAAGCTTATCTTGAAATAAAAATGGATAATGGCCGTGGCTAATTATCAGTCACCCTCTTCGGCGTTTCAGGTACACCTCCCAACAACTTTAATGACACGGCCTCGGAGCGTCAGATAAGGAGTTGTCGATTTCCATTGTCAGGTTATCATCTTCGCTACCTGACAGCTCTCTATTTCAAATGAGTTTCGTGTTTCCCTGCAACCTTGTCTCATTCCCGGAATCGCAGGACTCCTTGATCTTCCCGCAGGCCTCCGTTAATTGCCTTCGAAATCATGCAAAGGAGGAGGCGGTCCCCGAGGGGCGTTGTCGCGATTTCGTCGACCAAAAGTGCGCCGAGTACGAATTCGGGAATGTGAAACTATTGTCTTCTCGAGTTGAAACTGATTGATTTGTAGAGGTCCCATTAGAGCGGGCGAGGGCCGCCCACGGCGGAGTGGCAAAGCCGACCGCGGCCACCCCGAAGTCCGATAACCAGCTAGGAATGCGCGCTCCCTTCACTTATCATCTCAGAACAAAGAACCGACCAACACACACTCATCACGGCGTCATTAACAAACACAGGAAAAACAAACTCAAGTCATGGCACACCTGGGTGGTTCATTCCGACCAGAATCGGCCTCTGCACCCCTCCGCCCATTCGATAGCCAAATAAAACAAATCGTCGATGATTCGGACGGAATGCGAGGCCTCAGACCCGGTGTCTGCGAGGATTCTCCCGCGACGAACTGAAAGGATCAGGAGCAGCGAGGACCTACCGGAGCCCCGACTTTACCGTCGCAAAGCAGACACGCTTTCACAAACAATTTATTCAAAGACGAAACAATATCATTTTATTGTGTTTGCTTTCGAATAAGTTATGAGGATCSGCTGAAAATTAATTATGATGTTCCTCCAATAAAGTTAGAGAACCTACATGGAAACGTCTTAATAAACTATAACATAATAACACGGTGGAATGCCAGCTAAAAATTTTTCAATAAGTAAAGCCAACGTGGAATAAATGCTATAAAATAAGAACACAGTGGTAGATACGAATAAAATGTTTCTATAGTTTCACAAAAAGAAATTTTAATTTAATCAACCCAAAAATGATTTTCGTAAAATAAAAAATCTCCACCCATATATAGGTTTATTTGAAGTGCATTGGAAGCTCTAGCCCAGTCCATTTTGATAGAGTAACATAGGACGAAAAAAAAGGTCATGTCGTGACAACTTGACAAATTTTATATCATTTTGTTCGTCTCAGTGAGACAAATTAAATGCAATAAAAAAAAATTCAAAAAGTCCACTCACTTTGAACTAAATATTTTTTTTCTAATTTAAATGAATTTAAAATACTTTAACTTTAAAAAATCATTACTCGATAACTATTAGGCCGATTTCCTTCAAATAAGACCATTCTAAAGGGATAGACTTGCCTTTTAGAATGATATGCAATTTGAAATTGAATATTGGCAAACTTTTCCTTCGAACAGTGTTCGAAGAAGTTCGAAGTAAATCGAAGTAATCCTACGAGTAATTTTTTTTTCTTTATCAATATTGTGTAATTTTTAAAATAATATACCGAGTAGTTTTCAAGATATGATTTTTTAAAGTAAAGGTTTGATATTCAGGTATTTTATTGCGCCATATAGGAGAAATGCATGTTAATCTTACTTAAAATTGCATTTTTATAAAAGTATTTGTTTTAAGACTCTTCTTTTGTTTAAAAATGGTCAATTGCACCTTCTTTGTTCTAATTAAAATAAACAAAAACTGTTTCTTTACTTAAAACAAACAAAGAGTACCTGCGTACTAATTAAAGCAAGTAAAGAGTTTTTTTGTTCTAAAAGTAATCACTGATCATTGAGGTAAAAGGATCTAGAAGTTTAAAGCAGTAGCTTTAAATATAAGAACAAATCTTTTTCAACTTAAATCACTTTACATTCAGATTCCAACTTGTTCACTTTGTTCTAGCTTTCTGAACTTTTTTTTGAAAATGTTCTCAGCAAATGCTTTTCCATCACTTTCTACTGATGTTGAATGCAATAASTCAGTTGCTTCGTGTGCAACTGTTATCACAACAACTTCTACCTACAAGCTAACTGAAGCTAATCGTAGAATGTACCAACAAAATAAATCAGGTGACTTATTGCATTTAACATCACTCGAAAGTGATGAGAAAGTATTTGCTCAGAACATTTTCAAAAAAAGTTCAGAAAGCTAGAACAAAGTGAACAAGTCGAAATCTGAATGGAAAATGAATTGATTTGAAAAAGATTTGCCCTTATATTTAAGGCTCGTGCCTTAAACTTCTAGATCCTCTTTGCTCAATAATCAGTGGTCATTTTTACAACAAAAAAACTCTTTATTTGTTTTAAGTAAACAAACAGTCTTTGTTTATTTTAATTAGAACAAAGAAGGTGCAATTAACCATTTTTAAGCAAAAAAAGAGTCTTAAAACAAATACTTTTATAAAAATGCAATTTTAAGTAAGATTAACATGCATTTCTCCTATATGGCGCAATGCCTGAAWAGCAWACCTTAACTTCAAAAAATTATATCTTGAAAACCACTCGGTATATTCCTTTGAAAATTTAGATTACAACTAATAAAGAGATGCTCTARACGATGGTAATGATGAAAAAAAAATACTTGTAYGGTTTTGCTTAGATTATTTCGATTTACTTCGAACTTCTTCGAACACTGTTCGAAGAAAGGTTTGTCAATATTCAATTTTAAATTTCATATTATTCTAAATTGCAAGGCCATCCCTTTAGAATAGTCTTTATTTGAAGGAAATCGGCCTAATAGTTATTGAGTAATAATTTTTTTAAAGTTAAAGTATTATTCATTTAAATTATTTAGTTCAAAGTGTGTGGACTTTTTATTTATTTTTTAGTGCATTTGATTTGTCTCACTGAGACGAACAAAATGATATATAATTTGTCAAGTTGTCACGACATGACTTTMTTTTGTCGCCCTGTGTAATTGRATGTCACTCGGCGCACTTTCTTCAGTTCTTCCAGCTGTGATCCACTCGTAAGATTGTAACCATTTTTCAGCAAGCCACCCCTCGGTGCGACATTCCAAAGTGATGCAGTGATCTAGTGCAAAGGTATTGTATTACCTGCAATAAACTTAAGTGCAAAATCATGCTCAGTCCTCACGAGGAATGACTTTACGGGACCGGCTTCCGGTCTCTTAATTCACCAAGACTGTCAAGGAGAGATGCCGTAGATAATAAAACTACCCATCATCGTTTTACATTCCTTCTTGCGACTAGGACATTCCTTCATTTAATCAAGTGTGAAAACACTCACCGAAAAAGGAACAATTTTCAGAATTCATCGATGGAACAAAAATGATGAATGAGAGCCGAAAACGGCCTTCCAGGAGTAAATATTTCGAATTCCGGACTTCTTGGGCGGTTAAAAGAAGAAAAAAAAAAAGAATTTGGACAACTGTAAGAAACATTGACGTAGTAGATTCTTATCGCGATAATCTGCATTTATGTCGGCAATTCCGGAAGGCCACAAGAAGATGATCTGATCAAAGGTGCGGCAATTTCTAGAAAACAAGTTGTTGACTAAATACCAAAAGGAAGAATTTTTGATAAATGACACATATTCGATATCGAATTGAGCAAAACGGCCCAACAGGTGTGGTTGTGATTCGATGTGTTATAAATAAAGATTACCCATGATGAACATCTGGACGATAAATGTCTAAAAATAAAAAATAAGTAAGTATAATTTTAATTTGCATTTTTTTGAAAATATCTAACCAATTATAAGAAACTGCTTCATTATAATTATAAGATGATAACGTCGTTGTTTCTTTTAAAATGAATAGTAAATAATGTTATAGCTACTAAAACAATTGTAATAAAACGACAAATTTTATTATGGAATAAAATTTTATCAAGCGCATTTAAAGCAACGTAATAAACAATGTCATGGGTGGTAAAAGAGCTTCGTCCAGCCTGAAAATACTACATACTGGGTGTTAATAGGCTGGTCCAACAGCCCTGACGGATGTTACATACCAGTGACATCTAGAAAAAAAAGTCAGTTTTCTAGTCTCACACAAGCTTTATTTCTTACATTGTCATACAATAAAAAATACGCCAATGTCAGGATTTCAAAAATTTGATTTTTCCAGTTTTGTTCATTGAAACGGTGGAGAGAATGTTAGTTTTGATTTTGAGTTTTTGGCCGCTCCTGGTAGTTCTGGTCTCGTATAGTTGAGATGTTCCTCGAACCCGTACACTTTAACACGATTCTCGTATTATTGGAGATAAAAAAATGGCATTCCTCTGGTCCTATCAGCCGTCCCATCTCGAATATTCCGACCTTTCCCGGACCACTAATACCTCCCTGATAAACACATCGATACAATTGAGTGCGCCACCGGTATAAAAGACAAGCAAGACAAATTAGTAATGACAAGGAATCTTCGGTAATAATTCACACAGCTATAGAAAAAAAAGGAGAGTCAATTCACGAAAGAACCCTCCTGTTTGGTACAGATTAGTAAACATTTTAGAGACATCCAGTGTACATAGAGAGGTTGTTAGTTTGTTTATCCAGTAGTAACTGTGGTTAATAGGGTAAACCGCTACAGTGACTACACCTGTATGCTTAGTTAAAAGGTACTTTTGAAAAGCCGCCGGAATCTCTCATCTCTTCTCACACACTTTTAGACGAAAATATTACACACACACACGCACATAAACAACTTATGAGTGTTTACAAATACTAAACGAAGTGCTCACAACACCACCTCGACACACTGGAGAGGTCTTTTATCTTTATTTTTAGGGTTACGAATACAAATTGGAATGGAATACGCTTACTTGTAATAAGATACACATATCTACTGAAGTAGCTTGAGAGTTTATCGACGYACGTGATCTCGAAGGAATCTGAATAAAAGACCAAGAAGGAAGATACATAGAAAATATAATGCGAAGGGAAGGACCCCTGACAGGCTGTAACAAGCACGAGCGGTAAAAACAAAGATGTGGAGGCCTCAGGTGGTACAAAATCGGATCCTTCATCATTTTTGACACTTGCTGCCAATAATTCATTAACATAGAATAAACACAACGAAATGCATTTCCAAATATAGAGAACGACTCTGATTAACTAAATAACGTTATGTGAAAATGACTCTAGATTGGTGTAATGAGTTTTGTAAAAAATAAAAAATTGCGAATGTTCCGTAAAGTATAATATAATTAATAAAAACATGAGTTAATTTAAGATAAATCGTTTTTTGCAAATTTAGTGAAACGTAGCTAGCAGCAGAAACAAATTAAAATAATCGATTAGCATAAATGTGGTCGTGACGTTGTAACTGGGAATAATTTCTGGTATGTATATCCGATTTTCATGTTTATCATGATTATTCAGTAGCGACAAGGAATACTCAATGGACGTCCCTTCGAGCATCTCATTAATGCACCAATAAATAACCGAGAGCGAATATGGGCTGGTTCTAGACATCGTAATATCTGCAATATATCATAGTAAAGTCAGGAGAATTTCGCAGGCCAAATAGCTGTCGTCTTATTTCATCAACCGATTTAAATATAAAACCAATAAAGGTAAATCATCGTCTTGAAATCTACTAATGATCTTGTCTGCAAAGCGTCTGACCGCTGACTCTATATTGGGTGCGACTGACTGATGTATTTCCTTTTCTGGTAACCCTTTAACACCTGTTCGATCCATACCGTTTCTGTCTACTATTTTTATCGATCACGTAATCTAAGAACTCGTATCCACTTTCCTCACGACGAACATCTGGACCARAACCACCCGAAAAATCCTCATATCGATGCCAACATCACCCAAGAAGCGAATAATTTTAATTTGATGGAGTTTAAACAATGCAATGCAGGCCTGACTGTTACAAATCCTTTTCAATAGGTTGATTCGATTTGCTCTCTGCGAGGTAAACAAACGATCAGATAACAAGCACCTAACAAATTGTGAGAATCAGAAATGTCATCTCCCAACATAATACCTTATTGGGCCAAGTTGGACTATTAAAGTAATGAAAATTTATAGCCAATATAACAGCAATTAATAACCAACGTTTAATGTCTCGTTTAAATATCGCAAAAAAATTSTAACGGATGGATACGCTGGAAATGGAACTGTTCTTAGGTAAATTAACCATTTCGTACCGGSTTTTAATAAAATCAATCGTTATTTCTACTAAAAATAAATTCGGTTTCAAATGCCGCCAAAGTAATTGCAATACGAAAATATTATTTATAAGAAGCGGAATTATCTTAACGATTTTACGATACTTTGATTTATAGAGTTGGCCGAGAAAATAATTAATTATAAATTTATGGATCAGTTTTATGATTTTATAAATTCCGGTTCGTGGTACTTTTTCCATTTTCTTTCCCAGAACTCGACTAAATATGGTTCACCACTTTTCTGATTCTACCAAAAAAATCTATTAATTACAAATGTAGAAATTTTTAAAAATGCTAACAACACTGCTAAAAATGTGCACAATAATCGTATTTAGATTAACAAACGGGATTCAAAAATCTTTTTTGTTTTTTTACCAGATTGATTTTTGTTAATTACACTAGTTTACAAATAATAATTTTTTGAATATACCTTTAAACACATTATTGTTTTTATTTTTTTTTAGCATAAATTAAACAAAAATAACAGTTAATTTTTTTATCACGTTACAGTTTTTTGTTACAAGCGATAATTTTCCTGCTTTCTGCACAAATGCCTCCGATTTGAAAATTATTTAAAATTCAAACTGTTGCTAAATTATTGCAAAATTATTACCAGGTGGGTTTAAATGTGTCTTAAAATACACTTCATAGACTTGCATTTGGACTTCTTTTCATCATGAGTGACGCACAAGACGAGCGTTGTATTTTTGTTAATCACATAGGTACATATTTCTTAAACCAGTGTTATTATTCGAAAAAATACCTACAAATATAGACATATTGTCAGTTCAATTTTTTCTTGTTTCAAACATTACGGTTTGTATTTCAGCATTCATTATTATAACATTAATTATAACAAAAAATGACAAAGTTTAATTGTAAAGTTTAATTTTAGTGGGTTTGAATATTTTTTTGCTACAATCGACATATAAAGTTAATACGAAGTGATCCAGAACTACTGAGTCTGTTGGAAACAGATTTGAAAGTATTTTTGTTAATAATTTGAAACACTGCAACCGGATACGGTTTTGCTTGACAAATACTTGACGTACAACCCCTCAAGATTGTTGAATTGTTAATAAAAAGCGCACTCCAATGGTAAGCTTTAAAAATTAGAGTCAGGATTGCCAACAGAATCATTCAATGTGGATCACTTTGTATTTAGATTGTTATAATGGTTTCGAAATGACATATAGTGCGATCAAAAAAAAAAAAAAATTAGAGTAGGCGTCGATTAAATTCTACAGCTGGCAGCACATTGGCTGGGAATCTGGGCTGGAAATTTTCCATACAAACTGAAAGTGAAAATGACCATTCACCGTTTTCGTCTTGTACAGCATTTTTGTAAAAACTTGCAACAATAAAAATTTTCTGCTCTAAAGTTAACATTATTTCACTCAAAATCAATATAACGCAAACTTGTCAAAGTTTCCGCTAACATTTGATGTCAAAAATCAGGATTGCCATCTGAAGGACTTTAGAGTAGGCGGTAACTCTAATTTATTATTTTTTTGATCGCACAGTACTTGTCATGTAACGTCATTTTTTATTAAAAAAAAAAAACGAGCAAATAATGCCAAAAAAACACAAAATAAACGGCTTATTGTCCATAATAATTATAAATATTAGAAAATTGAACATTTGATGAAGCGGTATCCGATTTATTTTGACAATTTTGATTCTCTGCAATAATTTCAACACGTGAAGACGTAGAAGGAATTGTCAAACACGAGGCTGTCTTCGGCAATATTTTCCTCTATTCTGGGTTTTTTGAATAACTGGTTTCCGTCTAGAATATTTATATTATGTTATATATTGTTATAATGTATTACATCTTTACTGTTATTGTCCGTTATATTTTTATTTTCACCAAGAATAATTACTTCATAAAGATGCCTTTCAAATCTTCGAAGCTTGAGAAAAATAGACCAAAACACCTTTTCCGTGATAGTAACCACTTTTTTTCTCCTTGCATCAAATTTCAAATTTGTCGTAAGTTGCTTGATACCCAGATTTTAATCTCTCTGGTATAAGGGTATTCATAGCTTCTGCTGCATTTTCTATATCAGAAATCATCTCGAAATCACTCATTTCTCAAAATTATGTGCCCAAACTTTCTGATGATATTTTTTCGCAAATTATTGTTTGTAAACAACAACTCGGCAACAAACAAGATCGATTATGTTTTACTCGCCAAATTTTTTTGACAATGTCATATTTTTCATTTATTATAAAAAAATTTCGTGATTGTACAAAAAATCATGTATAAAACATGTTGCAAAAGAAGCGTTTAGGCACTTGACTCGGCATTCGCCTCGTTGGTCAATTTCACGTCGCGTGCATGCTTAAAAGACTTCCATTTCGCAACTTATTTCATAAATAGCTATTTTTACATTCAAATATGTATTTAAAAAAAAGACAATTTTACAACATGGTCGATTTTAGTAGTATGTGTTGTTTTCTTTGAAATGAAATGGAATTCAAGTGTGTCTTGTTAAAATTTATTAATAAGGAGTGTGTCATAAAGTAGAAGAGAGGAACACCTGGCACGGCGTGCACCGGGCCCCCATCATATTAAAGCTAGTGTTTACAGAGGACTCGTATTGTGATGGACACAGTATAAATTGTGTAATTTATGTGAATGATAATACAAATAATTCAGCTGAATAATATAATTGATTTAGGTGCAAGGAAGGAGAGAGGGGAGGTGGTAGAATAGCGTGGATTGRGAAGATGAGCAAACAGCGCGTGTTTGGTTCGGAATGCGAGCCCTCGGGCTGTGCACCTGGCGATCGAGGCCCCCCTCCCAGAGGTCCTCCTTCGTATCCGATCTCCTGCAATCACCTCGGCCACATATAATAATGCAACCCTGAGAACGTCTTCTGGTCCGGGACCCCGTTTTTATTACCACCTCGTCGAAACGGCGAGATGAATGCCACAATATCCACAGATATCTTTGTTCTAAGACATCATCGCTGATGGCAAGTCTTCAGGAATGTTAATTGCAGGCCGGCCGGTCTGGTAGAGCAGTGACTGCAGTGTCCCACTGCAGCAACCGTTCCCACAATATCTACGATGAGGAGAAGCAACGCATGCCATGCCGAGAGCTCGTATGTGTCGGCTCGCCATTCACAACACTCACAAAGAACCGAGAGGCTTCAACCGTTTCATCCTTTGTCCTCCTGTCAATTGCATCAAGACAAACAATGCTCCCACGATCCTTCCGAAATGATTTATTTACTTATCTACTCATAATATTATGTAGATGACCACTCGCCATCCGAATCACAAAAAAAAACACACATGGGAGAGATATTATCAAGGTGGAAATCGTTGCTAAGACAGTCGACAGCTTTGACTTCTTATTTATCTATCGGCTTCTTCGGACCGCGATGGAAATCGACAATCAAAAAATTAAATGAGCGACCACCAAGCACTCAGACGTTTACATTTTAAAACAACAATTTACCTAATTTGGAGTTTATACACGTATCGAAACACTTTGAGAAATGTCACAAATTTTAAGAATTTCTGAATGCAAGAATTTAAAGTGACTGAACACTAAAACAAGAGAAACTAACTAACTGGCCTAAAAAACAAAAAAGATGCCGAAAATAAAGTAGCTTTTTGCCAAAATTTCAAAAACTTTATACAGGGTGATTCAAAAGTGTCGAGTTAAAAGTTCTCATAATAAAACAATTGTTTGAGTCTTTTTTCACGAGATATAGGTCTTCAAAGACTAGATTTTGGATTAAGTTTTTGCCCGTTACGATTATGTAATCTTGTATACACATGATAATATGAAAATTGACAGTTCTGCTTTTTTTTTCAAAAAAAGTTTTTAACAAAAATCTGAATTCATTTTATGCTTAGCTGAATGTCTTCTATCAGAATTCGAGAATTGGTCCGACATTTTTGAATCACCCTGTACTTATATCTTGTGATAAATCTTTTTCAAAATGCAATACTGTTAAATGTGCTTTATCAGTGCACTGTGCTAATCGATATGTTGGTTAAAACAGCCACCCGTTATTTTTTAAAAGAACACCATATCAATCTTTTTTTATAGTTATTAAAACGTCATAAGGCCTACATGTGGCAAATAACAGTAAAATCGAGACTGTCATTTGTGTGTCTTCTTGATACTAAAAGATTTTGGCAAAATTATTCAAAAGCATAATGTCAAGTAATGTCAGACTTGAATCAAGTGGTCTTTCGAATGCGCCTTTTCTATAGCAGCATGCGAAAAAACGTCCGTTAAAACGTTCGTTAAATTTTAACGGGCTAGGCTGTTATCATTGTCATAACAAGCATGGAGACAATAGGAATAACAAGGAAATATCACGAAAACATCTTAAACAAAACAGAATTTTAATTAAATTAATTAGTTTAATGACAATTTCAGAAAGTGCAATTGCTATTGCCAGAAACACGAAGATTCGTTTTTGATAACTTTCAGGATTCTCAAATTTTAAAAGCTCGCCAATTTTTATTAATTTAAGATCTTGAATTGTAAATAAAATAAAGATGATAGGATAGCATGGTAAAATAGTAGAAATATGTTAAAACCACAAAACATCCATGAAGCAGCGTCCGTTTATTAAAAAATCAGAGTCTTTAATTTTTGTTGAAGAAGTTACTTATGTGTTTTTTTAATAAAAAAAAACTCTCAAAATATTCAAATTTTGTTTATATAGTGTTTTTGACGCTTTCTTCATCTCTAAAATTAATGATGCACCTTGAATCTAAAAAACTAGACTTAACACTTGAGAAAATCTAGTTGAAATTGAAAATTAATAGCAAAAAATTGTAATAAAATTCAATCCTCCAAGTGTTGGGAATAAATAATGTTTTTTCTGTATGCAATGATGCAACCCTCAAGTTCAAAATTTTATCAGTAGGTTTCAGTTATAACATTGATTTCTCTTTTACACAGAAATTAAATGTTTTTGACCTATTTCACCTCAAAAAACGCAGTTGTGACCTTGCCAAAGTGGCGATAGCTATGACACAAATATTAAGTATACAGTATGTCCCCGGATTGAGTTTACAAGAGGAACAAAATTTTTATCTTTGATTTTACGCCAAAATTGCAAAAGAAAAAGATTTTTTGCTTCATCTGAAACTAGCAAATCTGTAATTAAAACTTGCTGTCTATGACAGCATCTAGTACCGTGCGATCAAAAAAAAATAAATAAATTAGAGTAGGCGGTGCTTAAAGTCCTTAAGATGGAATCCTGATTTTTGACATCAAATGTCAGCGGAAATTTTGACAAGTTTGCGTTATATTCATTTTGAGTAAAATAATGTTCTCTTTAGAGCTGAAAATTTTTATTGCTGTACAAGACGAAAACGGTAAATGGTCATTTTTACTTTCAGTTTGTGTGGAAAATTTCCAGTCCAGATTCCCAGCCAACGTGTTGCCAACTGTAGAATATAAATCGTCGCCTACTCTAATTTATTTTTTTTTTGATCGCACGGTACCTTAATGTTAATGTACAATGGCGAGCATAAAATTTTGGTAGGTAATGTCATTTTAAAACTTCATCTTTTTGTCAAAAAAAGTAATTTCCCTCTGTAATTTTGACAAGAGGGTATATTGGGGAATGACATTGCCTACTAAAATTTAATGTTCGCCATTGTACAATAATTAATTAATTAAATTAATTAAAATTAATTTTAATAAAATTTTAATACAATTAATTTTAATATAATAATAAAATTAATTGTATTAAGTCATTTAATTAATTAAATTAATTAAAAATTACTTTTTTTTTCTTAAAGCTGTTTCTTTGAGTTGCCATTTTTAAAAATTATGTTTTTCACAAACATTTTTGTTATTTACTGCGTAAACTCATTTGTCAAGGTGACATCGTTGTCAAAAAAATAAAACCGCCAATGTGAGAATTTAAAACGCAGAGAAAAATTATTATTACAAGACCAAAATCAAGCCGAAAATGAACTTTTCTTTCCAATGAGTGAGAATAATAAAGTTTTAATTTCAAATTTGCTCGTTTCAGGTGAAGCAAAAAATGTTTTTTCTTTACAGTTTTGGCATAAAATCAATTTTTTTTCTCTTGCAATCATACAGTAGATTGAGAACAAATTAAATACACCGTATATTAACAAGTATTTAAACGTCAAGTATTTTTCAGTAAAAATAATAAATGCACAGTAAAGACAATATTAATAATAATAATATTAAACAATATTCTTGCGCGGGGTCAATAGATTGTTATGTAACCAATAATAAAAATAAATCCCTAAATTTTATGTTACTTTACTAAATTTAATTAAAGTTAAAAAAAGTTAAACAACATTATTCAACATTGCCAACTTAATTTTAAAATAGAAGGCCACTTTCATCAGAACTGTAATTGAACACCGTTGACTATATTTATGAATGTAAAAACTTTCGTAAAGATTATATTCAAGTTTCCTAGACATTTGTTACATCTTTTTCCGGAGTGTGTGTTGTACATTTTGTTACAACTATTATTTATTGTTTAAAATGAAAAAAATAATGCGATAGAAAGATTGGTTGGTTACACTTGTTTGAGAAGTAATGAAAAATGAAAAAGCACTAAAAATGAATGTACTTACTTGCATAGTAATCGATTTGTTTTGTTTTTAATGAGCCGCGATAAAATACAAACAAATAAAACAGAATAAATTGAAAAATAAATAAATAATGTTCAAGTATTTCCACCTGGCCACCTGACTAGTTATGGGAGTTAAAGTTTCAATAGTTTTATAATTGTTCGTCAATAAATAAATCAGAAATGAAATATCCATATAATTAAACCCATAATTGACGTCAAGTTATTTATTTTAATTATTTGTTAAAAGATTGTATTAATATCCCTCGTAGATAAAACGAATTGCCTATTCGCAGAGTTTATTTGAAAAATCTACATTGTATTTTGATATTATGATAATGGACTTAATTTCCTGGAATGCAGATATCATTTTTTGCGATGACTGTTTTTTTTTTCTTAGAGAAGGCCAAACCTCTTGTTTATATTACATTTAGCAACGATAAATAATGCGCATTTCTCTAAGTTCCTAATCTGCAACCAGACATTTCAGAGACATGGCTACGCACCATTCTAAACATCACAACGGAAACAAGACATTGCGCAATTTTTAGCAAAAGATTCGCATTTTTTTGCATATTTTATTGCTATATTTATACATATTCGTAATGACTCAGCTGAAAAGAATTTTTTATTTCTTTATTTATAGCTTGCACGCCTTGATTTAAGCAATCACACCCGAGAAATTTCTAATTTTAATAACTTGCAAAAATTCTGCGTTGGCTTTGACATGACAACCATAGCCTCCGACCGTGGTAAATTTTCCAACCATCGCACCGGATTCTGATATAAAATTGCTCATTTGCTAAAATATTCTCAAAAATGCAATTTAATGAAGAACCCAAATATAATTATGTTATTTGAAAATACAATAAATAAGACTTACCGGTTTGTCTTTCAAATCTGGAAAAAAATTAAGCATTATCACACCAAACCAAAGTTCTCAAACCAGAAACCAGTCTTGGTAATAGTTTATGTCTTTTCATAAATATTTTGTAGCATTTCATCTGGGAAAAGTTGAAATTTTGAATAATTCACTGTTTCAAGCAAAGGCTTGTACGACACCTGGTGGTCACCATCCGAACTTGGCTGCGTGAAATGACAGAAAAAGTAGATTTTGACAAATGACATTTGACATTTGTAAAGTGGTTGTGATGATAAAATTTTAAAATTCATTGTGTAATAAATTCTTGAATACTCTGTGTTTTGTCACACAACTAAGCGATGAATAATCAAGAACAGACAGTGCAGTTTTGCTACGACAATCAAAAATCATGAGGATTTCTAAAGGCACAATCATTATTTTAGTCTCAATGCTACTTATCTCAATTTTTCTCGCAAATGTTGTAAATTTATTAAGCACAGATGGGACTAAAGTTAACTTATCAATGAAAGATGATTATCTGAAAGTTACGGATAGCACTGATCACTTAATTTGGTTTTTACAAGTATTGGGGGTATGTAGTAAGTGTTGATTTTATTTTTACTTATTTTTTTAGATTTCTGACATACACATTAGTGTTTTTCAAGACCCCTTTCGCATAACAGATTTAAAAGATTTCTGTTTTCGCACTGTTGACGTAATTAGGCCTTCTGTGGTGTTAGCTTCTGGTGATTTAACAGATGCTAAAACAGCGGATCATATTGGGTCCCAACAGTTGGAAAAGGAATGGCAATACTACAGAAATATACTCAATGAATGTCACGTTAGGGAAAAAACTGTGTGGCTTGATATTAGAGGAAACCACGGTAGTAATTTCTTGTTTTTGAAACTTAACCTTACTTATCAAATTTCAGATAATTTTAACGTAGCCGGCGCAGATTCTAAACAAAATTTTTATTTAAACTACTCAATCCAAGGGCGACACCACCCTCGTTCGTATATTTACCAAGTATCACAGGGTTCGGATTTATACTCTTTTATTGGGATTGATGCTTGCTTAGACCCAGGCCCTAGACGTCCTTTTAATTTCATAGGAAAGCTAGACCAAACCGAAATAGACCACATAAACAAACTTATCGAAAAAACTAAAACAACCGGCAGCAATTACACTGTTTGGTTTGGTCACTTTCCAACTTCTTGCATTTTGAGTACAGGGAGTGAGGGTGCTAGAAATTTAATCAGGAAAGATCCTAAAGGTTTGGTATATGTTTGTGGACATTTACACAGACTTGGGGGCTTGGTGCCTAAAATGTACACTTTGCAACAGTCGGGCTTTTTAGAATTAGAGCTTGGAGATTGGAAAGATAACAGAGTGTACTAAGTAGGGTCCAAGTTGGGGTATTTTTTGAAGTTCGGAGTTTGTAGGTATCGTTTATTGGCGATAGATCACGGAACATTGTCTTTTGTGGACGTTCCTCATGGCGAGTGGCCCGTGGGCCTCATAARTAACCCCAAACATGCCCAATTCATTAACTCGGCGAAAGAGAATCTCGAAAATATTAGAAAGTCTACGCATGTCAGGTGATACCAACAGCCAATGTTTTTACTTTAATTCACTAGGGAAAAGAGCTACGACGTCATTTGCCCTCGCATTTCCATTTATTTTCATGTTTTAAATTTTTATTTGTCTTGATAAATAATAATTAAAGCTGGAGTATTTCTCTAGAAAAGAAAATATGACGTCATTTACCTTCGCATATTCATTTATTGTCATGTTTTTAGTTTTTTTTTTTAATTGATTTTTGATGAATAATAATTATACTGTGTCCCCGGATGGGTGAAACGCCTCTTGTAAAAGATAAAAAATTCTCGATTTAAATTTTAATTTTTTGGGGTTCAGCCCTGCTTGGTTAAAGACTAATTTCTAACATAATTTTAGTTTTGGAAAATCAAGTGTGCCTTCGAAAATTTTAAAGAAACATTTTTTTTAATGCCCTTTTTGTATACGCTCCTGAAAACAGTCTTGAGTCTTTAAAATGAGTCTTTTCCGGAATCAATAAAATAGTACGTAAAACGGTTATTTTAAGTACTCAGTCCCCAAAAACAGTTTTTGCTGACTAAAAAATAAAATTGGTTACTACGGTAACGAATTTTTTTTTAATTTGTAAGAGGTGTGAATTTGTGTTTAGGGAGCTTTAACAAAAAAATCTTGTATGCACCACTACGCAAAAGGTTTTAGGTAACTCCTCTCATTAAAGACTCGGCTCCTACGTCGCCTCGTCATTAATTACGATTCGTCCCCTAAAACCCTACTTTGCGTACTTGATACATAAATAGCTATTTTTGTATACGCTCTCGAAAATAGCTGTTTTAGGGACTCATTTGAGTACCTAAAATGAGTCTTTTTCGGACTCAATAAAATAGTACGTAAAATAGTTATTTTAGATACTCAGTCCCCAAAAACAATAAATAGTACGTAAAATGGTTATTTTAGGTGATCAGTACCCAAAAACAGTTTTTTTCTATTTCGGTGTTAGAATAAGTCTATTCCACCACCCAAATGACGTCATTTGAGTGCTGGAATAAATCGTTGGCGTTAATTTTAGTGACGGACTTTCTTCACAATTCATTCATTTTCAAATGTGAAAATCAGAATTATTTTTATTTTTTACAGCCGCCTAAAATTATTCCACATAAACATAAATTTTCGTTTTTTAATTTATAAAATGATATAAAGCGGCAAAATAGAAAAAATAGTATAAAGCACTTATTGGTTCTTCTGCAACTTGTACTTTAATATACTATTCCGGACGAAAAAGTCAATTTAGTTACTATGATAGCCAATTTTTTTTTAATTAATAAGAGATGTGAATTTGTTTTTTGTAAGCTTTAACAAACAAAATTGTTTGTAACACGTACCTAAAACTCGGCTTCGCCTCGTCCAGAAATAGCAACGATTCGTCCGCAAAAACTATATTTTAGGAACGTGATAGACTGAAAAATTACCAAATAAGTTAAAAAATGACTTAATTAGGTCAAAAATGTTGTTGCCGTTTAACCTTTTGGGTGTTTAATAAAAACTCGTTTTTTTCTGCGAACTTTTGTTAAAACTGTCCGAAAAAATCATAAAATTAGGTTGCAAATGACATATTTTTATCTTTTTTGTTTGCTTTTTAGTCGGAATTCTATCTATTTTGCGACATTTTGCTCAAACAAACCGAAAATCACCTAATGGGTCAAAGAGGGCGTTATATTTGCTTTTTCTGAACGTTTAAGCACGTTTTTTACTACATTTTGCTATAATTGACCAAAAATTACAGAAATTGACGATGTTTTGTCGAAACAAACCTAAAAATCGCACATTATGTTGTATTTGACGTAATCTCACAAACAAATTAATGTTTTTTTAAATAATAGCAAAAAGGCGTTTTTTTTTGTGCGTGGTAGAATATTTTTTATTTACAAATAAATGGGAAATAAGTTGTGTAAAGCAAAAAAATTCACTTAGGTACGTACATTTTTTTAAATCACATAAAATTCATCTAAATATATTAATGTTTGCTAGAGGTTTTCTTAAAATTTTACGACGGACGTTTTGGAAATAGCCTTAAACAATTTTTCTTAACATCTCAGTTGTACAAAAATCGGAGATTTCAAGATTTAAAATGATTGTTTTTGTATGAAATTCCTCTAAAATTAATAATAATTACTTTCAGAGTGTTAGCATTTTCGTTAGGAGAGATAACGTCTGTGAAAATACGTATAAATGGTGGTAAATGGATGGACCTGTACCACGTGGAGGGTCCCTTATACGTATTAAAGTGGAACCCCAATAAGTACAATTCAGGGCTCCACACTATGGAATTATTAGTCAAAGACTCCCATGGAAGGGAAAAGTTTTACTCACAACCCTTTGCATTGGACGACACTCGTTTATCGTTTAGTCTTTTATCTCGAATAGCATTAATGACGGATGCTAGTACCGTCGTACGTAACCCCAAATGATATCTTTAAAGTTTTTCAAAGTAATTTTTAGTTTCGTATGATGTTCGTTGTGATGTTAATTACGTGTATATTACCTTTAATCGTGTTCCGAATTCTCCATAAAATGGTGGAAGGTAATTATAATTTTTTGTTTTTGCTTTTTACTAATTGCTAATTTAAGAAAACAAATTAACTCCTCCGCGCCTCAGAGGCTCTTTTTGCCGGATGTGGTTGCGCAAATTCTGGGTGCTCTCAACCGTTGATCGGATATTTTGGCCTATACTCTTATACCCTCTTTATTTGTCTTTCGGCCCATGGTCGGTGGGGTACTTGGTGGAGGACCATGTGGGTGTGATTTTTGCATGGGGCATTTTTGTGAATGGGTCTTACTTACCCGGTTCTTTCACTTACGCTTATGGATTTATTCAGGTAACTAACTGGTTTTGGAGAATTCCCTAAACCTGATTTTTTTTCCAGTTAGTTACATTCCAAATACCTTTGATGTTTATTCTGGCCCACGGAGTGGATCATAGCATCCAATATAAAGTAATAAACGCGCAAAAAAAGAAAACAATTTGTGGCCACATTGGATTACATTTACCCTTTTTGTTGGTTTTCGGTATTCAAGTACAGATGGCGTACTTGTTTTGGTTGGCTTACGGGACTTTGGCCTTTATTTTGGGGCCTTTGAGGACGTGGTCTCTGGTTTTAGCCGCAGTTTTGTGGTATAACGCCATTTATTTACCAGTAAGGTGTACAAGGTTGTGAGTTTTTGGCTTGTAGAGTTTTTTTTGTACCTAATTTTTATTTACAGAAAAGCTGCAAGTTTGCTACAAATTTTGCCGGCGAGAGATCACAGCGACAGCAATGTCCTCGATATCAAGCAGTAATTCGATGTGTCTTTCCCTAAATGTACTGATATTTTAATGTAGAATAAATCATTTCTTGAGTTTGGGTTATGATAGGGCCATACACAAAATTATATCTAATATATTTGTCGATCTATTTGTGCTTTCAATAAATTACTATGAGACTGCAATATTATTGTAAGACGTTAATACTGTGGTTGGCTCATGTGATAGTTTTTGTTAGTATTATAATATTTGTAGTTAATTTTTTTTCTTCCAATTTCACATTCTCGACATAACAAGGTAAAACCTATTTTTATATCTCTTTATCCCTGTTAGTTTGTGTTACCTGTATAAGAATTCTAAATGCAATACTGTACTTCAAACGTCAATCAAGAAATAAATATTGCAGTAGTTACCAACGCGTTTTAATCACATTTTTAAATAAAGAACAACGTTTGAAAGTTACCCATTTTTTACCTCAGGACAAAAGTTTAAAATTTTTCTTTATTTAAATGAACCTTAAAATAAATATTTAGCATAATAATAGCATTGTATTTAAATGACTGCATGGTCATTTTCACTTTCAGTTTGCGTGGAAAATTTCCAGCCCAGATTCCCAGCCAATATACAGTGCCTGTATAATGTCTTTATTTCAAATCGGTATCTTCTATAATAACGAAGATATGATTTTTTTTAGATTTGGCTAAAATGTCAACTTTTATCTGTAAGTCGAAAACAAAAGACGATAGCGGAATGCGGTTTCAACCAATATTATTTTCTCAAAAAATGAGCCCCAGAATGTATCACTCGTTTTTGGCTAAACCTCTTAGTTTCAGGGATTCCCTATTCGGACATCTAAAATGCAGCACCCTGTACATAACGGGTGTTTTTTTAAATTTGGCGTCAAAGCTATCTATGAAAGTTTGAGTGTGAACGAACCATTATTGTTTTAAGGAGTATGGACGAATTTTTCTTATGGGAATGCCAATGTAAACGAACGACACTGTAGCACTCTTATCATAATGAAATTTGGCACAGGCAATTTTTAAATTGCTAACTACAATATAACTTTTTAATTTTTTTTAAAGTTATTATAAATAACAATAAATAGTTACTAAAAATTAAAATTAACGAAATCAATAAATTTAAAAAGTCAAATTTTTATGTTATTATAAATTTCTTTATTCGTAGTGAAAACCGTTTTAAAAAATTTAATAAATAAGCGTGCTACAGCGTCGCGCGATTTTAATCTGAAACCGAACGAGAAATTTCTTGATTTACAATTCCTAATTGACTCATTACCACTAGTCGCAAAAAGGGTAAAAAGTGATCCTCTTTATTTATGGTGTTATGTGTTTAAACATACCAGTTGGTTTTTAAGCAAATGTGTAAAAAGAAATGATTTAAAAATTGTAAATATTTATTTTATATAAAAAAATTTCACTTAACATGTTCTGTAGTTCTGTTGATCAGTTATGTATTATGTAACGAGAAAAAGCAACAAATATATACTAACAGGGAAAGAAAATCATATCAAACTGATCGAAATATGAAAATAAGACATGTTACACTTAATATGTACAGGGTGTTCGGTCCAAGTCGCCCCGGCTGATAACACCTAAATTTACTTTTTTTTCAAAAACAAAATTTTTAAATAACACTATTCATTCCTAGCTTTCTTAGTAAATGCATGAAATTTTTTTGGCACATCCGGTGTAGCCGGAAATGCTACCAAATTTAGTTTTTCAAATGGAGCACCTATATTTTTTTGTTCGAAACAATAATAATTGGCATGAAAAATACGGTAAACCACTATATATTACATTTTACTTTACATAATGCACTCAGAAAACAATTTAAATTTTAGAATTTTATTAGCAAATTTTGCAACAGGCGGATTTTACCTGTCAAGGTATTCATGCAAAAAGCAATATGCTTGGATACCGTTTAATTGTTAGTTTGACAAAGCCTAATTTGTCAATAAATCTTATTGAGATCTTTAATAATGGATGATATTAATTACGACGAATTGGTAGATCAGCTTGAAGTGTTTTTTAAGTGCAATAAAAATAGAGCGGAAGCTGAAAGACAGTTTAGAGAAAAATACCCAAATAGAGTTCACCCAAATCGTTGGAAATTTAGTCGAATTGAAAAACAACTGAGACGAATAGGTTCGCTTCTTAAAACTAAAAAACCTGTGGTTCTTTGTGAAGAACAAGAAAATAGAAATCTGAATGTTCTGTTATCAGTCGAAGAAACTCCAAGAGTTTCCATAAGAGAACTCGCTCATCAACTGACAAATTAGATTAGTCAAACCAACAATTTAACTGTATCCAAGTATTTTTTTATTCACATCTTTCCTTTAAATTTAAAAATCGGGCTACGCGACCAATTTCTTTATATAATTCTAAGATTTAAGATGTTTTTTGATTACATTGTGTTACGCAAAATGTAATAAATAGTGGTTTACAGTATTTTTCATGTCAATTATTATTGTTTGGAGGAAAAAACATAGGTGTTTCATTTAAAAAACTAAATTTGGTAGCATTTCCGGCAACACCGAATGTCCTAAAAAAAATTGATACATTTATAAAGAAAGCTAAGAATGAATATTATTACCTAAATATTTACTTTTTGAAAAAAAGAAGTAAGTTTAGATGTTATCAGCCGGGACGACTTGGACCGAACAGCCCTGTATATATAAAATAAAATTGTAATATTTGTCTTATGTTTTCTAAGTATTTTATACAGTATGTCCCCGGATTGAGTTTACAAGAGGAAAAAAGATAAAAAACAAAGTCATTTTTAACAAGAAATAACATATTATTCAATTAATGAATTAATTGTCAAAGTGACATATAGTTGTCAAATAAATAAAACCGCCAATGTGATGTGAAATTATTCCAAGTCTAAAATCAAGAGAAAAATGAACTTTTGTTTTCACTGAATCAGAATAATGAAGTTTTAATTAAAGATTTGCTCATTTCAGGTGAAGCAAAAACATGTTTTTCCTTTGAAGTTTTGGTGGAAAATCAAAAAAAAAATTTTTTTCTTCTTGTAAACTCAATCCGGGGACATACTGTACTTATAATAATCAATATTTTTTACATAATTCAAACTAGAATTTTTTGCTATTTTTTTAAACTTTAGATAATTTAAATTTGGAAGATATTGTAAAACAATGTTAAGTAGGTATTCCTTTATGATTCTTTTACTTGTTTATATATGATTTGGTTTTTCTCTTTTAATTATGTACAATTAAATTAAATATATGACAGACACAATCGCGAATATAATTCAGGAAACAACAACTGTCATTAGGAGAATTTCATCACTAAATTATCATTTTTTATTTCATTAGTCTTGACCTTCAATAAGAAAATATATATTTCTCCCAACATCATCACTTGTATCAAAATGAAGGTATTTTTTCTTTTAGTTTGTGTGCTTGTTGCCTGCACTGGTGAAGTAAGTTTTTGTTAGTAATCGAGAACACAATTAATTATTAGAAATTTGTAGTTAGATAAGGAGTTTTTGATTCAGTTTTTGCAAAAAATTAGAAAAGTTAGTGAAGAATGCGTTGCTGAAACTCAAGCTACTAAAGGTAATGATAATGATCTTGCGATAAAAAATATCTTGTACTTAACAGCCACTGATTTGTAGATGATATTAAAACACTGTTAGATCATAAAATACCAGATTCACATGAAGGGAAATGCATGATTTTTTGTTTTCACAAACATTTTCACATTGTGGGTAAGTCTTGATTTTTTAAGTTTAATTTAATTGAAATATTTAAGCAAAATGATGACGGATCTTTGAATAAAGTGGATGCTATTTCTTCATTAGAACCCATTAAGCAACACAGTCAGGATATTTATGACAAAGTTGTTAAAATATTTAATACTTGTTTTGATACAGGTGAAATTTAATTTCGTTTCAATAAATGAAATTGTATTTAATATTTTGCAGCTGAAAATAATAATGATTCTTGCATTTATGCTTCAAATTTAGCTGAATGTGCCATCCGTGAAAGCAAATCGGTGAGTGTTTATGAAAATAGAAAATATAGTACGTTTTAATAATTTGCAGATGGGTTTAGACGACTTGATGGTGATCGAATAAGAAGTAATACCGTTTTGTTAGAAATACTTATCTTATAATTAAATAATCAACTATCAAACTTGTTTACATGCTCCACCTCTCTTATAAATCCAGTCGAATTAAAAATACTGTCATAATACATAGGAGCAGCGGACAATGATGATACATACTCGTACTTAGCCTACCATATAAAACGCTGTAATATTTTAAAACAAAATATTATACATTCAACTTACTCTGCTCTTAGACTTACTTACACCTTTAGTAGAACGTTTATAAAATGAAATTGTAAACTCTTTAAAAAAGATTTGTTGTCTTGGCCTACAAACCAATTCACAACGGCACATATCAAAATTTTGCACCTTTTAAATTTTTTTGAGTTTTAGGAACAAATAATAGTCTGACGGTGCCAAATTTGTCAATTAATTTAAAACCAGTTTTAATAGATTAATTAATCTGTGATGGAACTTTCATGTTTATCTACACTACTCCAAAAAATTAAAGGAACAAAATATTTTCCCAAACTTTTAGGTGATTTTTGAAATGCTGTAACACAAGGAAAAATGTTCGTATCTAGATTTAAAAAAAAATATTTTGAAGCTTTAAGTTTCAAGTTTTGAGTTTTTTTGGCAAATATTTTTTTGTGCTACGTTTATCACGCAATTCTAAGTAATTGCGCGGGAAAAAAAAATCTAAATTTTTATATTTTTGTTTTTAGTCCACGGACGTGAAGATTTTTTTTTAGTTAAGTCAATGCATAGGCCGGATAGCATGTTTGTTTAGCTTTACTATGCTTTCTTCATATTCTTTTTACATCAATTTGTCGATGAGATATTTGACTTTAAATGAAAAAGGATCCTTTTGTTTTTGATCATCGATATCTCAGCAACCATGACCACACAGAGAATATAAGGGAAGTGTCAAAAACTGGAATAAATACTCTTATAATTTTTTGAAAATTATTTTTTTAACATTGATTTATAAAAAAAGAGAAAAAAGTAAGTTTTTGCGTTGTTTTAGTAAATCTACCGCATATTCACTAATATTGATGGGGAGACTAATGTTTTAGGTGTTTTTACAGCTCAAAGAATCCCTCACAGCCCTGCTAATTTTTAATCGATCCATCAAATCGTTTTCTCGGACCGATTGATCAAAGTTTTGCAAAAGAATTAAAGGAACATTTGTACATTTTGTTTCTGAACATGGTCTAATCTTCGACAAGATGAGAAAAACATTTATTTTCAGCTTTCTTTTACAATCTTGAAAGTAAACTGACAAGTTTCGAAGTCTCCAATAGTGAAGAAAAAATGCGTAAACCATACACCACTCTTATGGCATGTGCCTCAAAGCTGGAGAAAGCATAAAAAGTGATTTTTCATTTTGTCTAGTTATGTAATATTGTGGTGTTGAAATCCTTTTCAAAATATTTGGTGTTATTGATAATTTATCAGTTTTATTTCAAGTCTGACCTTTATAAAAAAAAAACTCATTAGTACATACTTAGTGCATAAATGCATAATCATTTGTAATTTTTTTAATTGGAAATCATTGTATTCTGTTACACAGGGCGCTCAAAAAGTAGAGTACCAACTAAATGGAAAGTAGTAGAGAACTGGTTACAAACATTAAGATAAATTATTCCTAAAACTACCCAACACAATTTGCATTTTTACAACTGGAGCAAGCCGTCGTCTTTGTCAGAAACGAAAAAGTAAAAAATACGTTAAATAACGATTTATTTTTTATAATGGATACAAAAAAATACGTTGAATGAAAAAATACAAAACATTATGCATTGTGCGTTACATTTCTAACACACAGCGCGAAAACAAATCGCACAGGTTTTTGACCTCGAACGATATTGCCAATTTTCGCGCATATGTAATTGTGCGTTATGATCTAGTTTCATATATGGTCGTAGGAAATAGTATATTACATAATGAGCACGGAAAGTGATAAATACCACGAGTGCGTTCGACACTTTCCTGCAAGTTTTGTACACTATTTTTCCTACGACCATAAATAATTTTTTTCTTACGAACATATTTTTTTTCATAACGATTTATTTTTTATAATGTATACAAAAATACGTTGAATAACGATTTGTTTTTTATAATGGATACAAAAAAATACGTTAAATGAAAAAATACAAAACATTCGAGTGTGAATTGTACGTTAGATTTTTAATGCGAAAACAAATCGCACATGTTTTCGACCTCGTACGATATTGCCAATTTTCGCGCGTATGTAATTGTGCGTTATGATCTAGTTTCATGGTCATAGGAAAAATTTATTACAAAATGTATCAGGAACAGGAAATGTTCAGTGGAAAAATTTGATAACAGGATCTTGATTTCACGTATTTCAGGGGGCGTATAGGCATGATTATCTTTATTATTTTCCATATTCGTGTTCAATAAATTCAATTTCAATAAAACAAAAGACGCCTATCTAGATCAAATTTTGCCTTTTAACACAACAAACACTAAATCGATTAAAATGAAAAAAGATGTTTAAAAACGGCATTAAGAATGCAAATTACAAAAAAATGCATATAAAACTTATTTCATAAGACCTTGAAACACTTCTTCTTTAAATTAACTCGTAGTTGTGCCACTCGCTTTTTAAACTTGAATTCGTGCTTCACGTCTGGTCTTATCAAAGTTGGTTAATGTACTATTAAGAAACACGATAGGCCAAGAAAGATTAAATGAATTGGTTCTAGTGGATGTTGAAGAAGTAATGAATCATTTTTCCATCATGAAGCCTCGTCGACTTGTAATTGTTATTTGCTCTGAATAGTGTACATATTTAATAGTATATTAAAAAACAATCTCATTGTGATACTTGTTCATTGTAACACTCGTCACTGCGTTGCTCGTGTTATCACAATAAAAGCTCGTAACTCGTCTTTCTTATACTATTTTTTCTATTGAGCGTTTTTAAAATTGAAATTATTATTATATTTTTCAGTTAAAATTTTTGACAATTGACGTATGCTGTATTCAAATTGCTTCAAAATAGCTCAAATTGCATTAGTTTCGATGAAATACACTTGAATGCAAAAAAGCGCAAATTGTCAAAAACAAATTGGTCAAATTTTTCAAAGATTTACATAGTGTGAGAAATGGTTGTACCCAAAAAGATTAGAAAATTTTCAAAAGAAACGTCTTATTTGGTAGTCTTGACAGTGCAGTGTCATAGACAGTGACTTTTTCACTATTAACATTTATTATTAAATCATTGCAATCACGAATTTGTGACCAAACAAAAATAAAGAAGGTTAAGCATACTTTTTTTGAATATTTAACAAGAATAATAAAATTGTCATTTATTAACAGGTCAAATTGCATTATAAAAAAAAATCAGCTTACGTTGCTCTACAACAATTCCTCCTTTAAAATTAACAGTATATGGCCATTGATGCCATTCAGAATTAGAATTCTTGTTTATACATCATATACAGGTGTTCCGTCTAAACCCCACTTTAGAAGTATTGGGAGTTGGAATAATTGTATTTATTTGAAAATTGGTACACAGCCATAGACCATTAAGTCCTCCTAAATGAAAATATTTTCAAGATGACAGCACTTCCGGTTATATCGGAAGTCGGTCTCAACTTTCTTATTTTAAATGGAAAGGTATATTTTTTACTGCGTTTTTGGATTAATCGTGTTATTTTAAGGGAATTTTCATCAGCTTTCCCTACACCTAAATTTAACCGTTTTTGAAATATTTGGAATTTTTCAAAAATTTTTGGATTTGCACCTTCCACTTTAAAAACCGGTAACTCTGTCATTTTTTAAGATTTTAAATTTGTTTTTTTGGCGTTTGAAAGAGAAAGCTTAGATCCTTTTTCTGGTGTTTTCAAATTTTGAAAAAAATAACATATCCCATAATTTTAAGGTTACTTTTGTAATAATTCAAATATTCATAACTCAATTTTTTCAAATGAAATACCCCAATTTTTATTTTACTAAATTGAAGAGAATTTAATTGTGCATTGATCTGTATTAACATTCCCTATAATACCTAAATTTAATAATTTTCAAGTTATGGACTTTTTTTTAATACTACAGAAAATTTATTACTAGCCATACCGGTTTTCACATAGTTTGCTATGGAAATCAAAAATGTCAAAATTGTTTCTCAGTAAACGTCTACAGTGACTTATTATTTGCCAAATAGTGCCAAAATATGGAGAATCAYAGTTATGCAAACTTAATTATTATTGATAGGTTCTACCATGCAATCATTATTTAAAGCTAACAAGTGAGAAAAACTTATTTTTGTTTAATGAACGATATCATAATTTTGTTACACTCTCCATAAATACAAAATAAATTAATTAAATCTAAGTTTGAGTAGCTTTGACTCTCCATATTTTGGCACTAT
>NW_025400985.1:12620311-12723281 GCF_015345945.1 Tribolium madens | reverse complement strand
GTGGAAGGTGCAGATCCAAAAATTTTTGAAAAACTCCAAATTTTTCAAAAATGGCTAAATTTAGGTATAGGGAAAGCTGATGAAAACTCCCTTAAAATAACTCGGTTAATCCAAAAACGCAGTAAAAAATATACCTTTCCATTTAAAATAAGAAAGTTGAGACCGACTTCCGGAAGTGCSGCCATCTTGAAAATATTTTCATTTAGGAGGACTTAATGGTTTATGGCTACATACCAATTTTCAAATAAATACGATTATTCCAACTCCCAATACTTCTAAAGTGGGATTTAGACGGAACACCCTGTATTTATTGTAGATTGTACTTTAGTAAATTTTATTGTACCTATTGTATGTTTTTAGATTACTAGGTGGTCGCCAACCTTATTTAATGTCACAAATAAAATTTAATAAAATAAAGAAGTGGATCTTTTTTCGTTTTGACTAGTTTATAATAATAATCATAATACTAATAATAATAATATCACAACATTAAGTTATTACTGCTTTGTTGTTTAGAGTTGACCTACATTTATCTATATACACTGTGTCAATTTTAAAACTTGCAATCGGCAATTTCTCTCAACTGAAAAAGTTATTAATAATCACTAAACACCGTTTTGGTGGCTCCTAAGAGGAATTACAATGACATGATAAGTGACACACACACCTCCAACCACCCTTGAATATAATAAAAAAAATGAAAATTTAATGTCTTCGTTTTTGAATAATTGGAAAAATAACTTTACCAAATAGGCTGTTGTATGACATTTTTGAAAAGCGCTTGTTATGGGCTTTCCAACGATATATCGCAAGTAGGGTTGTGCCATTTAAAATTTTCAACTTGGGGTGGCTGTGGCTTGAAGGGTGGGTGGAGGAGCGTCACTTACCATGCCATTTTGATTCCCCTTAAAAACCACCGAAACGGTTTTGAGTGATTCTCAATAACTTTTTTAGTTCTAGAGATATTGCCGATTGCAAGTTTTAAAATTGACACCCTGTATATAAAGAGGCTTATCCTGACTGACCTATCAACCCACAGCCTYAACCGCTGGAGACAGAAATTTCAAATTTTCACAGTAGATACCTTTTATAACGTAGGCATCCAATAAGAAAGGATTTTTGGAAAATCAACCCCTAAGGGAGTTAAATGGGGTGGTGAATTCGAAGTTTTAAAGCTATAGCCATGAAAATTGGTATTTAGGCTTTCGATTAAAAATAAAAAAATACGTATTTTATCATTTTTGGAAATTTCACCCCCAATGAGGTTGAACAAGGGTAAAAAGTCGTAAAATATTTGTATTTTTTTTTAAAGTTAAATTCATGAAAATTGGCATTTGAGCTCTCAGTTAAAAACAAAAAAACACGTGTTTTAGGATTTTCGAAAATTTCATCCCCAAAGGGGTCAAACAAAGGATGAAAATTTGTATAAATATTTATTAATTCGTCATTTTTGAAGTTACGTTTATGAAAATTGGGATTTAGGCTTTGGGTTAAAAATGAAGAAATACGTGTTTTAAGATTTTTGAAAATTCCACACTCTAGGGGGTTAAACAGGGATGACAATTTGTATTAAAATATGTCATTTATAAAGTTAAATCCTTGAAAATTTGTATTTAGGCTTTCGATTAAAAATTAAGTAATACGTGTTTCAGGATTTTTGGAAATTTCACCCTCAAGGGGGTTGAACAAGGGTAAAACTTCGTAAAATATCCGTGTTTTTTTTTTAAGTTAAATCTATGAAAATTGGTATTTGGGTGTTCAGTTAAAAACAAAATAGCACGTGTTTCAAAATTTTGGAGAATTCTATCCCTAAGGGGGTCAAATAAGGGATGAAGGTTTGAATAAATATGTGTTACAGTTAAACATGGAATGAAAATTTGTATCAAAATTTGTCATTGTTAATCCATGAAATAAGACTTAAAATTTTACGGTTTTTAAATAAGTTATAAAAGACGGACTTTTTATTTTTACTACGAAGTTCATAATAATTATGTGTTGCTATATTTTGTTAGTAAGTTTCTTAGCCCTTCTGCGTTTTGAAATAGTTGTGGATGTCAAACTACCACGCGAGCGAAGCCGCGGGCAACAGCTAGTTATACTATAAAATTATAATGAATACCTAATAAATTTCACTTACTTTATAGTAACTACTAGCATTTCTTTAGGAGAAATAAATTAATAACCTTATTATTGCTTTTTTTCCGAATATACAGTATGTCTCCGGATTGAGTTTACAAGAGGAAAAAAAATCTTTGATTTTTCGCTAAAACTGCAAAGGAATAGTTATTTATGTTACAAGGCCGTGAACTAGGACTTTTTTTATGAGAATGAATATTATTTGGCGAGGCGAAGGCCGAGCCAAATAAGCATTCGAAAAAAAAGATAGTTCACGGCCATGTGGCATACAAAATTTTGTGTGCAACTGTGAGAAATTACCAAAATTAAAGTTTCGATCGAATCTTTACATAAAATTAAATTTAGCAGTGTGCTTTGGTATGGTAACTAGGGCTTGCGTATGCGTTACGTTCGTATTATCTAATAAAAGCTAATTTCATTCAAGATCATGACCCGTAAAAAAAAGTCTTTGTCGGCCGGTTTTTTTACGTTGTCAAGGCTTTATTTTACTATAAACAAATGTGCTATTTCACGTCTCAAAATTAAGCAAAAAAAAGTGACGTTTTTTTGACAGTTGCACAAAAAAATATGTTATTCACAATCACTAATGTAATATGTCGATTACTAACCTCTTAAAGGTTGGAAAACACATCATTAAATCTCATGAGGAGTAGTAATATTACTTCTCTTGGGAGGTAATATGCAGGATAGCCAACCTTAAAATTACAAAAATACCGGAAATTTTTTCTTTCAAATTGACAACTTACGCATAATATTTTGCTAAATTAGTATTCAATTACGTTTGTAGCAGTTTTTTTTATTTCTGGGGGAGTAAACTGCTCCATTTCCACGATTTTAAATCAGATTCACATATTATTTAAATATTTTCTTTGACATTTCTGAAATGTCAAAAATCAAACGCCATTTGGATGGCCTACCACGTTTGGACCTTAACTTTGCTAGAATTTTATTTTACTCAAACTTTGATTGAAAATAATGTGATTGTGAAGAAAATAGCATAAACTTCGGTGGTAATAACATAAGCACTCGGAGTAATGCCATATTTACCATCTCGCTTGTAATAGTACATTACAAGCGAGATGGTAAATATGGTTTGCTTTACCTGAAATAACCAAAATTGTAATTAAATTATTCTGACTCAGTGTTGAAAAGAAAGGTTTATTTTTTTCTTGATTTTAGACTTGTAATTATTTTTCTCTGCTTTTTAAATTCCATTACATTAACGGTTTTATTTTTTTAACAACGATGTCACTTTGAGAAATAAGTTTACGCAAGTTAAATAACAAAAATGTTTCTGAAAAACATAATTTTAATGAATGGCAACTCAAAGAAATAGCTTTAAGATAAAAACAACGTCATTTTTAACAAAAACTATCATTATTCATTATTCAATTGATGAATTAATTGTCAAAATGACATATGTATAGTTGTCAAATAAATAAAACCAATAGGACTTATAAAATAAAGAAAAATTTTAAGCCTAAAGTCAAAAAAAAAGATTTCCTTTTTTCCCTGAAACAGAATAATGAAGTTTTAATTACATATTTGCTCGTTTCAGGTGAAGCAAAAAATGTTTTCCCTTTGCAGTTTTGGCGTAGAATTAAAAATACATTTTTTTCTTGTAAACAATCCGAGGACATACTGTGTTGTAATGAACGTTCTAGCAAAGAATTAAACATAAGTATCTGCGTACATACGGAAGTAATTCATTCTCCAGAAGTTTTTCAAAAAGCTTGTAAAAAGCACTATCTACATTATATTGTTTGTAACAAGGGATGAACTCAGTTATTCCGATTTTTTATGCAATCTTTCTTTGTTTAGTCTTTTTTCTTCGCTAAAGTAGCAGCGCTAGTAATAGAGTTTTATGTCAATTCTTTATGACCACAGAACAACTTTATGACACTTCAAAGCAGTCTGCGGAATTACGGCAACATCGAAAACTTTGCGAAATTTTATGTTATGTACACTTGAGTGCAAAAAAACGCAAATTGTCAAAAACAAAATTGTCAAATTTTTCGGAGACTTATATTGTGTGAAGAAGGTTGTTCCGAAAAAGGTTAGAAAACTATCAAAAGAAATGTCATATTTGATGGTCTTGCCAGTAGTGCAGTGTCATAGTCTGTGTTAAAAACGAAACGGAAAAACATGAGAAATCTTGATAGACGTTTGGAAGATGCCTGACAATTATGAAATTGTGAATTGTGACAAAGACAACGTCAAAAAACTGGCATTTATTAACAGGCCAAATTACATTAAAAAAAAACAATTTGCTTTTTTTTCACTCAAGTGTACCTAAATATTGCTGTGTGTGTCAAATGAATTCCACATAGCGATGATTTATCGCGCGCTATAAATGGTAGCGATATAGCGTCATGTGAAAACGGCCTAAACCGCGGCGCTTCGCCAAATTTCGCCTTGGTAACAAAGCACCTTCCACCTCAGTATCTGATCTACTATAATTATTTATAGCTTGGTTTCTCTCTTTATACCTACATATCTGTAATTATGTACACTATTAAATTACATGACAAAAACAATTGTGAATGTAATTCAGGAAACTAAAACTGTCATTTGGAGAGTTTCATAAGTAAACTACCACTTTTCATTTAATGGTCATGACCTTCAATAAGAAAATACATATATATTTTCCGAAACATCATTACTTGCATTAAAATGAAGGTATTTTTTCTTTTAGTTTGTGTGCTAGTCGCTTGCACTGGTGAAGTACGTTTTTCTCAATAATCGAGAACACGATTAATTAAAAATTTATAGTTAGACAGGAATTTTTTAATTCAGTCTTTCCAAAAAATGAAAAAAGTCAGTGACGAATGTGTTGCTGAAACTCAAGCTACTAGAGGTAATGATAAATAATGATCTTGCGATAAAAAAAACCTTGTACTTAACAGCCACTGATTTGTAGATGATATTAGAAAACTCTTAAATCGGAAAATACCAGATTCACATGAAGGCAAATGCATGATTTTTTGCTTTCACAAATATTTTCACATTGTAGGTAAATCTTGAATTTCTTTAGTTTAATTTAATTGAAATGTTTAAGCAAAATGATGACGGATCTTTGAATAAAATGGATGCTATTTCTTTATTAGAACCCATTAAGCAATTCAATCGGGATATTTATAATAAAGTTGTTAAAATAGTTAATACTTGTTTTGATACAGGTGAAATTTAATTTCGTTTAGGTAAATGAAATTGTATTTAATATTTTTGCAGCTGAAAATAACGATGACTCTTGCATTTATGCTTCAAATTTAGCTGAATGTGCCATCAGTGAAAGTAAATCGGTGAGTGTTTAATGAAAATAGAAAATATAGTACGTTTTAATAATTTGTAGATGGGTTTTATTTTAAATCGGTAAGTGTTAATGAAAATAGAAAAAATAGTACGTCTTAATAATTTCTAGATGGGTTTAAACGACTTGTTGGTGATCGAATAAGAAATAATGCCAATTTGTTCGAAACACAAATCTTATAAATAAATAATCAACTAGCAAACTTGTTTACATGCTTCACTTCCCTTATAAATTCAGTCGAATTGAAAATCCGGTCCTAATACATATTTAAGCAGTGTTCGAGCAATGAACGACAACGCACAACTTTATTCCCGCGTCGGCCAGTTGCAAAAACTAGGCATCATTGAAACTTTCGAAAAATACATCAAACTCATAAAGTTCAAAAATAACATAAAAGTGTTAGACGTTGGATGTGGCGATGGTGGTCTCACTTCAGAGATTCTTGTGCCAAAACTGCCACAAGATTTTCAGGAAATTATCGGAGTGGATATTTCCGAAAAAATGGTGACTTATGCCAAGGAAAAGTTTCAAGCTAATCCAAAATTCGATTTTTTTCAATTTGATATTACCTCTGAAACAATTCCTGAGAAATTTTATGAATATTTCGATAATGTTTTTTCGTTTTATTGCTTTAATTGGATTCCCGAAAGCAAGTGAGTACTTGTTTAAGCTGTATGATTTATTTATTGTAATAAATTGCAGACATCCTCAAGCTTTACAAAATGTACACAAAATGCTAAAACCCGGCGGTTACATTTTTATAGTGATTATTTCAAACAGTCAAGTTTTTGATGTTTACGAAAATATGTCTCACACTGAAAAGTGGTCCCCGTATGTAAAAAATGTGAGGAATACAGCATCGCTGTATCATTTCATCGACAATCCGCAAATGAAGCTGAAAAACTTCCTGAAAAGTGCAGGATTTGATTGCCATTTATGTACTCTAGAAGAGAAGTGTTACACATTTGCGAATTTAACGCACTTTTGGAGTGTGTAAATATTAATTAATTAAATTAAATTAAATTAAATTAATTATTTTTCAGAATGGGCTGTTTCAATTAACCCTTATTTTAAAAAAATTCCTGAAAGTAAATTGAAAATGTATCAAGAAGACTACTTGAATGAATTTAAAAACCACAAAAATGTTTTCATCGAAGTCTCCAATGATGAAGAAAAGATTCGAAAACCATACACCACTCTTGTGGCTTGTGCCTCAAAGCTAGAGAAAGCATAAAAAGTGTTTTCTTCATTTTGTGTAATATTGTAGTGTTGAAATCGTTTTCAAAGTATCTGGAGCTATATTGATAATGTATCAGTTTCATTTGAAATCTGACCTTCACACAAAAACTCAATAATCCATAAATGCATAATCATATTTGTAATTTTAATCGATTTAGCCTTATTTTTTTTAAATTAATTAATATAATCATACTCTGTTATATAGGGTGCTCAAAAGTGAGGCATCAACTCAATGAAAAATGGTAGAAATACAGGCTGTCCCAACGGTTTGAAAAAGCTCTATAACTTGTTTATTTTAAAGAGATATTGACATTTTCTTTTTTTTTTTAGATTATAGTTGCGTTTCTGCTGCACATTTTAAAAATATTGCGGTTTATATATAGGGTGTCCCAATATTAAAAAAACACTAAAGTTATGTTTTTTAAATGGAATCTACTCAGTTTGATTTTATTTTTGGATTCTACGCTAAATTACAAATAACTTTTATAGAGGTTGTTTTCAATTAAATGTTATCAATTTTGATTTGTGGCGCTTTTTTACCAGAATTTTTGAAATGCAGGGGTCTGTCTAAAACTTCGTACCTTCTAAATGCTTGCACACAAGTTAAAGTAAGTAACGCCGTTTGATTCCTGAATGTTTGCCGCATCTTTTAAGTGTTTACTCAACAACCTGCTCAGTGGCATGTGCCCCAATATAAGGTTTGTATTGTCTAGTGTAAAATTCTAAGTTGCTATCCTAAATTAACTAAATTTCGAAAAACTTTTCTGTTTTGAACAATAAAAATCGAGTGGGCTTCTGTCGTTGTTGCAATCTATCAATTTTATTGTGAAGATTATAAGTCCCAAAATGAATTTTACTCGTCAAGAACTCATTAACCCGGTATACAGTCTTGGTGAAGCGGATCGTAATATTGTATTGGCTCAAAGAGTTTACAAATAAAAATACCCAAATGCAAGACTGCCGCAAAGTGCTGCATTTAAAAAATTGTATAAAAATGTGTATAAACTGAGACCAACAACTGCGGAGGATATGAAACAGAGAATACGCAATACATTCCATTTAATAAATGCAGATATGCTAAGTCGTTTTAGACTATCTTTTAGACGAATACTTGTATTGAAGAAAATGGTAATATTTTTGAGCATCTGTTATAAAGAAAATTATAAAATAGCTTTAATGTTTTTTTTTATTTATTAATGTTTTTACATTTTTCTACTAAATTGTGTTAATACTGCTTTGCGATATGTAAGATTTTGCCTAATTTTTTCTGTAACTCAATTGTGCACAATATTGTACATTTTCTTGCAGCGAAGAATTTCCAATTTCATACTTTTGTTTATTTTCTGTGACATTTTTTTTGTGCATAAGGCCCACTCGATTTTTATTGTTCAAAACAGAAAAGTTTTTCGAAATTTAGTTAATTTAGGATAGCAACTTAGAATTTTACACTAGACTATACAAACCTTATATTGGGGCACATGCCACTGAGCAGGTTGTTGAGTAAACACTTAAAAGATACGGCAAACATTCAGGAATCAAACAGCGTTACTTACTTTAACTTGTGTGCAAGCATTTAGAAGGTACGAATTTTTAGACAGACCCCTGCATTTCAAAAATTCTGGTAAAAAAGCGCCACAAAAGAAAAAGTCAATATCTCTTAAAATAAACAAGTTATAGAGCTTTTTCAAACCGTTGGGACAGCCTGTATATTGTGATATAAAAGATAAAAAACCATTAGCTAAAGTTTTTGTTACTCGAAAAATTGCAAACAGTAACTTTTTGCTGAATAAACAGTTAAAAAGATTGAAATAATATGGGAAGCTACATACTGAAAGAAGATGCAAAAACTATTGTCGTTTGTTCATATATGAAACGATTATATACTTGAAGTAAAATATGAAAACTTGAGAAAATAATGTGAATTATAATGTGAATTTAAAACAAAATAAGTTTATATAAAAAAAATCGTTTTCCTAACACCTACTAAAAATTTTATTACTTTTAAGTTAAATGCAGTATTGTTAAGAGTAAACCAGAGGGTAAACAAATCATAAATTCGTGAAACCCACCCGGACCCAGAAACCAAGGAAACGGGTCAGTTTTTAACAGGGCCGGATTTATTTACTTTCTTTTTGTCTAAAATACTTTAATATTTTATAGTTTTTGATGTAGTCAAGTATTTTAAGAAAGTTAAAAAAGCCAGGTGGTTATTAACAAGTTATTATTAAATAAAGCAGATTTTTTTTTAATAATAGCTTAATAATAGCTACCACTACTTTGGTTTTAAATACGGCGCTGTTTTATTCTGGTGGGTGCAGCAACACTTGCAAAGAAACGTGCCATTTATGGAGGGTTACAAATTCAAGCCATTGTTTGGTTAATCTCTTATAATGTGTCATAAAATTTTTAGTAGGTCTTAGGAAAATGATTTTTCTATAGGTTTAGATTTTGTAACTTCAAGAATTTTTCCAACATTTTTGCATATGCTCCTCAACAACATATCACTGAGTTGAAGCACCACTTTTTGAGCGTCCTGTATAAATATTATTATTATTAGCATTTTGCGATCGGGCAGAGACCGAAGCCTGTTATGCCCGCGTTAACAATGATAACGTGCCGATATGTGAAACTTTTGCATTCCCTATTTCAATTACTTATTGCTATCAAGGGAATCGTATTTAGCCTTAAACTGAGTGGATATTACCACACAAAACAACTTCTGCTGGTAAAGCATTCCAAATATCAAAAACTCTATTAGTTATGAAAAATTGCCTTGCTCTTGTACGGAAATTATCCTTGGATAGCTTAAAAGAGTGCCCTCTGGTACGTCTGTCGGGATGCAAAGGGAAAAGGTATCTTATTGTGCGAATAGACATTTTGTATAGAACAGAAGGCTGTTAGCAAATCATCTCTTCTACGTCTTGCCAATAAGGTAGGTAACTTCATAATTTGAAGCCTTCTGTCATAAGGCGGTCTCATAAGACGACCAAAGGGAATTCTCGTGGCGCGACGTTGCACAACTTCCAAGGAATCTATGTCTTTTTAGATCATGGGAGTCCATGCACTGTTTGCGTACTCCAGAATAGGCCTCACATACGTTTTATAAAGTTTGGCAACTACAACAGGTTTTGAACCAGAAAACTTTCTACCAATGAGTTAAATAATTTTGTTTGCCTTTATAATAACATTGGCAGTGTGCACAGACCAGGAAAAGGTGGATGTAATTGTAACACCCAAGTCGAGAATTGAGTCTACCTGAGCTAACTCGTTGTTAGCCATAAAATAAGTGTGCCTTGGATTTTTTGACCCTAAATGTAACACAGAACATTTTTTAACATTAAGCGGAAGCATCCATGTGTCAGACCATTGACACACCGCTGAGATATCTGCTGCAGGGTGGAATAGTTTTCACTAGTATTGTAAATTTTTACATCATCGGCATACATTACACAGCGAGATGACAAAACGTTTTTTAAATCTGCAGTAAACACGATAAAATAGTAGAGGCCCTAAGACGTAACCTTGAGGAACACCACTCAAAACTTGGAAAGAACCACTATAGCCCAGTCAAATTAGACAAATCGGTGGAAAAAAATCCTAGAAAGTTGGAATTTTTTTAAACGCTTTCTTTACACTTGGGTAGACATATATCAAAAGTCCCCGAAGGTGGGGGGCGAGCTCGAAGAGGGGGAGGGGGTTAAAGGTGTCTTTTTTGTTTTTTTGCTTATATCTCGGAAATTATCACTCCTATAGGTTTTTATCTTCTTATCAAAATTAAAGCGTACAGAATGTTCTACAAAAATTCTCCTTTGCATTTTTGTTGTAGGACTAACCGTAAGCCAGTTATAGGGCAGACAAAAAACATCATTTAAAAAAATGTGCTTTATCTGCATTTAAAACAGAATTAGTCTTGTAATTAAAAAAAAAAACTCACAGGAAATTGAATTTACTGTGTCCAATACTTCATTAAAGGAAGGGGGAGTCACGAGGGTCTATAAATACAAACTCATCGTTTATGTAATTTATGCAGAATTTTCTGTAGAAGTCTATTTCTGCATCAAAATTTCCTACAAAAATGGTCCTATTCATTTTTGTCGTAGGACTAACCGTAGGCTTCTAAAGTTTGGAGTCTACATAAAATTGCATTAAAAATCCTTTGAAACACATTTCAATAGTTTATGGTAAGTATTTATATGTGTAGAGCGTTCCCCAACTAAGCTGGTCTGCCTGAAAGGTGACTCGGGTGTAAACATTTAAACGGAGATATAAATAAAAATTATGGATGAAAGAGAGAATCAATCTGTAAGGGGGTTAAATAGGGTGTAAATGTTTAAACAAAGATATAAACATAAAATTCTTTAGAAGTGTAAAGGGGCCCTAAAATCAGATTTTTCGAAAATTAGTTTTTAAGGGAATAAAACGGTGTACACATTTAAAGGGATGTAAAAGCATTAAATTTAGAAAATATGATCCTTAGGAGTGTAGAAGTGCACTTTTCAAATTTTAATGAAATAAAATAGAGTGTAAACGCTTAAAAACAATATTAGAAACATGAAATTTCGAATTTTGAGAGTGCAAAAGTGCACTAAGACGACACTTTATGAAAATCAACATTTAACATTTATCCATAAACATAGCCCATGCGAAAAACGAGACTACTATAGCTGAATCCCATACAAAACATAGCTAGTTATCCAGCTTTACAGAGTACCTAAGCCTATGGAATAGTTTGTTGAACGGGCTTTTTCCCATTTTATATCAAAAACACATGCGAACAAAGTCGCAGGCAAATGCTAGTTCAGCATATAAGGATGACTCAGAAGACTTGATAGACCCTCGTGGCACCTTCTAATAAACTGTTGGATCCAATACATTCAATTTACTGTAAGCTTTATTCAAATCATCTATATTAAATCATCTATTTATTAATATTGTACTGGATAAGACTGTAATTCGATTTTCAATGTTTAAGTTGAAGACGAAGATGCAGCATATGAGAACGACTCGGAAGACCTTATAGACTCTCTAATGCACCCAATAAATTCAATTTGCTTTCAGTTTTTTTTCAAATTAAAAGATTAATTCTGTTTTAAATGCGGATAAAGCACGTTTTTTTAAATGATGTTTTTTGTCAGCCCTATAACTCGCTTACAGTTAGTCCTACAACAAAAATGCAAAAAACCGTTTTCGTAGGAAATTTTGTACACTTTAATTTTGATAAGAAGATAAAAACCTATAGGAGTAATATGTAGTTTCCGAGATATAAGCAAGAAAACAAAAAAGACACCTTTAGCCTCCTCCCCCTCCTCGAGCTCACCCCTCACCTTCTGGAACTTTTGATATATGTTTACCCAAGAATAAAGAAAGCGTTTAAAAAAAAATCCAACTCTCTAGGATTTTTTTCCACCGATCGCCCTATTTTTGTCTAATTTGACTGGGCTACTAAGCGTGTTGGCCACCTTAAAGGTAAAAGTCCGGTCAGACAAAAAGGTGTTTATCCATAAAAGCAGTTGATCATTTATACCATAATGTTGCAATTTATACAACAAACGTTTCTTTGGTACCCTATCAAGTGCCTTTGAAAAGTCAAGATAGACAACATCCACACAGTTTCCCGCATCCAGGTCCTTAGTCCAGTCGTTAAAGCTAAAAAATTAGTAGAGGTTGATTTCTTAGATATAAAACCGCGCTGTTCTAACGGTATTATATTACAAAGAGTGAAAAACTTAACCATTTCACCATAAACGATGGATTCCATTATTTTAACAACTAAACTATTTCAACTAACAGGACGATAGTTGTCTGCATCAAATTTAGCTCCTTTTTTATAAATTGGTCTAACTAGTGCTGTTTTCCAATCATTTGGTAATTTACCGGCAACAAAAGATTGATTCATGAGAATGGATAAGGGTTTGCATAAAGAATTTGCGCAGTTTCTTAACAGACTAGCTGTTATATTATCTTGGCCTGGAGATTTTGTGACATTTATTTTCTTCAACTTGTCCAAGACAACTTCTTCGGGAAAGTTAATTATATTGAGCTGTTTGGCGTTAGAATTACTACCTAGTTTTGGTAACGACATGTGTGACTCCTCAACAAAAACTCTGGAAAAAGTTTTCGCAAAAACTTTTGCACACTGCGAATCATCATTTGTAATCTATCCATTATCATCTTTAACCTGCAGAGTTTTGACTGGACCCGATAACCTAGAGCGAATGTACTTAAACAAAGCCTTGGGATTTTTTGATTCAGCAATATGCATTTCATACCTAGTCTTAGCTGCTTGGATAATGGAAGACAGCTTGTTGGAAAAAGTTCGATGCGCCGCATAATCGTCAGCATGTTTAGTGCGTTTATATACTCTCCACAGCGCTCTCTTTTTCCTAATTTGTCGAAGAATGTAGTTGTTAATCCAAGGTTTTTTTGACGATCTTTTAATCGTTTTGAAAAAATCTCCAAATATAAACAACTTATCGTAGGAGTTGGTTAACCTTGTTAGCGATTCCAAAAGGATTTTGTCGTCATTAAAATTAGTGTTTGGAGGCCGATATATCCCAGAACGAATGTTACATTAGAGTTGCACACTTTCAGAAAAAGTGATTCAACTCCTTACTCCGGGCAATGAACACATTCAAGGTTACAATAATTCGCATAAAGCTGAAAATTGGTACGAATGTTGGACACCCCTCACCCCATTATAAAAGAAATGTGAAAAGTCCCCATCGATCCCACATCTGCAAAAAAAGTTATTCAAGGTCAAATGTTGCAAAAATGGGATTTTTACATTTTTCAGCCAAGCGGTAAGTTTTATCATAAAAATACATCTGACAAAAATTGTAAATTCTCTATAAAAAACGTTCCTATACTTTTTTTTTCTAAGAGTAACCATTTCTGAGATATAGCGCTTTAAAAAGTTGTGTTCTTCATAATATGCACACGTTTCCACGCCAACTGTGAGGTAGTGTACTTGACGCGTTTTTTTAACGTGATTTCCTCTGTAGGCCTATTTCACGATCTATTGAGGTTCTGTTTAATTAAGAAATATTGTATCAAATGACAAATGGTACTATTGGAGATGACAAAAGCTATGTAAATTATGAGTAATATAGAGGAAAATTATTCGTCTAATTGATAGTTCAAGTACTTCAAGTGTACTGTCTTCTTCGTCTTCTTCTTTTCTTTCATCTTCTTCTTCTTCATCTTCCTGCTGGGTACAAGTAAATTGTTCTAAGAGCGATGAATCAGATGTCTCCTCGCAGATAAAACAACAATTTTTAAATTGTTTGAAAAACAAGACTTAATTAATTGTGCTGAAATACTCCTAACAAAAAACGAGTGCAATTGGCATGTCTTCCCCCAACCTCTGTTTCTGCTCAGCAACATCTACAGTATGTTATTGAAATGCGTTAAGAAAATTATTTAAAAATTAAAATTTAAACGGTGATAGAACTCATCAAAACAAATTACTTTGCTATTTACCATTTTTTCGAAAAATCTTTCTAAACCCAGATAAAATTTTAATTAGTTTGAACGTAAATTCTAGTACCCGCCAATGTCTCCCAGCGTCCATTAAAAGCGAAAGGAGAAAAAAACTTTGATAGCCAAGCAAAAACCAATTCTTTATTCGTAGTAAGAAAGAGTGACATTCAAGTTACGCACCACACTTGATCAAGGGCACTAACCTTCAAATTAAATGATCGAAATGACGCCCTCCGTTATCGATGTATGCTTGTGCCCTTCGAGCCATAGAAGCTTTAGTTCTCACCAACAATCTGTTTTAAATGGTCCCATAGAAAAAAGTCACAAGGATTTAAGTCCGGTGAACGAGCTGGCCATAAAACTGGTCCATTACGCCCTATCCACCGATTTTCTAAATTTGAACTTGGCGACCGCGAAATCTCTCCAGCAGCATTCGATAAAGATTCCCTATAGATCAGCACCATATCTGTTAACTCCGGATTAGTGTACTGCACCATTTTTGACGATAATTACGGTAAATTCACTTTCCAATAAATTGTAAACACGGCCGCATGTAGGTGAAGGACGTGACTAAATTGTGTCAGTAAGTTTTTGCAAGACCTATCTGGGTTTTTGCCGTATTTACTTTTTTTGCGTACCGTGCCGTCCATAAACGACTCGATGACACGGAATACGGTGAGAATAAATGTAAGTATAAATTTGAGTTTTAGAAAAAATGGTAAATATAGAAGTAATTTGTTTTGATGAGTTCTATCACCGTTTAAAGTTTCTTAACGCTTTCAATAACATACTGTATTTCGGGTTTACTATCATGTTCAAGTGTGGCTTGGTAATAAACTGGACCCAGAAGACTGGGGTTGGAAATTAGTTAATAATACATTGGGACCAATTCAGACTTTATTCCCACCTGCACCGGAAAAACTCCTCAATACAATTTTTGCAATTGCAAGAAGGGGTGTAATGCCAAATGTGGTTGCAAAAAAGTTGGATTGTTTTGTTCATTAGCATGTACCAGTTGTCAAGGCCAATCATGCTCCAATGTTGAGTCGTTATTAGGAGAAGATGCTTACGATATCTGCGAGGAGACATCTGAGTCATCGCTTTTAGAACAATTTACTTGTACCCAGCAGGTAAATTTAATTTAAAATTGGCTAAGATGAGATCTGATACATAAATACACACTCCACCACCTTTTCTACTACATATTTCGATCTTTCCTAAAAATAGTGTAATTGTTTAACGCAATTAAAGCATCAGGTATAACCAAAGACAACCATGTCTCCGTCAGTATTACAAAACCAGGTTTTTCTGAGCAAATGTAAGCAATCAATTCATTATATATATATTACATATTTAGCTAACAGCGACGCTACGTTAGAATAGATTATAGTATTAGTAAAATAATGCGAATCAAAATTAAAAAGAAAACTGCAAATACCTGTAAAAAGAAAAACAAAACAAAACAATGTAGAACTAAGAGGCAATTACTTCAGGATGCATGATATCAACATCTACTGAATCGCCCGTTTTCTCGTTTTCTCTCGTATTCTAGTCTGCGAGGTACCAGGAAGCAAAGTTTCGTTAACTTGAGAACCATTTTCAGCGGTGGTTGGACAATCGCTTGCAAAGTGACCAGATTCTCTACACTTAAAACACACATCATCATAAGATAAAAAGATCCTATAATTTGTATCTTTGACTTTTAAGACCATAGAAGAAGGCAATTCAATAGACTCATCTGGCTGAACAAAGACTTGTCTTCGAAAACTACAAACATGATTAAATTCCGGAGCTTCACTTCCAAACCCTGCTCTAAGAAACGACATCGGAAAGGCTAATGAAAAACCCACTATTTTAATAAGATCTTCGACTATAGTGTGAGGAATAGCTGAACAAACCCTGGATAGAATAATTCGCTTAGCAGGGTTAATCAAACGACGTATATTAATTCTATTATCATTAATATCTATGATCGGGTGCTTTGAAATAATTTCGTCAACAAAAGAAACGTTACTCAAATAAATACCAAATCTTTCGTTGGACATTCGTGATGCAAAAATGATGTTTTTGCTCTAACTATATTAGCTATAGCTCGAAAATAATCAATAAGCTTGTAATCTTGTACACTACTAAGAACTACAGCTTGTTCATTATCCGGAAACAGTGACGTAGACGCAGTCATTTCAGAAAACTAAACCATAAAATAAACAAAAACAAGAATTGCTCCCCGTGAAGAGACCAGCTGCACGCCTCTGGCGAGCACGCCAGCACAAACATGACGCGTACGTACGCCAATCGACTACTACTACGAATCCCAAAATTTATTATCAGACGAACGGAAAACTAAACTCGACTTTTAAGCAATCACGCAACAATGTGAAAGCGAACAAACTTACCACCCCAAAGATGTGAGCAGTCCATCGAAAAGATATGAATTTGTCTCAATAATACCCCTTGAAAATCACTTCAATTCAGGAAAACTTTTATCACTCGCGATTTGATTAGTATTGAAAATCCTTCGGAAAATCTTTAAATTCAGCTACAGATACTGAACAAAACATCTTCAGATAACTTAAATGAGTCAACAACAAATTGATTTTTAAAAGTAAAGGTGAATCAGAGCACAAATGTGTGTTAATATTTTAGCTTTATCATCTTGTTTCATGTTTTAATTATTACGATAGCAAAATTAAAAAATTGAATTTTTAGTTGATAAATAGGCTGCTATTGTCCATTTGTAAAAATGAATATATGCATAAACATAAATAATCAGGAGTACGTATTAGTACGTGTGCATTTATAAATTCTTATTTGTTAACAAAATAATCATAATTGCAAAATTTAAATCGATTAAAAATCAACTGTTTCAAAATAAGGATTTAAGAGTGGAATATTTCGAAAAACATTCAGTAGCAAATATGAACGACAACGCTGAACTTTATTCGGATTACGGTGATTTACAAAGACGTGACYRCGATTACATTTTGAAAAAGTATTCAAATTACATAAAAGTTCCAAAAAATGCAAGTGCATTAGACATTGGGATGGCCGATGGCACCCTTACTTCAAAAATCTTGTTACCAAAACTGCCTGATGATTTGGAAAAATTAATAGGATTTGATATTTCCGAAAACATGGTAAATTACGCCAGGAAAAAATGCTTGGATCAACCAAAACTTGATTTTGTTCAAATGGATATCACTTCTGAAAAAATTCCCTCGCAATTTTACCAATATTTCGACAATATTTTTTCGTTTTATTGTTTCAATTGGGTCCCGGAGGACAGGTACATAGTATTTAGAAGTGTTGGAATCAGTGTTAATTGTTTTTTAGATTCCCGCAAACTATGAAAAATATCTACAACTTGTTGAAACCTGGAGGCCAAATTTTCATTACTATTGTTGCAAATAGTCCTCTTTTTGATTTTCTTAAGCAAACTTCTTTGAACGAAAAGTGGGCCCCAATTATGTCCAATGTTGATAATTACTTGTCAATTTTCCACAATATAAAGAATCCTGAAGCTAAATTAGAAAAACTAGTGACAGATGCTGGTTTTGTGAGTCAATTGTGCACAATTGAGAATTTGAGTTATGTTTATCCAAATTTCACGTATTGGTGGGGTACGTATAAATTTGATTTAAATGTTAGGGTTATTTGATATTTTCAGATTGGGCAATGTCGATCAATCCATTTATCAAAGAACTGGCCAAAAATGACGCTGATTTATATAAGCAAGACTACATGAAAGAAGTGAAAAAACACAAATCAATTTCGATTCAAGATGAAAAAATTACTATTGTGTACACAGCTCTTGTTGTTTGTGCTTCAAAACCATAATTTCATAAATAAACGATTTATTATGTAACTCTTTTCGCTTTCATTTCTAATGATAATAAATTTTAACTGAAAGAATGAAAATAAAAGACAAGTTTGTGACTGGCCCAGAATTGGGTTAAATTTGAAATTTATTTGTACTTTCTATTTAAAATAAGGTCATGGTCTATCCTGGTCCACTATTGAAATAAACAAATCCTAAACTACAGTCCCCATTTTCACCTACATTCAGTGACCAAAAGAGAAATTTTGAGAAAGGTCATTAACATTCTTTTCTATTGGAATTTAAGTCAAAGTGTTATGTGGTTTAAGCGCATCTGTGTCTATATTTTATTAAAGGAAAATATTCAACTCTTCTGTTGTTGCAAAACAACTTGAGAGCTTGAAGGTGACCGCGGGGTTGAAGACCCTGTAACTAACCTATCCTATTCTAATGCAGAGTAGCTCTGTCTTGATAGACCACCCCTTACCCCACCTAGACAAAAAAAAAGTCATCAACCCTTATAAAATAGAACAGGTTTTCGACTATTTTTGCACGTGGTTTGAAACAATTATGATTTTGTTTGAGATATGAAGAGGAATTTAAAACAGCCCTGACCAGACACAATTACTTTTTTTGTCGAAAATCCATTTTTTATTTCTTTTTAAACCGAGTTGGATGACCGGTTGGATTGAATTCGTGGGTCCTAAACTCTTATATGTTGTAGTGGTCAGTTCATTCACTTATTTATAAACACATTTTGGGTCCTCGAGAATCTTTAAAGCAAAAAACAGTCTAAAAATAACTCGCCTATTGTTGAAAAACACTGAAAGATAGGTGAAAGGTGTAATTTTTAAATAACAAAAACTAATTGTGTTTTTTCTTCTGACGTCGAGTTTTAAACAGTGTTTGCAAATTTTTGTTAATAAATTTGTGTGTTTGGGTGAATCTGTGACAATTCTCCAAAGATAGATTTTCGAATAATGTAAAAATGGTGAATTGAAAATTACTAAAAACTGTGATTGATTTTTTCGGGAATTCCTCGGGATCTGTTCTCGTCAAGCTTGTTTGAGATGCGCTGAAACTGAAAATTAAATTCTGGTTCGCCCCTCTCGAAGTTATAAAAGCTTCGGAAGACCAAAACCCAATTGTTAGTTGACACCAAGCACTACGTCTATTTTCTTAAAAAAATGAACAAAGCTTCGATGTATTCAAAATACAGCGGTTTGCAAAAAAACGATGCGTCTTTTGTAATCGACAATTACTTGAGACTCATCAAGTGGAAGACCAACGCGAATATTTTAGATATCGGCTCAGGTGACGGCAATGTAATCTTCGAGCTTTTGCTCCCGAAAATCCCCAAAGATTTCGGAAAATTCATCGGAATTGATATTTCGGAAGAAATGGTMCGGTTCGCGAAAAATCAGTGCGACGATCCAAAAATCGATTTTTTGCAAATGGATATTTCGTCGGAGATTTCGCCTGAATTTCACGAATATTTCGATCACATTTTCTCGTTTTATTGCTTGCATTGGGTGGTGGAACAGAGGTGAGTACGGTCTTGATTTTTTTCTTTAGTCAGGATTAAATTTTAGACAAGCGATGAAAAACATGTTTGATATGCTGAAACCAGGAGGCGAAATGCTTTTGACATTTCTTGCAAGCAATCCGATTTACGATATTTACGAAGGAATGGCAAAATCGAATAAATGGGGACCCTACATGAATAATTTAAAGAAATACATTTCACCCTATCATCACTCCGACGATCCTGAAACCGAGTTGGAGAATTTGCTGAAAAAGGAGGGTTTTATTACTCATTTGTGCAGAGTGGAGAATCGGTTGTACACTTTTCCAAACTTTTCAGTTTTATCAAGTAATAAGAAATTATGTGCGGTTTCAAGAATAATTTTTTTTTTCAGAATCAGTTTCAGCGGTAAATCCGTTCATTAAAACATTGCCTGAAAACGAAATCGACACTTACATCGAGGATTATCTCAAAGAAGTGCGAAAACTGAAAACGATCACAATCGAAACATGCAATAACAACGACAATGAGGAAAAAATCCACGTGCCTTACAAACTTTTCATCACATTTGCCTCAAAACCGGTCTAATTATTACAAGAAAAGTAATCAGGTAGTAAGATGAGTACAAATTATATTACATTTTATGATTATTTTTATATCTTTTTTGTTATTTAATGAGTATTAATGAGTATTAGACTTAGAGTTAGTCTCAACGTACTGAACCTCAATAAGTACAAATTATATTATTAGATGTAGATTATTTTTATATTCTCTTAAGGCAATTAGATTATTTTATAATGTATAGTATTTATAGACACTATATAACGTCTGATAAATTGAAGATATACATGGGTAAACAGTCTTTTGTGTTCGTAGTTTGCCGACTTTTTGCCGACGTATTTATTGGATTTACCAAACCTTAACTTATTAATACGCTTTTGGGATGGTTTACAGGATAGTCATTTTTAAAATGAACTTATATTTGTATACACAAATACAAAATTTTAAAATAAACATAAACAAAACATTTAAGTGAAATGTTTTCAAAAAAATCATTAGTTTTAGAACTCGCACACCAGAGAAAAATGCCATGTAAAGTAAGATACCAGGAACATAGACAAATGTTACAAAATTCTTTTTCTTTCTTTGAGTTATTTCTGTTGGAAAAACAATTTTCCATGTATTTTTGCTGCAGAGGAAATAAGAAAGCTATAAAGCTGAATTGTAAATATGTTTAACATTATTTTGTGGCTTTTATTGGCAAAATTTTTATATCTTCTATGTAATTATGAAAAAAACATAAACAACATCATCAGTAATATACTACTCGTAAATAGACAAAAAAATATCAAATGTCAAAAAATAAATGTAAAATTTTTTAAACATTTTTCCATGTTCCTAGTTTCTTATCTTACTTGAAATTTTTCTCTGGGGCACGAGTTCTGAAACGTTCTGTATTTCCTATTGCCAAAGCAACACTTTGACGTATAGAAAAGGTTAATTATTGCTTTATTGACTAAATAAAAAATAAAAATAATTAATATAAATAAAAAAATCCCACGTTAGACACTCATTGCCGTTTTACATTTTCATTACTTGTATTTTTTATTTGCTAGAAATTCAAAATTCTTAGCGTGTTTTTATAAGCGTCAATATTAATATATTTTTCTACAAAAACGAGAAAAGCGCAACTTATACCTTCAAATTTTATAAAATGAGTATAATTAATTATTTTTGGATTTCTCGTTATAGTTTTGTTAACAATCTCACTATTTATTATTCATTACTAACTTTTGTTTTTAGGCAATCTGAAAATTAAATTAAATAAAGTAAGCTCTGTGGAAAGAATAGAATATTTTTATTCATTTTAACTAAGACGAACAAACGACAGATAACAAAAAACTGTTCAATTTTGATCAAAGTATTGTAACGTCTTTAAAAATAATGAAATCATGGCTCGGAGCGTTTTTTATAATCCAACCTTTATAATTCCTTTATAATTCTCATGCTTTCCCATACGCAGAAATGTAAATATCACTTATAAATAGATATCTTTATAGAACTGATAAACTAAAAATTATATAATCTGATTGGTTATGACTTATGAGTTATGACACTGTCAATTGTCTGTAATTCTTACAAAAACTCATTAATTTAATCTTCTAATAAAATTTATTTCATATAATAAATACAAGATTTTGCATTGCAAAAACCAAGCCACTTGAATAAGTGTCAGCAAACAATTTATATAATATTGTGTAAAATACCTATTTTGTGGTGACATTTTTCTTACAACTATTATTTCTTGTATATCATATATAATCATAACCATAATCGTCATCATATTCTTCCGGTGTGCAGAAAAAGAATTCGATCAAGTTTAAAATCGGTCCCCTTGAAAATGGATTAAAATAACGTCCTCTCTTGTCCCTCAAATAAGGATAACGTTTATAATTGAACATTTCGTTTGTGGTCAAATTCATGCAGGCGTGTAAAATCTATAGAACATGATTTAATTTTTGTTTAAACCAATTTGATTACTTACCGAAGTACACGTCAAAATCCATCCCAATCCTGAAAAAACAAACGCTTCAAAAAGTCCCAAAATGTACAAAATGCCAAACCCTTCAATGGCTATACAGTACGTAGCGAAATAAATCGTAAAAGAACAATTTATAGCAACACTCATAACAAACAGAAAGAACCAAGTTCGGTTCCTCAAACCCACACAATTGTAAATAAAAGGGCAATGGTGGTCAAAATAAGATATACACCGGTTGCAAATTCTACAATGTTTAGCCCTCAAAGGTCTCAAACATCGACAAGTGTGACAAAGTCGGTTCAAAACCGCGTATCTCTTCTTCCATTTGTCGTAATAAGGGATCTGTTTTATTGCTCGATGGTACGAATCGGTGTTAACCGGGATATAGCCGGGGTTTTTTCGATTTGCTGTTATCCAACATATCCACATAACAATATTCCAATAAATGAAACAATAATGTGACCCTCGTAGAATGTTCCAAGTTATGGGAATACACCGAATGACGTACATGGGGTACCCCCAGAGTAATACTGAACACATGAAGAATACGAGTGGTGCTTTCGAATTCCCTGCTTTCCCGAATAAAAGACCCCAAACTTCGTTGACTGGAGGAAACCAACTAGATCGACGTTTCTTCTCCGATTCGAGGACTTGGACGATGTCGCTGTGACGGTGACTTTGGGCCAACATTAAAGGCGTTTTGTCGTTTTTATCCAATGGTTCCAAATCAATATTACTCTAAAAACTGTCTTTCACGGTTAATTCCCAAATTTAGGTTTTGTACCTTCTCACAGAGTAGTTTCACACAAGTGACACTCCCTGAAAGACACGCTAGGTGCAAGGGGGTCGACCCAAAATGATCCGGTTTTTGCAAATTAGCCCCCGAGTAGACTAACAATCGAATCAAGTCCGCATGTCCCTTATAAGCCGCCCAATGCATTGCTGTATCCCCGTTAATATCGACCAAATGGTTCAAAGCTCCCATTCCTAACAAAAACGCTGCTGTTGCAGTCCTCCCGAACATGCAAGCCGTCATTAAGGGGGTCAGCCCTTTGAAATCAGCAGCATTTACTCCAACTCCCGCTTGGAGTAAAACCTGAACTACAGCTGCATGTCCCTTGCGACAGGCCCAATGTATGGGTCTTGGTCCTTGCGTTCCGAGACAGGGTAAGTCAATTGGGGCTCCTCTGTCTACCAAATACCGCATTATCTCCACACTGCCGTCCAGAGCGGCCCAATGAGCCGGCGTGTAGCCCCATTCATCACGTTCTCGCAGGATTTGCGTGCCAAGGTTTTCGACAAGTTCCTCGATTTCAGAGAGTTCGCTACAAATGGGGTGTTTTCGCTGGTGGCAAAGTGTGAGGAGACTTACCCAGATTTGACTACGTCAAAGATGGATTTGTGTGAAGGTTCAGTTATATCGGCTTCGGTATTGTCTTTGTCGTGACTGACGGAAGCAGCGGGATGGTCGGTGTCTGCTACCATGTTACAGGACGTTTGGGGCAAAGCCCACACGCTACGGGCCGTGCCCGGGCTTGGAAACACTTTGCAAAGCGTTCTGACGACTGTTTACCACTCTGGTGTAAATTATTTATGATTGATTTAATGCAGATATTTGCGTAGCGTGCTAATAAGTTCTTTAACTTGGGTATTGATTTTTCAAGAAAGCGCGCGCAGAGATAACTCAAAAATAGCAAATTTTGACTTCAAAAAAAGTAAACAAAACTCTTAACACAAAAGATTTCAACAAAATTAAATAAAACAATGCCACTATATATTTTTTACGAAAATTTAAGAAAAAAACAAATTAGGCTTAAATTTGTATTTATTTTATAATTGTGTTATAATTATTTTATAATTTTTTCAAGTACATTTAGATCAAAATTACATGACGTCATGACGATAATTATGACAATTTTTAACAATAATTAAAAATCATAATTAACAATAATGTTTCAAACTTCTTTGTTATCTTATTCCACGTGATTAAAATAAGTTTGAAGACTTTGTTATCAACGACTACATTTCATTTTCACTATCTCAACATTCTTCAAAACAATAATAGAGATAATTAAGTTTTACATTCAAAAATTTTGTTTGTACGCGCCATAAAAACTTGCGCGCGCATTATTTAATTGTCAACTTCAGCTGATAAAATGTCAAAAAATGTTGTCATGTCAATTTCTTATCACTCAAAATTGACATAACATTTAATTTTATCACAAAGAAATAGCAATGTAAGGTAATAGAATGTTCAATAAATAAACCGTGCATTTCCAATACAATAATGGCACATTCCGTTAATACCACTCCGCTTCTCCAAGAAGTGGACTCTTCAGACAATGAAAATGATATTTTAGAAAATACTGATGTTGTTATACGGGATAATAAGCCTTTATTTAAGTCAGCTGAACCTAAGGACAAGTATTACATGGCGTATCTAATATTTTATTTGTTGGGGATGGTGACATTGCTTCCTTGGAATTTTTTTATAACAGCTGATGATGTGAGTATTTTGGCTTTGATACCCCTTTTGTAGTACCGTAAGTGTTTTTTAGTACTGGTTGTACAAGTTTCGCAACATTAGCAATAATGATACTTACTCAGTAAGTAAGAGAACCCCTTTACAAACATGTTTCACTTCATACATAAGTGTGGCTTCAGCAGTTCCAAATTTAGTGTTTTTAGTTTTAAATACTGCACTGACGCATCGGTAATTCTTGCAAGTTTTATTCACAAATTTTATTAATTTGTTTTGTCCCAGAATATCACTTCATAAACGCGTCATAGGATCACTAATTGTTATGTTAGGTTTATTTATAATGACATTGGTTTTTGTCACTACTAATACAGATAAATGGCAAGACACCTTCTTTATTGTAACAATCACAACAATTGTACTGTTGAATGGTATACTCACAAAATTGAAGAAATTAAGTAATTTCTTGTTCAGTTTGTAGTGCCGTTTTATCTGGCAGCATTTTTGGGGTGGTTGGACGCTTTTGTCCCATCTACATCACCGCCACTTTGGGTGGACAAGCTTTAGGTGGAATTTTTGCAGCCTTGGCTGAAATCGCCTCACTGTCAATTGGAGCGTCTTCAGTCCACAGCGCATTCGTTTATTTCCTTATCGGCAATTTAACGATTCTAAGTTCTATCATTTGTTATGTAATTTTAACAAAAAGCGTCTTTTTTAAATTTCATTTGTATGAAAGGACGATTGCCCAAAATGAATTTGAAAACGAACTACTTAGGCCAAGGATAATTGAACATAAAATGATTTTGAAGAAAATATGGACTCATGGCTTGTCTATGTTTATGGTTTTTGCCATCACACTCTCAGTTTATCCAAGTGTTACTGTTTTGGTGGAGTCAGAAGGGAAGGGGCAAGGGCGCATATGGAATGGTTAATAATTTTGTTAATTAAAGGGATTCTTACTGATTTTTTTATTTCAGATGTTTATTTTGTGCCCACTATAGCATATTTGTTGTTTAGCGTGGGGGATTACCTAGGCCGAATTTTGGCGGGAAGGATTCAAAAGGTTTCAATCATGTGTTGTTAAAAAACAATTAAACATTTTTTTCTAGCCCAAGAAAGGTTATATTTTGCTAATTTTGAGTACAGCCAGATTTGTTTTTATTCCACTCTTGATGTTGTGTAATGCCCAACCTAGGTCACACTGGGCCGTTGTTTTTGACCACGATTATGAATATATTACAATACTATTTCTTTGTGCATTATCAAATGGTTACTTGGCTAATATAACAGCTATTTGTGCTCCTAGGTAAATAAATATTTTTTTCTTTCATTTTTTAAACTATTGAAATTTCTAGAGTTGTAGAGTCACATGAAAAAGAAACGGCGTCATCTATGATGACTGTTTTTATGGGCATTGGTCTGGCTCTTGGATCTGGAATTAGTTTATACATGGTGAAGCTACTCTAATACTTAACATTCTTTTTTATCCTTACTGCCAGTAATTGTGATATTTATTACGTGTGACCTAAATTTACTCATTAGGGTTAGAATCATCTCTCTGGACGTAAATAAATCATAGTTAAAAAATTGTTTTATTTATTTTAATGTGACTGAAAATAAAATAGCATACAAACTTCGGTTGGAATTTTATTACATCCTCGAGCTTCATCTAATCTAGACGCTGAGCCTCTCGGACAGATAACTTAAACCTTTGGTGGGATTCGATATTTCCCAACTCTGTTGTCATATACTATTCTTTTCCAACGAGAAATAATAATAATGATTATTAATTATTGGCAAACGGAATTTTTAAAGTACAATAGTACATTTTGGATTTAGAGGTTGGTACAGAAAGCAGATATGTATTTGAAAAAGATAAATTATTAGAAAGTATAGATAGGTAAATACTTAATCTATTTGTTCAAACCGACTTTGCGTTATGCTCATTTCTTTCAAATAATAACGATTTATTAGAAGTATTTTCATTTGATATTTTGTTAAAGTTTTCCCCAGACGTCTATTTATACTTTCCAATAATTTTAGAATATCATTATTGTTTCAGGTTTCCACGATTTTACTAATGTAGGTCTATGCAGAGTGATTCACGATGAATAATGAGCCTGACCAAATTCTCGATGCAACCAACATTACATTTTCATAGGTCACGTAGATTTCAAAGATTATTTGTAATAAATATGAAATCATAGCGAGCACATCACTTATAATTTGTCAGTTTTGACATTAAAATAATGAAAAACAGAAGTAATTGAAATACCAACACAATAGTAAATAAGATTTACAGAAGGCACCCATTCAAGCTAGAGTCCCAGTGGTACCCTTTGCTTAGTAACTTAACAGAAACCCAATTTGCTCAAAAACTAACCTGATTGTGTCAGAAGGTGCTCTTTTTTCGGGATATCATTGGGAATGTATCAAGTGATACATTCTTCAAACATTCTCCATAAGCTAAAATCATGTCAGTCTTCTCTTTATTGGAATAAATCCACATTTTGCTCAGTTTATAATAAATTTGTAGCGTTTGTCAAAAATAACAATGATGATGATTGATGATAATAATAGGAATCGTGGATTCAAATTCAAATGTTGCAAAGCAATTGGCGTAAATGTAATGGTGGTTGCATCGAGAATCTGGTCAGGCTCATTATTCCTCGTGAATCACCTTGTAAACCCTGTTCATAAATTAAAGAAACACAACCTGTTGCATTATGTTGGTGAAAAAAATAAATCCCCTATGCAAGATTTTCACACTGTTAGCTTGGTTGCAAATTTGCGTCAGATTTGAAGTTTTTGACTTTCATGTCAAATTTCATCAAAATTCAGTTTTGAATATTTATTTATTCCGCACTAAAATGCCTCGAAAGCAAAGAAATTTGCTCAACGCAAAAATGAAGGAAGCCGTTGTGAAATGCAGCGATGAATTGAAACGGTTAGCGCCAGATTTATCTGACCGCCAAATTGACGAAAAGCTTCAAAATATTTTTTCGGTAACATCGGCGTAAAAAGCCAAAAGCGGGATATTCTTGAGGTATGTTTTATTGTCAGACTAAATGCGCGGGTAGATAATTAATTTCTCGCAAAAATTATACATAGAAAATGGATAAATTCGATTTATAACTCTCGCGAAGTCTCAATATCTACAAAACTACCTACAAGATTACCCCAACCTAGATTTTCTATTGACTTTTTTTTTTGAACCTGCAGCTGAACATTCCTCCAATAATAATTGATCTGGCTGATTCTGATTCTTCATCAACTTGGTCAAGTTCAGATCATGATGAATCCAATAAAGAGAATTTCTTTTAGTTTTGCATTGTTCCACATTCAAGTTTTAAAAAAATCGGTTCTTCTCAGAACCATCAACTTATCACAAATAAAATAACGCTATCATCATAACAACAATGCAAATGGGACATTGAAACTTTTGCTGAAACCGTCGGGGTGAGAAGAAGTTGCTTCTGTGTCTGCCGGTGGTCCTTTTGAACCAATTTTCAATTCTCCGTGCTACAAATTTAAAACCTGAAAAACCAAAAACCGCAACGACGTATGTCGCCCAATACCATCTAAGATATTAAATCCATATAAGACTTCTCTGAGTTCCGTTGGTCAACAAACTTTGTAAAAAAGAAAACATAACCTTATTTTTTTGACACATACGTTCCCACTAGAAAATATAACTAGACAACGTTGCCGGTTGAATTTTTGAGCCTTATTGCCGGTTGGGTGTTTCTTTAATTTATGAACAGAGAATATAATTATTTAATTCAATACAAAAAAGGTAAAAATTTAAAATAGTGTGATGTTATAAAATCGAGATCAGTGCACACATTACACTAAAGTTTGTTTCACACTAAAACAAAAAGAAACTGGATTGTAGAGATTTTTTTTGTAAAAAATACATTTGTTTCAAAATCAGGATTCGTTGCCTTTCTCGTTAAAAACAAATAAAGAAATTTGGTGACAAAAAGTTTTGAATTTTTGACAGTTGGCACGTCTTTCTCCTTCTCTCTCGCTCTAATTTTCCACCACCCCACTAGTGCACCTATTTCCTTTCACTGAAASCAAACCTGCAAACCTGAAACAGTTGATAAAAAAAAGTGTCATACATAAGTTGTAGTTTCGCGTCCATAGGTGAGGTTAAGTGTCCTTGAATTTTTCCATATTTTCTTTATTTCCGCTGTCCTTCAAACACGGATGTTTGAATAAGTTGCGCGACGCTTCTTTTGTATTAATTTACGAACCACATAAATATTCATTCCCGTATGGAAATTTTCAAGTCCAAGTTTCTCACTTTTTGAAACTTCAGCCGTAGTCTAGAAAAATGCGTTGGATCAGCCATCTAGACGGCGGCCCCAAGAGAGTAAACCACGCAGCTGTCGCCGTAGGCCACAAGATATACTCCTTCGGGGGTTACTGCACTGGCGAGGACTCTAAGGCCTACACTTCCATGGACGTGCATGTCCTTAACACCACTACATTCAGATGGACGAAGCACCCTGTCAGCGACTTGCCCTATTTTGAGAACGATGATATCCTGCCCTACAAACGCTACGGCCACAGTGCAGTGGTGTATGGTGATAAAGTGTACATTTGGGGTGGCCGCAATGACAGGTCTTCTGATGGYGTGCTGTTCTGCTTTGATACCACTTGGCATTGTTGGACGGCCCCCAAAACGACAGGGTGTATTCCTTTACCAAGGGATGGACATACAGCGTGCATGTGGAAGCATTACATGATTGTTTTTGGGGGTTATGAAGAGGAGACGGACTCTTTTGCGGAATCTGTGTATGCATTGGATTTGAAGAAAATGGATTGGTCGCATATAAAGACCGAAGGTATTACTCAAACTTGTATGATTAATTTCTGATTAAGTTGGCCTGATTATGACAAAAACATCTACTAACAACATTGAACAATTAGTGATATTAGATAGTTTTAGGCGTTTCAGGCGACTGCTCTACAAGTAACCTGTAACCACTCCTCGAAAATTAATGACAAATGACTATAAAATTGTAAATTTGTTTTTTGAATATGATAATCAGTGTCGCCAAACTAATAATGGTTTAGTATTCTACGTACTTGATAAAAATCACAATCATTTAGTAACTTCTATATCTTGCAACTTTTCTGTTGCCATTCTGCTACTTTTCACAATATTTTTTACTGTATACAATAGTGGACCTCTTTGGCTCTAAATTTGTCAGTAGGATTCAGCTCTAACATAGATTCCTCTTTTACACAGAAATCACCCCAAAAACGACCTTGCACTGTGGTAATAGAAAAGTCTCGAGGTTTATATCTACAGCTAAACCCCCTATAAGAAGTTTTAGGAGTTCTAACAATGATATTTGTCTAAAATTTTGTTTATTGTCATACCTAATCGGTTAGGTCCTGCTACATAATAATGTATTAATTTCGTTATTTTAAATAGAACAAAGTGTTTTTTATTGTTTTTTTTTTGATTACTCAAGTGATTTTGTGAAAGTTTTTATCAGACTTTCTTATCCCTTAGTTTAACCGTTTTCGAATTACATATTTAGATTTTTTTGGATTTACACCTTCCTCTTTAAAAATCGAAATTTATTATGAAATCAAATTTGGACATACGAAAGAGAAAGGTTAGATTTTCCTTTGGTAAATTCATAATTGCAAAAATAATTAACAAACTCCCAAAATTTACAGTTACGTTTGGGAAACTTCAAATACCCTTAAAATAATTTTTCTAAATAAAATACCCCAATATTTTTTTCACTAAATGAAGGAGAATTTAATTCTTCTTCGATTTGTATTAGCTATGACGTTGGTAACGAATTTGAAATCTTAATTTAGCAACATTGACTATCAAATTAAATTGTAATAATACACTCGGATGGTTTTTGAACGAATGTCTTGTATAACTATTACACCTAATAATAGTGCACCATGTTTCAAATTATTGTCACAGATATAAAGTTTGAATATTATTTCTGCGTTCTGGGAAAAATTGTAACGTAATCATCTTGTTTATTTTAATATAAAATAATGAAGGCAAATTGACGCTGTGGGTGTTTTTCCCTACGAGGAAGTCATTTTCATGCGTAATACAAAACAATGTAAAATACGTTCATTGTCAATTTTTTAAGTTGAAGCAAACAAGAACTTGACCTGCATTATGCTATTGTTTTTTGCTTTAATTTCTTTGGCATTGTTGGAGTTCGTCGATTGTTTTGATACCAAAATTTCTACGAATTTTACGAAGTACTATACGAAGTAGAGAGATTAAGTTGATTAAGTTGGAATTATCAAAAAATCTAACTCAATCTTAATTCTGATCTAACTTGTTATAAATCTAAAGTTAGCGTTTATTGATATAAAATGGAATGGTTTTAATATTTTCTTCTGAAATAGATATAAAATGAAATGATTATAAAAGTTAAAAGGGAAAGTTAAAGGGGAAAAAAATAAAAAATGCGGCTGATATCATAAATATAAAATCGATCAGGGAAAAACCATGATAACATGCTTACAAATTATTTGTAAAGAAACTGATACATTTTTTTTTTGGTATTGACAAAAATTAATTACATTATTATTATATTATTTACATTTTCCTAAGCGCGTGACAATAAACAGATCACTAATTGTAAATTATAAAATTTATGAAGTTGTAAACATGTTGTAAAAAAGTTGATTTATTTTTTATTGTCATGTTACGTAAAATTCTAACTTCAAAAGTTTGAAAAAAAATCATTTTGTACTGTATATAGATTACCGAGAATCACAGAGTCTATTACTCAAATAATTTTTGTGAAATAATAGCATAACAACTTCTCATTTATAAGTGTTTTAAAAATAATTGTTTTTTTGCGAAATATTTTGCGGTGATTTTCTGTGACAGCAATTTTAACGCGATTGCTTCATAATCTTCCATTTTAGATTTCAAACAAAACATTTCATAATTTGTAACATTAAAAAAATTTAAAAGCGAATTATACACTTTCTTGTCTCTAAAAATAAAGTTTTACGTCACGTCTTTTATTATAATAAATTTATTAAGTTCTGACTGATTTTGGATAAGAAAATAGTTTGTTTTTGCGCCGTAGTTATTTGAGAACAATGTTAGAAATAACTTTTTTACAACCTTGAGTCGTTTAAAAAAGTATAACTGGGTTTGTGTGTTTCTTAGAATTGACCTACTTTTTTATTAAAAAAACATTTTTTTAGGGGAAATCGAACCTACTCTACGTGATTTTCACACAGCTGTGTGTTTAAATAATCGAATGTATTTGTTTGGGGGTCGAGGAGGACACACTCTCTTTGGCGAAGAGGTCTATTCTAATGTATTATGGTACCTTGATTTAGAAACATTTAAATGGGTTCGTCCCCAAGTATCTGGTGATATACCTACAGGACGTAGAAGTCATTCAGCTTGTAATTTATGCTATTTTTGTAATTATGTATTTTCTTTAAATGATTCATTTTAGTCGTATATAATAATAAGATGTACATATTTGGCGGATATAATTATCTAGAAGAAAAGCACTTTAACGATATGTATGAGTATGATCCTCAAACTAGCAGATGGAGGATGGTTAACACAATCGGTCCTAAGCCTTGCGAACGACGGAGACAGGCTTGTGTTATTGTGGGTGATAGATTATTCCTTTTTGGTGGCACTAGGTAAAATTTTAATATTGTGGAAATTTTTACTGTTTTTGTTTTAGTCCGCAGATACCATACCTACGTGAACCTCAAGAAGACAAATTAATAGATCATTGTGATTTGTATATTTTAGATTTTAAGCCGAGTTTAAAGACTCTTTGTATACTTTCTGTGAGGAAATACAGACTCGACGAGTCAATTCTGCCCTATAGTTTAAGGTAGTTCATTTTTTGGTACTAAATTATATTTATATGTATATTTTTTTTAGGTTGGACGTCATGAATATGTTTACACCCAACAAAATTACCATTAGCCGACCCAATAAATCCGCAGGTTAAATCTCACAATGAGATGTTTTACATCGAGATGTTACCACTTGTTTACGTAATTTCATTATTTTCAGATTAAGTTTTGTTTTATTACATAAATACTATGGGCGGCTTTTACAATTCTCGGATAATTTCGTTATAATTATTATGCTTACAATTGTTTTATACAGGTGTGTCAGAACTCGCGCCCTAGAGAAAAATGCCATGTAAGGTAAGACACCAGAAACATGGAAAAAATGTTAAAAAATTCTATCTATAAGAATTTCGAAGTTATGAGAGTTTAAATTTTACACTTTGACTCAATTTATTTCTGTTGGAAAAATGATTTTCCAAGTTTTTTTTGCTACAGGCAATTAGAAGAGGAAACAAGGAAGCTGTATCCTAAATTGTAATTCTGTTTTAATGTTATTTGTGGCAAAATTTTTGTACCTTTACTAAATAATTATAAAAAAAACATATACAAGATTATCAGTATCATGAAATAGACATAAAAAATGTCAAATAAATAAATGTCAATTTTTTTTTACAGATAGGATTTTTTAAATATTATTTCCAAGTTCCTGGTATCTTATCTTGAATTTTTTTTCTGGGGCGCGAGTTCTGACACACCTGTATATCCAGAATAAGTTTATCCAATGATTATTACAAAAACCGCCCTAATGTGATTGTAATGTGAATACGCTCGTAATATTTTGTTTGTTCAATTGTTATGTGTATTTATATCTGCAGAAATAACTTGGATTTGTGTTTGAAAGTTTTTGGTAAATTAATGGAACTGGAAACAAAAATAGTGTTTTATTTTTGTTGAATTGAAGTAGGTGGTTTTCTTGACCCTCAACTATTTTAGTTTGTGAAGTAAATGTGAATGTAGCCAAAGCAACAGTGCTGCGATAAAGTTTAATTAACTCTCATGATATTAAGTGAAAATATTTTTTTATTCTTACAGAAGAATGTTGAAAAGTCTTGTAAGGCAGAATGATTATGTAAATATAAATGTATCTATTTATTCAGTTTGTATATACTCATATTTGTACCTAATTGAATTTTAATATTTTAATAAACTTTGTTCTTAGATTTTTTCCTTTTTTTTGGGTTTTGACAGTTTAATTTTCAATTTGGGGATATTTTGTTACTAATTTATCACGTTGGTGATAGTGTTATTGTTTATTGGTGCAATTTGCGTGTGACGTACTTGAAAAATATCAGGTTATAATAACAATTTTATCACAAATACGTTATTGTATACGAAACTTTTGTAACTGCAGTGTTATGTAGGCATTTTTTTCCTCGAACTTCTTTATTATTACATTATTTTAATCTTAGGTTTAAAAAGTGAGGTTATCCTCATCATGACCCAAACAATAATTGACGCATTGGAAAACGAGTGTTATCTCAAACCAGACTTCTGTGATAATTTRAAAAGCGAAGTGAAACAAAAAATTGAAGATTTTTCCGAATGGTTTAATAGTATAGCACGTTTGTCTTTTTTACGTTGTCAACAGGAAGAAAGCGAAATTCTTGTATACCTGCTCCTTAATCTCAAGAAAAAACTTAAACATGCGATTTCTGAAATAAACAAGTCGGTTAGTCATCGGAAACAGTTATTCACTTGCAATATATGTGAAGAAACAATTGAAGTCCAACCTTGGCAGAACGTTTGGAGGGTCTTACAAGACCACCCCCATTTTGAAGAAAGTTATAATCAAACTTTTGATTTAGCATACTCTGAAAATGAATCGTCAGCAACCACCGCTTCAATTATTGACGACTTGAGTGAAGATTTCAATCAAGTGGTTTTAGCAGACCCTGAACCTATCAAACCACAAGAAAACGGCTTAAATGATTTTAAATTCAATTTTGTCATAACGTACGATCCTATAGTTGAAGAGACTCTTTATCCTGAATCTTTTACAAGTGCAGCTCAAAAACGAGATAACATATCTGATTACACAGTTCAGAAAAGTGGCGCTGCACGTGCAGTGTGTCTCCTTTGTCCCTGCAGTCTGATTTCGAGAGGTCGCGTTTACAAAATAACATCCTATGTTATAAAGAATCACACAGCGGGGCAAAGACACTTGAAATATGCTTCAACGCCAGTGAATACAACAGCATTGAAACAATATCACGAGTTTTGGCGAAGTCAAGAGCCTAATTTTCAAGCGCATCAAGTGCATTTCCTCCCTGAAATCACTGTACTTAATATCCTTAAATGTCACTTGTGTCAGGAATTTGTTAAGTACACATCAGTCATTGACCACATTAAAGATAAGTCTCATAAAAGTAAACTTTTGAAGATTTTTTTGTCGCCTGAAGGCAAGTTGAACGAGTTTTATTTGCTTGATATGCAAGTGGGGGTGTATGAGGATGTTGTGGTTAATAATGCAACGCCTAAAAAGGATGTTAAACCCAAAGAATCAAAGGAGAAGAATCCTGGTAATTATTTCTAAAGTTAAGCTTTAATTTCTTTTTTATTTTATTACAGGACAGCCAAAATGTATTTTTGTGAAGGTTCTTTTTGAACCAAAAAGCCTACATTTGCCGCCAAGATATAAAGATCATTTAAAATTTTTTACTTATAATTCGGAACTGGTCACGTGTGATCTTTGTAAAGTGAATTTTACTAATACAGTAGTGGTGATATGGAATCATATTTCTAATCCCCAACATAAAACATTGTCAGGGGTTGAATGTCCCAAATACAAATTTTTTTGTGAAATTTGTAATATCCAAATCAAGGACGAAAACGCGTGGAATGATCATTTCACCAAAGGGCCAAACAGGTAATTTTTGATGTAGCAAATTAAAAAAAAATAGAAACAAAGATTCTTTTGCAACTTATGCTATTGTTATTATTTTATGATAAGATAACATATCGACATGTACTCTAAATTTATTATGTTTCAATGAGTTAGTCTATTATTATTATCATAGTTTTTTTTTCATGTAATACAATTTACTTTGTTTTTTTCTAACTTAGATACCTACAGAAACATGCAATATACATATTTTGGTCGTTAATGTCACAAAAATAGTATATTATATATAAAGGGATGCACGATTATTGCTGAGATGTCGCACCAAAGGAATAATAGCATTTCTTTCCAGAGGTGTATATACTATTTTTTGTAGGTACGACAAATTATACCATGGCAACAATAAAAATGTTTGTAGACGATGAGCCAATCAATTAATGGGAATGACTTAGCTCCCGTCCGTCGCTATGCTCGTTTCTCTCTCTAAGAAGAGAATTTTGACTTCTGTCACAATTTTGACATACTCCCCGATTAAAAAAGATATTCTTTTACCTCAGAAAAATAGTTTTAACGTCGATTGACTTTCAATTATTGCTAACATTGTGACACGAATTTCAAAATATACAAAAATAAGTTTGTCAAAAAATGACATTGCCGACCAAAATACAGTCAAATTCAAAAAAGAGTGGTCGTCAATGACATTTCAAAAATTAATAAATAAATATTAAATGATTTACATTTTCACGACAAAATTGATTTGATCACAAACTTCGTGATGCCAAATAATGTATTTTTACAGATTTAAGTACGCTAATTCACACAGAAATAATTAATTTTATGCCAAAAGGTGACATTCACGACCACTTTTTTTTAATTTGACTATACCGAGTGCGGCATCTGTTCCGCGCAGAAAAGAAATCCCTCTAATTAAGTAAAATTGTTGAATTTTTTCACACTTACCTGGGCATTGGTAAGGTACATTCCGTAATTTTTTGGTAATTTTTCATTTAAACAATAAACAATGCCAAAAGAAAAATAAAAAGTAATTTTCTCCCAAAAAGTTTGATTCTAATTTTTATACTGACCTACGCAAATTCCTACAATTGGTTACAAAATCAGAAAAAAAAATACCAATAAGATTTTGAATGAAACGCAATTTTCCATCTTAACTTTGAAAATCATTTTTATTTATGACCTGCTACTTGTGCCATCGTAAATTTAGGTGCAATTGGGGTATGATTCCAAGGGTTACAACAAAAAGACCCTTCAAAGCGGTCGGCTACCAGTAAATGATACTTTTGTTGGTAAATTATACCATTATGTCATAAATCACGGGTCTGGTTTGTGTTTAAATAGAAAAAGGGATTATTTGTTAACCAAGTCAAAATTTGAAATTGTGATACCAAAGTTTGTTGCGCTAGCAGGTACAGATTCATTTAGTGTAAAAACTTGTGTAAATTAACAGAAAGTTCATAAAACACACAAAACTGTTACGGCCTCGTTTATTATGAAAAAAATGTTGAAAAATTCTCAAAATGTACCCTATCAAAAATTAGTTAGGTATATMAAATATCACCAGTTTTAATTAATTAGAAGTCGCGATTTATCAGTGCGCGTAACCGATGTCACACCCTGTATATTGCATGCGACTGTATCGTCGAATTTAGTAAAATAACTGCTCTCTGTTAGGGGTTGATCCATGTATATAAAAAAGCAGAAAACAACTGATCAGGAGTTCAATTTTGACATTTTTATTAGTTTTTATAATTTTTGTGATCAAAAAATTTAGAGACGAAAACACAAAAACAGGGACAAATTCGATACCTCTAACAGTTTGTGACAATTTGAAGACGAAAAGCGTGGAAGTAGAAGTCAGAAAAAGCCCACAGTAATGCTGTAATGCAAGTTTGCTAAACATTCTTTAATTTGTATAACGCAATTAATAAAAGCTGGGAGGGAAGGACACAACAAAACAAAATACGCCAGGGAGAACTGATATAACGAGATTGAACCCTTTAAGCTAAAAAACTGTGTCAAAAAAATTCCCCAGATTAAAGTGTCAGCGAGAATCAGTTGAACTCAAAAAATGCCCAGGCGAGAAAAGTGTTATTTCTACCGAAACGGCGATGGTTTGGTTGCACCGTTTTTGAAGAACGAGTTGATTTCCGTTTAAAAAAGTTACGTTCTCGGATTTGCTTCGAGTTTTTCTCCTTTTATGTTATGTAAATAATTAATACTTAATTTTCAATGTTTGAATAATAAAAGTTTGATAAAAACGGCATAAATCATTAAATAATTCAAATGCACTTGCTTATTGTTACCATTCAGTGTATTATATGTTCCTACAGTTCAAATGTTGAGGTCTTTTTATCAAAACTCAAAAGTGCATTGTAACAAACAGTCGATTTTTAGACACGACAGCATGACTCAGGGCCGAAAACAAAAAGTGGGCGAATACGAATGCAAAACTTGCAAGGATGTAATTTTCGGCGATGAATTATCTCTCAGCCGCCACACTTCAACACGTGGTGGCAGAAACCGAGCTAAAGGTGGTTTATTCTCTTTACAACTTATACAATAATTTCGCTTTTGTAGAAGTTAAATTGCCTTTCTCTGTCAAAAAACTATTCCGGACGAAAGCTTTCATCCAAGAAGAAGCCGAACGAATGCAAATCGAAGCAAATAAAGTTCTAGAGAATCAAGACAAAATGAAACAATGTTGTGACGATTTGGAACGAGCCTTGTCTGGGATTTACCCAAATTGCAAGGCTTATTCTTTCGGGTCTAGAATATCAGGACTGGGGAATAATGTTAGTTGAAAACCTGTATCGCTGGTTAACTAATAGTTTCATATTTAGCAAAGCGACTTGGATGTGTTTATGGACACGGGTGATATGTATTTAGGTGAAAGGCATCAGGATGCGCAAAGTCAGGAACAATTCGTTAAAAAAGCGAGTAAAGTTTTTAAGTCGTTTAAAGATCAGTTTCATTCTGTAGTGTCAATTCCAACTGCGAGAACCCCGATTGTCAAAATACATCACATTTTTACCAATTTGGATTGTGATATTTCCTTCAGGCATGGATTAGGTGTCGAAAATACAAAATTTTTAAGGTACATAAAAGTCGGTTAAATTCAATTAATCACAATTTAAATTTCAGATTTTGTATGGAATTGCAACCCATCACACAATCATTTATTTTGTTGCTGAAACAATGGTCGGATTATTGCAGACTTAACGAACATATAACCAACTATGGTTTGGCTCTAATGGCTGTTTTTTTCCTCCAAACTGGAGGATTTCTCTTGTCTGTTAAAACTGTAAGGGCTTACAATCCAACACAATCGTTAATTATTGATGGTTGTTTTATAAATTCAAATGATTATTTTTACTAATTTCAAATCGTAGGTTGGGAGACTTTGAACTACACTGTTCCTACCGAAAAAATGAAAGAATTTGTCAGACCCTACACGGGAAATGTGAAACAATTACTACGTGACTTTTTTTATTATTATTCAAAGTTTGATTACGCTAATCATGTAAGTATGTTTGATTTTTTTTATTTCTCGTTCTTCATATACATCTTGTAGGTGGTTTGTCCATTGTTGGGTAATGCTATACCGAAATTATTTTTTAATGAGAGACCTCATGAATTATTGCCAATAGAAATGAAGAGTTATGTTCAAAGAATACAGAGTGAAAACGGCGAACAATTCCAGTTTCGTGGTTTGACTCCGTTTTGTATCCAAGATCCATTCGATTTGAGTCACAATTTGACGAAAGCTTGTCAGAATGGTACAATCACAAGATTGAAGGCTTTGTGTACCTTGACATATGAGTTATTGGATATAATTCAATAATATTTTAAGTGCCTGAGTGGCATAATGTGATGTCTGTTTTATGTAGTTTTTAATAATGACGAATTAAACATTTAAAGGGAAACATATAATATATTTTTCTCTTTACATAACGTAATAAAAATAAAAAATATTTACAATGATTTATACAAATTTTGGAATACTGATGTCACAGGAATGGGGTGTCCTAACACCTCATCTAATAATACTTAAAATTATATATACAAAAATAAAATTAAAATAAATATGTAGCGGATAAGTTATTGTCATCATTATTATCATGAGATTTGGGACTAAATTCACATTTCCGGTTGTAAAATATTCAAGAGACTGACGTACGAACCTATAATAAACCCTACAAATCCGAACAAAACAATCGCTATATCTTTCCATAAAATCCAATTATTTTTGCCCAATTTGTCCGGCCAGAAAGTTATAATTTCGATCAAAGGCGGGAAAATTAAAGCCAAAGCTGAGCTACTAAAAGCCCCGACTAAAGAAATTACAGCACCCAAATTTGGAATCGCGATCGCCAAAGCAAAAGTTACAAAAACTAGAATTGTTCTAGTTGCATGTTCGGCCAATCTTTTCGATTTGTCTGAATGGAAATAATCTTTTATCCAAGGCCACACGATGTTAAACGGAACGTAAAACTGGAGACTGTAGGAGAGGAAAATTGCAACTGCCATCATTAACCGAACAGATTGTGCCAACCTACAAAACAAATTTAATAATAACAAAATAACAAATATTGTCAACTTACAATTCATTTGGTGGTAGCAATAGAGTGACACTCCCCAAAACCGCTTGATCCCCATATTTCAAATAACCGAAAAAACCCACAGCTGTGTACAGTGTTGCCACGATTACCATTCCTGTGTTTAAAACACCGGTCCATCCGCCGAAATCTTGAGGTGACTTCATGTTGTTTTCCAAAGGTAAAATCTTGAACAAATTATTGAGCTTGTCTACACGTCAGGTAAGTGTAACTTACCACACCAATGCCCTCAAATGCGTAAATAGCCGTCCCGAAGTAAAGTGGTAGTTGGGACCAACTCGAAAATGCTTGTACTGTAGAAGTATCAGGTAGGTCTTGAAGCATGTAGAAAAAGGTTATAACCAAACCGCTACAAGTCAAGATTGATGCAAAAAGCGATGCTGGGGTCAAATATTTCAAACTTTTGACAAAGTTGAGTAAAACCATAGGAATCAAAAGCATAACAAGGTACCAGTGCACACTCATATCGAAAAAGTAGTGRTTTATAACATCGTGGAGGTTGGCAGCAACGAAGACAAAATAAACGCAACAGAAGCCCAATTGGGTGATACATAAGAAAAGATTAATCAATGTCCTGCAATAAAAACGGTTATTTGTGTTTTAAAATTCGCTAAAATTTTACTTTGCAATTTGACTGAACTTCTGCAATGGTTGCGGTCCCGTTTTGAACGCGTTTTCCACGACTTCATCAAAACTCAACGACGGTTTCTGCGTTCGTCGGCACAATTCGTGTGAGCAAGCTACCAGCATGTGCATGCAATGTGTGCAGATACAACCCATCAGCATGGTTCCAAACAGACCCACCACCCATCCGGCGTTGCGGAAAGCGTCCGGCATTGCCAAAATTCCCGTCCCGATGTTTCCTTTCAATAAATGTATCATCGTATCGAAGTTCGAAGTTGGATGTTCCAGTTTTCGATTGAGGGTTGGATCTTCGGAAAAGTCTTCGCCCGACGCCGAGTCCAGGTCGAGGGAGACGTCGGGAGCGTCGCTCTCGAGTAAACGTTGCTTCTCGTCTTTGTCATTTTTCGATGATTTGGGGAGGAGTAGTTTGGATTCCTAGAGTGGAAAAGCAATGATTAGTTTGCTGATAGAATTGTGTGATTATACCTTGCGTTTCATTTTTTAAAAAACACTTATGGAATCATCAACATATGGTGTGAAGGTGCGATTACATATTTGACAAATGTGCTATCTATATCTGTTTACGTAGGTACTTACGTATCAATGGTGAACTACGAATAGATAATACTTTTTATATTTAACACTTGACGTGTTTATTTTATAACAATGAATCAGTGGATTAACAAATAACACCGATTAAACCTGTCCATGAAAAGAGAAATGTCAGTGAAATTGAAAATACGTATAACGTAATACAACTTTCTTATCCCAAGTTTGAGGTCGCGCTATCTTTTTAATTATTATTATTGTTAGATAGCAAATGCCGTCGAAGTGTCTCTAGAGTTTTGCGAAGGATACAAAATGTCTAATAATTAATTTATTTTCATTATATTAAGATTTTCACTTTCTTGGAAAAATGGGTGAGTAATTGTAATATTTCGCAATAACTTCTGTTTTATTGGAAAAACAAAAAACATTTTAAATATCAACAATTTTCGATAACAAAAACTTACGTACATACGTTGCAAAGGAAAAATAATTGCCCAATATATTTCTTAATTAATCGAGCAGAAAACTAATTGTGTTACACTGTAACAAAGACATTATTACTCTGCTAGAAAGGTGCTTTGTATTGTAACGAACGAATATGGAGGTCAAGGTTTATTAAATACAGTTACAGAGTAATAAAATGGTAAAACAATTAAATATCGAGTGTAATATCTGTTTCAAAGTGCTGTGTTCTGTATTATTTGTTGGTAGGTATGACTTACATTATTAATTTTATTTTTGACCATAATTTTAAACAGATATTAAAGTGTTTCGTTTATACAGGGTGATTCAAAAATATCAGTCCAACTCTATAATGGTGATAGAAGACTTTCAGCTAAGCATAAAAATGAATTCAAATTTTTGTTTCAAGCTTTTTATTATCATGTAGGCATCTTAGTTTTTTGTTTCCAATGTTGTTAGATTTAATTTATTGTTAAATTTGCTACTTTTTTAAATGTTTTTTTACACCATAAGACACAAATTGGTAATTTTTTTCAACAGGTATCTGTTCAGTCTAGATGGATGTCCTTTATCACCACCCAAGAGATGGTCCGACACTTTTCAATCACTCTGTATTTCTCGACTTTTTTATTTTTCTTGTTAAAAATGGAGTAAATTTTACAAGTATAATAAAAAGATGACATAATCGGCAATGGGGAATGAATAATAATAAAAACCGTATGCTGTGTTTTTGGTAGATAAATTTTGAATCCGGTACTCGCTATGATTACAAAAAACGGATATTAAATTTCTGATAATTTTGATAGTCGCAATAAAACTCAATTGCTTTATTGCGGCGAATTATTGGTCTTATCAAATTATAATTACACAGAAATCAAAAAACTCGTTGCAAAGCCAGTAGTTTTTGAACTATTTATTTTTGAAAAATTTAATTAATTTTTTTAAACATTTGTATGTAAATACATATGAACGTAACAATATAACGTATTTATTAAGATAGCACCTATAGAAAGTGTTTATTGACACAAAATTCAAATAAATGAGGAAATTATCAGCTAAGTTGTATCTAGTAGTATCTACAACATTGTGGACACAATGCATTTCTTATTTTTTTAAACAATTCGTCACTGATAATAATTATTATTATAATCACAAATAAAATACTTTATATTTAATAATTACTGGTGTTTCTTTCTTCAAAATGTATGGTTCTACACAGAATACGTACGAACAAAGTTTTGTTTAATTACATCGATAAACGCAACATTACGTCTATTTGTATTTTTAGATTTCTAATGGAATTTTTTCCAAATAAATACCCTATTTTTCGTTATTTGAAATATGATAGGAAAAGAACAGACAACCAGATCTTTCCAGTTAGGTCTAGCCAGGTCACTTTTTGTCAAAACGAATTCTTCAACTTATCATTCGTGAGAGGTTATCAAATGAGAGATTTTCCGTTTTGCCTCGACCTTTTTTTATTTGCCAATTAATCGCGTCTTTAATGAACGTAAAAAAATAATAAAATATTTGTGAGTTAGTTTTATTCAGTTTGGTTCCTAACAGATTAGGCATGGGGGGTACCTAAGTATAACTTTATTTACAAAACAGCTTTAATCGTCCGCCCCTGATTGTGGTTTAATTTTCACAAAATTTTCCAATTGCTAATGACTTGTTATTATTTAAGGAAAGTTTCTATTCGAACAGGATGAAATAAAATATAAAAGAACCGAACAATCTTATTATTAACTAGACGATAAAAAATATTTATCAAAAAGTAAGATTCCTCTCGCGCTATCATGGTAAAACATTTCCGATAATCTTTGTACAGCAGGAATCCAACTAACAACTAATTTGATTAGAGGTTTTCATTATTAACTATAAAATATATCATAATAATATTGGTGGCAAGAATTCAACGGATGAAGATTCGGGTTATCGCATTTTACTTAATAATTAGGAGAAAAAAGTCATTTAAACTAAATTGATTATGCGGTAGAGTTTAAAAAAAATGTAAAACGAGCCGCACGTGAAATGCTCCACATCTGTGTAAATATTTATCGTTTGGTTTATCAAAATTGGTGGCTCTTGCATGTTGTATGTCAAATTCTTTTGAACCAGCACAAACAATGATAGCCGGTGGAAAGTTTCCATGCGATTAATTAAACTGACAAAGAACCAAATTTTAGGAATTACACTTTTCTGAAATAATACACTTTTTATTTGCCATGACTTGATTGGCTTTTAGAAATATTTGAAAAAAATGTAAAAAAAACGGGGTTTGTTTTATAAATATCCAAAAACTTAATAGTTAATCCATTGAAAAATAAAAAATAAATACTTACATAGTCGCATGAATTGATGGCACCGTATTCCTTCTTCATCTTTTGAAAATTTCAACCACTGGTGTTGAGACATTAAGGGTCAGTGGAGGACTAGTGATTAAGTTGCCCGCTCGTCTCTTTTAAAATTGCTATTATTCAGCTGACCCTCACCCCACCAATAAATCGTATTTGTTTATAAAGTTTATCAATGAATAAAAAATCACAGTATTTGACAAGAACCAAACACGTGTTTTTCAATATCAAATCAACTTTGCAATAAAATTCTGATACGCTTTAAAAATTTACGTAAAACAACAGCATTCCAAAAGACAAATTATGACTCACGCCTCAAAATACTCTTTTATATACAAGAACTGATAAAATTTGTTCAATTTGAAAGTCATTTCTTTTTGAAACCTAGATTTCGGGTGTGRGGGTCAGGGGGCAATTATAATTGAATTTTTTGTTAAAAAATGTGTTCATGGGGGAGAAAAATCGGCGGTGACACTTGACCCCTAATGATTATATATTATCACCCAAATATTTAATTGCAAAATCACGTCAGTATCCTTAACCTGTTCAACTGGTGGTGTGATAAGGCCATCCCGTTAGTGACAGGCTTGCAGCCACCAATACATTTTATAACATGAATCTGCCACGATGTGATAAGTGAAATGGAATGAGTGCCTGTTTTAAAAGTGSTTAAAAATAATGCATATTTACAGTTCTAGTTCTCATGCGACATCTACGTGCAGCAACCATTTAAAAGTACATAATATTTACAGTGAGGGGCTGTAGAGGAGTCGCCGTTGACATATTCATCTCGTTAATTCAAAAGGCCACTAAAACAGACAAAATGCAAGATTTGAGACTGTGTTACTGTGACCTAATTTCCAAATATCAACATCTTGAGGGGGCACATTTTTTTATTTTAATTATATACATCTGTTTAAATCAACTTTTAACTATTAAGCAATCATTATCTTACTTACTTTTGTATAAATCGCCAATTTTGTTTATAAACAGCTATTTAAAATTCTTGACTGACATAATAAAATGTGACAGTTGACAGTACCAAACAACTGATCTACGTTTTTTCGGAACGAAAATTATTTGGTTACCTTAAATAAATTAGCGATAATGCTTTTTAAATTAACTGTTTTTGTTTGTTATTTTTGTTTATTATTTACCTCTCAAATTAATTTACTATTATTTATTTCAATATTAAAATCTCAATTCGAACGAACAAACAGTCGTGCGCACTTTTAGTAGATTAAAAGACAAATGACAGCTGTTTTTGACTTTTGTTGACAAACGTCATCTGTTTACGTCAATAATATTTTTTACAATAAATAAATATTTGTATATGTTGGACAGTGCATTTACATTGGGCTTATGAATTTGGGGCTGTTTAATCGTATGAACTTGAAAGTAGGTACCTACTTGTCTCATTTTTTTCTAATTGGAGTCTTAAAGGAAAGCGGCGAGAATAAGGGAATGTATTCAGAATGGACGTCTTTAAATCTCATGCTTCAAAAGAACGGCGACGAAAACCAAAGCGTTTTAGAAAAATTCGGTTTAGGTACCAGCAAAGAGGTGACTCTGGGAYTAGTAAGACAGTTGGCCAGTAACTTGGGAATTAGTCAACCAGCAGAACCTAGCCCTCTTGTAACTGATAAAGAGGTACTTTTTATAAAAATCAACACGAGGTAGTTAAAGTGCATTTAAAGGTACAATGGTGTATGGAAGTACTCTGCTTTGGCCTGTCTTTACCCCTGTCAGAACATGAGGCAATCAAAGATTGTGTTAATGTCTATTGTGAGTGGCTATCAGCCTTACTGACCCCGAAAGTTTGTGTCCCTCAGCCAATAGTTGAAGATCCAAATGTATACGCGCGCAAGATTATCGCCCATCTTCACTACTTATTTATTCCAAGGAAAGGAGAAGGTAAATAAAAAAGTTACTGCTTTGTAATTATTTTAAACAAAATGTTGCTTTTACAAGACTGGTCTTTTTTATATCAGGATTTGGGTAGGTCATGATTTGTGAACTAATCAAATGTTTATACAAGGTGCGCCAGAACTCGCGCTTCAGAGAAAATTTTCAAGTAAGGTAGATACCAGGAACATGAAAAACATGTTTAAAAAATTCTATCTGTCAAAAAATTTTGTCATTTATTTTTTGATATTTGATATTTTTTTTATGTCTACCTAATTTAATAATACTGATGATCTTGTATACGTTTTTTTTACAATTATTTAGTAAAGGGACAAAAATTTCGCCAATGAAAGCCACAAATAACATTGAACAGAGTTACAATTTAGGATACAGCCTCCTTGTTTCCTCTTTTAATAGCCTATAGCAAAAAAACTTGGAAAATTATTTTTCCAACAGAAATAAATAGAGTCAAAGTGCAAACTTTAAACCCTCATAACTATAGATAAAAATCTTTTAAAATTTTTTCCATGTTGCTGTTATCTTACCTTATGGCATTTATCTCTGGGGCGCAAGTTCTGGCGCACCCTGTATAAAATAAATAATTAACCGCTTATTTCTTATTTAGGAATTGACACAATTAATAGACAAGCCGTTTTGTGTCACAGGGTGCTTCGTACCCTTCAACAAATCGCCCACGAGTCGAAATTGCTCGAACGCGAGACTTGGGAAGCTCTTCTCTTATTTTTATTAGCAATAAATGACACGTTATTGTCACCACCAACAGTGAAAGATGATGTAGCTGACCAGCTTTGTGAAAGAGTTTTAAGTGTTTTATTCGAGGTGGGATAAATATTTGTTTGTGTTGTTTTACAACATTTGTTTGAAGATATGGCTCATAGCATGCGCTCAATGTTTTCCTTCGCCGCCTCTGTGGAAAACTTTGAGGGAGTGTTGTATGAATTGGCGTCATCGGGTCGCACTAATAGAGCAATGGAATCGAGTCAATTTAGTTTTAACATCGAAAGTTTTGGCTTTCATGTATGGTCCAAGTTTTCCCGAATTGAAAATCGGTAACACAAACCACATAATTTTTTTTATGCGAGCGAAATAAAAATAACTTCTAGGGGATGACGATTTGATAACTCATGGTATGTCAAATGAGTGTATAGCTCAGAGTTGGTACCGATTTTTGAACACCATCGGGAATCCGATAAGTTTGACTAAACCGGAAGTGATAAGCCAAACTCAGAAATTCCTCCAATTTGCGATAAGTACCGACAACGTGAATGATCCCTGTCAACACCCCTGCCTCCAGGCCCTCCCTTTGATCTTCCTCAAGGCGATCAAGGGTATAGCCGGTCAGGTGGACGCATTTCTCGGTTCGTAAAAACACAAATTGTTTCGTTTCGCCTCGCTAACAGTCTCCATTGGTAATCACTGTTTTACGTTGGTTCAGGTGTAGCACAAGCTGTTTGGTGGGAAAATATGATAACAGGGGGCAGCACTGATAAGAGTAAAGAAGTTGCACCAAATCAAACTTCTGCTACTTACTCACCTAGTCCTACTCCTCCTACTCAACGCAGATTGGCAAAAAGTTTTAGTGTGGCACCGTCCTCTGTCTCTAAGGGTTAGAATTAGTCTGTGTTTTTAACAATCTATGTTTATTTTTGTGGGGATTTTGATTTGTGGGGATTGTAGGGATTCCGAAATCGTCTCTGATTGGACTGACGACAAGCKGGAGTTCGGTCGTTGCTGCGACKGCTTCAGCCCCCAATTCGGGGCCATCATCGGCTTCGAGCGCTTCTTGTATGTATTTCTTGCAAMTCGATTTGATTCTCTAGAGTTTTATCACAGCTTTAACTTCGTTTGGGATCGAAACGCGCAACCCCTTAGCCCCGGGAAGGCCCCGATGTAACAGTATTTTACACTTGTTTGGCGAGTGGTTATTTGAAGCTGCTTTCCTCGGTTGCGATTTAAACAACAGTAAGGAAAAATACAGTGCGATCAAAAAGTCTTTCTATCAAATAGGCGTATTAGTTGAGGACGTATGTCGCTTGGAAGTTTGTATGTCAGCTAGATGTCAAAAAATTATTTTATAAAAATTAAAATATTGATCTAAACAAATTGAATTACTGTATGAAACGTCTTAAAACACCTTCAAATGGGATGTAGTTGGAGTTTATTCATACAAATCATTCACCACGATTTGTTCTTACAGTTTACAAAAAAAATATTTTGACATTTCTTATTTACCAATGTGACATTTTATCTTCCGCAGATACACGTTTTAAATTTCTAGGCTTGCTTGATAGATAAACTTTTTGATCGCACTGTACAGGGTGCTGCATTTTGGATGTCCGAATAGGGAATCTCCGAAACTAAGATGTTTAGCCAAAAACGAGTGATACATTCTGGGGCTCATTTTTTGAGAAAATAATATTGGTTAAAACCGCATCCCGCTATCGTCTTTTGTTTTTGACTTATACAGACAAAAGTTGACATTTTGGCCAAATCTAAAAAAAAAGACATTATACAGGCACTTTTTGATGTAGAATTTAATAATGTAAACTTTTTTTATTCAGTTATTGCTTTAACCGTAATAAGATGAACTTGTATTTTTTTATGTAGAAATCATAGGCGGCTCTGGCAATTTTAAGAAGCTTATTTTTTTCTGATCTAAAAAATATATATTTGTAACAGAATATTTTTTATAATTATACTTAAAAAGTGAAATACATATTTTGTTTGATAATAGTTGGCCATGGAAAAACTATTTCACTCCAAATGTGTAAATAATAATCAATAAGAGTTTTGTGAACTGTAAAATAGATGAAAAAATAGATAAAATTATAAAAATTTAAAAAATACGAAACATTAGAAGTATTGAACAAATATGCGAGCGCCTTAGAACAAWATTATTACATATTTTTAAAAAAATCCAAAAATAGGAAAAACAAATGTGTCAACACAATTAGAAAAAACATTTTTTTGATGATCTAATGGAGGTAGGATAACGTTCCACATAGACGGAATTTGGGTATTTGAATTGTCATTTTTGTGTCGTATAAAATATATTTTATTGAAGAATAAAAGCGCTTTTTTTACAACACTATGTATCACTAGATGTTACAATAGTAATGTTAGCTTGTTTAAAAACAAAAAAAAAATGTTATTAGTCGTCAATAAGTTGATTTACGATTTATTTTTGCATTTTTTTCATTACTTAGTACTTAGAAAACTCTTTCTTTAGTGACACTGGTTGAATAATATAGTTTAAATCCTTTTAGTTGAAGAAGCAACATTTTTTCATGGCCAACTGAGAACAAAAATCAAAGATAATTTTTTGCTAATGATATATTATAATAATTTGTTACAAATATATATTTTTTAGATAAGAAAAAAACAAGCTTTTTAAAAATGACATAGCCATCTATGATTCCCATTTAAAAAAATAGAAGTTTATTTTATTACGGCTAAACAAACAATTGAAAAAAATTGTTAACTACATTATTAAATTCTCCATAACAAAGTACCTGTTTAATGACTTTATTTCAAATCTGTGTCTTCTTTAATAAGGAAGATATGATTTTTTTTAGATTTTGCCAAAATGTCAATTTTTGTCTATAAGTCGAAAGCAAAAGACGATAGCGGGATYCGGTTTTAACCAATATTTCCTCAAAAAATAAGCCCCAGAATGTATTACTCGTTTTTGGCTAAACCTCTTAGTTTTGGAGATTCCCTATTCGGACATRCAAAATGCAGCACCCTGTATAAGTAATAAATCTATTACTTTTTATTTTAACTTAGGACAAACWCACGACCAAAATAAAAGACCAAGTTCGGTACTAATGGAGAGTTACTCGCAACCGAGTTCCATGAYTGACATTCCTAGTTTACCTTCAAGTTTGACTATAGATAAGTATGAAAGTGGCAAAGCTGAAGCTTTAGGTACTCTCTGTCGAATCATGTGTGCGAAAAAAACKGGCGAGGAAATCCTTCCGGTATATTTYGCRCGATTTTACCTGGCGGTGCAACAGGGGTTGAAAGCCCCGAATCGAGAATGTGGCGAAACSATGGTTGCTATWTTAATGAATTCATCGGATTTATTTCGTCTTGATTTAGACGGGATTCGAGTCCTGATCCCGGTTTTTATCACAGCGCTTGAGATTGTTTTACCAGACAAAGATCTGAAATTAAATTCAAACGTTTCAAAAATCGACTTAAGAAGAGCTTCCATCCATTTATTGTCATCAATGTTAGTCTTGCCGCTACATTTTCAAAACGTTGTAATTAAGGAATTGATAAGTTCAGGTAATTTTCTCCTATGTTTGATTTTTTTATAAAGTAATTCAGGTTTGTCGGAGCGACCTGTAACTTTCGCCCAACTCAAACCTCGTCTCATGAACCTCGTCATGAATGCTCTTCAGATCGAAACTGACCCGCAAAACACTCATATGTTACTCGGGAGTCTGTTTTTGTGTGTCCAAGATTCGTCGATTTATGAAAAAGTCGAACAAGTGATGCAACCCCCAACTGACACTTCTTCAAACTTGCTAAGTTCAGGTATTTAAGATGGGAATAATAGTCACGTAATGCTTTGTATTGTCTATTATTTTTCCGTTTGTATTTTTTTTTCTTCTTTTGCTTGTTTGTGGCTTATGTAGCGTCCGACACTGCCAGTACCATGAGCATGGCTAGCAGTTATGACCGTTCCACTTCACCCGAGCATTTTGGTCCTGTTGATTCTTATGATTTAGTGCCGATAGGTATGTTTGTATCGCATTCAACAAAGTTTAATAAACAGAAAAATTGTAATTTTTTATTGGTTGCAGATTCGGCACACGCTTTGTTTGTAAGAGCGACTTATTTGGTATGCCATAGATTGATCAGTTCGTGGAAAACTGACCTTAATGTGTCTCTAGCGGCACTTGAACTGCTTTCAGGACTTGCCAGAATACACATCAAAGAATCAGGTAAGTAATTTATTGGTAGAAATGTGTGAAAACTTAACAAATTGTTGTTTTTTTTGAGCAGCCAGAAAGTTAACAGGTAATTTGCTTTTATATTGTTGAAAAGAATTTTTGGTCTTTAAAAAAATTATTTGACTAAAAAACAAAGTAATTTTGAAATGTAAACGAATGAAACAACAAAAACATGAAATTTATTTTCGGTTTTTCAGTTTTTTTGGATAAATTCTTTTTTTTCTCAATTTATTTACGCAGAAATACCATAGTGCTGATAACAAACACCTAAACTTACTTCTTTTTTTCAAAAAGTAAATATTTAAGTAGTAATATTCATTCTTGGCTTTCTTAATAAATGTATCAAATTTTTTTAGCACATCCGGTGTTGCCGGAAATGCTACCAAATTTAGTTTTTCAAATAGAACACCTATGTTTTTTTCCTCCAAACAATAATAATTGACATGAAAAGTACTGTAAACCACTATCTATTACATTTTGCGTAACACAATGCAATCAAAAAACATCTTAAATCTTAGAATTTTYTAAGGAAATTGGTTGCGTAGCCTGATTTTTAATTTTAAAGGAAAGGTGTGAATAAAAAAATGCTTGGATACAYTTTAATTGTTGGTTTGACAAATCTAATTTGTCAGTTGATGAGCGAGTTCTCTTATGYAAACTCTTGGATTTTCTTCGACTGATAACAGAACATTCAGATTTCTATTTTCTMGTTCTTCACAAAGAACCACATGTTTTTTAGTTTTAAGAAGCGAACCTCTTCGTCTCAGTTGTTTTTCAAATCGACTAAATTTTCAACGATTTGGGTGAACTCTYWTTGAGTATTTTTCTCTWTACTGTCTTTCAGCTTCCGCTCTATTTTTATTGCACTTAAAAAATACTTCAAGCTGATCTACCAATTCGTCTTAATTATTATCATCCATTATTAAAAATCTCAATAAGTTTTATTGACAAATTAGGCTTTGTCAAACTAACAATTAAACGGTATCCAAGCATATTGCTTTTTGTATGAATACCTTGACAAGTAAAATCCGCCTACGTTGCAAAATTTGAAATAAAATTCAAAAATTTAAATTGTTTTCTGAGTGCATTATGTAAAGTAAAATGTAAAAATAGCGGTTTACCGTATTTTTCATGCCAATTATTATTGTTTTGAGCAAAAAAACATAGGTGTTCCATTTGAAAAACTAAATTTGGTAGCATTTCCGGCTACACCGGATATGCCAAAAAAATTTGATGCATTTACTAAGAAAGCCAGAAATGAGTAGTATTATTTGAAAAATTAGTTTTTGAGAAAAAAAAAGTAAGTTTAGGTGTTATCGGTCGGGGCGACTTGGACCGAACATCCTGTATAGTATTTTACGCAATTTTAGAGTATGATACAATATTTTTTGGTTTCGTAAGCAGAATGTAGGAATTCAACAATACAAAGTACGATTCCTGCTGAAATAGTAAATTTTTTTGAAAAATTACGGTTAATTATTATTGTTTACAAATTTAGGTCAATATGATATTTTTATTCTTATACACGGTGTCTCAAAATTCAGGCATTCCGAGTTTAGAGCATAGTAGGAAGTACCCCTTGGACTAAGTAAAAATATAAAGAACAGTTTCTTAAATTACCTCCTATAAGGGGGGCTTGCGAAAATATCACTCATAGCAATGCAAATAAATAAAAATAAATCCCAATATTATAGTTTTTATTTGAAGACTACTTGATGCAAAGTCTGCTATTCCACGACATCCCACCACACGACATTTCATCACGCGACATCTAGTCACTTTGCCAAGTTTTATAAAAGAAAACAAAACAATCACATTTTATAAAAGTATAGTGACAGCTTTCAGTTACAACAAACCAATCAGACCTTTACAACAGGAATCATGTTCAGAAAAATTTAATATTTATTGAGTTTTTTATTTTTTATAAAATACAAAATATACAAAATATCTTAATTATATAAAAATAGAAGATTAAAGAAATTAAAACAAATATGACACTGTTCTAAGAAAAGTGAGTCTATTTTGTGTTTCATAACTGTCAATCATATTTTGTAATCTAAGTTTTAATGATTTGTACTTATTCTTCATTGGAATGCGTTTAAAAATGCGTAAAACTTTTCTAAAAACGTTAATGTGAACCAGTATTTTACAGCAAAATTTTGCAAATGGATGTGATGGAATTGTATGTGATGAATTGTCGCAGTGATGAACTGTCACCGGGATGAAGTGTCCGTGACGAGATGTCGCGTGATGAAATGTCGTGTGATGAATTGTCGGGACACCAAACTCTGCATCTTCAGACTTCGATATCTACGATTTGTAAGAAGTCTTAGATTTTTTTAAGATAAAAGTTTCCAATGAACATGTACCGAATTTTTTTTACAAGGGAGCTACACTTTTYAATCACCGCTATATCGAAAAATAACATTAATAAAAAAATAAAACAAAAATAAAAAATAATAATAATAATTGGCAAGAGTAAAAATAAGTAATTGCTGGAAAATACGCACTTTCTATGGCTCATAAAGTCAGTAATATTTTACGAAAATCTATATTTTAAAATTTGTTTTAAATGAAAAAAAAACTTTTTCGCGATAATTTCTGTTAATAAAATATACAGAATGTGAGTGTTATACTAATTTTTGTCCCATTTTAGACGCTATGGAGTGCAAAAGGGCAGTAAAATGGCTTTGCGACTACATCGTGTCCCAATGTTCTCGCCCTCCACCAGCCCATTCCAAAGACCTCCACTCCACTATCGTCGCCGCCTTCCAATGTTGCTCAGTATGGCTCCTCGAACACCCTTACTTGCTCCGCGACAAAGACTGCCTCACCACAGTCCTCGAAGTGGCCGAACTGGGCGTATCGGGCACGAAATCCGTCGGCAAACCCGGCGAAAACATCAAAATGAAAGAACAAAAAGAACTTAAACCGGCATCGATGCGTGTGAGAGACGCCGCCGAAAATCTCCTCACATGTATTTTAGAACAAGTGGGCTATTTCCCTAACGAATGTGGTCCTGAATCGATTTCATCCCTCCTTGATGAACTCGCTTTATTACAACATTGCAATTCTTGGCCCACCAATTGCACGGATCAAGCCGCTGCGGTTGAACGATTTAGGTATTTTGTGACTGAAGGTTCGGTCATGTTGGCACTACTGGAAGAACCATTAGGGAATGACCAAGATCCACAACCGACAGTTACGATTTTAATAAGAGGGCCGTTTGGACGGCATGCTTGGACTATGCAATTGAGGCATTTGCCAAGGCATAGATCGGGTATGAKGTCTCATGCCTCAAATACTGGACGTCCGGTTGTCATGCACGAAACTCCGGTCTGTCCGCAAGTTAAGCAGAAATATTTTCCGGACAGTGTCGAGAGAGTCACTCAGTGCAAAGTGTAGGGGAACCCCCGAATGTATCACTTTTTTTTAGTTGCTTTTTTAGTGACCAATCTATCCCGCCCTTAGACTCGGTTATAGCCCAAGACGATCAAGTCGACGAAGAAACAAACAAATTGGTCCAATTAATRGAACGACAAACGACAGTCGAAGCAAACCTAGCCGCCTCACAATCGAATTGTGTGCCACAAGAGTGTACACCACCCCCTGTTTGTCACGATTTTCAGACTTCTAGGTTGTTTTTGTCCCATTTCGGGTTATTATCACTCGGAGATGAGGAAAAGTCAGAAGGGGCCTCGACTTTGACGGCATTGGACAGCAGCTCGGTTGATTTTTGCAAGGATTTGTCGGTTTTGGATCATTTGAGTCCGAGGACTTGTGACACCGTTCATATTTTCTACGTTAAATCTCAACAAGTCGACGCGAATGACATTGTAAATAATGTGAGAGTTCAGAATGACATTTCGCCCTATTTTTTCGAGTTTATACACACTCTCGGGTGGCCTGTTGAGGTTAATAAGCACCCAGGTATGAGTTTATGTCTATTTTACCGTGACTTTGAACTAATTTGAAATCTTAATTTGTGTCAAATTCAAATGATCAATTACACAGGGCGACAAAAAAAAGTGACAACTTAACAAATTTTATATCATTTTGTTTGTCTCAGTGAGACAAATCAAATGCACTAAAAAAAATTCAAAAAACCCACACACTTTGAACTAAATATTTTTTTTCCAATTTAAATAAATTTCAAATACTTTAACTTTAAAAAATCATTAGTCAATAAATATTAGGCCGATATCCTATCTTAAAAACTACTCGGTATATTATTTTAAAAATTTGGATTCTTACTAATAAAAAGATGCTCTACACAATGGTGACGAAGAAAAAAAAATTACTCGTAGGGTTTTCCTTAGATTACTTAGATTTACTTTGAACTTCTTCGAACACTCTTCGAAGAAAAGTTTGCCAATATTCAATTTCAAATTGCCATCCCTTTAGAATGGTTTTTATTTGAAGGAAATCGGCGTAATAGTTATTGAGTAATGATTTTTTAAAGTTTAAGTATTTTACATTCATTAAATTACAAAAAAATTATTTAGTTCAGTGTGTGGACTTTTTGGAATTTTTTTTTAGTGCATTTGATTTGTCTCACTGAGACGAACAAAATGATATAAAATTTGTCAAGTTGTCACGACATGACTTTTTTGTCGCCCTGTGTTATTATAGCCGTCATCTAAAACAATCTGATATCACAGACTAGAATGGTTACCAATAACTCACTGTTGCCAATAATTTTTTTGTAACAAACATTATAGTCACTCGATATTTTATTCAAGGCCGCTAATAAGAYATTTGACAATAATTTCAAGGTTGGACTGGGCACGTTTCGACCAGTTGGAAAATTTCCCCTCAGGAAAATTCTGTTTCTGCTCGCAATTCAAGCTATGACGGCACCACTCATGTCCTCTACTGGGCCGACGCTTGCTCTGAAATAGCCTTTGTGGTTCCTTCTGTCATAAAACCACCCGAACCATCAGAACAGTCGTCATACAGTGCTTCATGTAAGCCTCAAAACCCCTCAAAACCATTTCTAAATCCATTATTTTAGTTTGGTACGAACGCAGCCTATCTGAGACAAGTAAAGATAAAAGAGCCCTYAGTCTCGAGTTGGATAAACAACCGGTGCCTCCTCGACGTTCAGGGCCCCGATCAAATCTCCACCCACACACGAATACAAAAATAATGGTGGTGTGGTTAGAGAGTTTCGAGGACCATTTAAATCTACCGATTGGTGAGACTTTTACATAAAKAAATCTCAGTTTGGTAATTATTTTTTCAGATGATTTACTGAACTGTATGCATACCGGTTTAGAGCGAGGTTCTGTCATAAAAAGCAGCGAAGTTCTGGTGATTTACTTACATTTAATGGCATCGGGGCTGTTGAGGGTCCATTTGCAAGGGCCTCCAGGGCGTGTGGGGCTAGCCTCGCCCCTTATTGACGGAATGGTGGTCAGTCGGCGCGCTCTAGGCCCTCTTGTGAGACACACAGCCTTGAATATGGCCCGGCGGCGACGCCTCGATTCCGATAGTTATCAGCCCCCACATGTCAGACGCCGGCTTAAAATCCAGGAAATGGTTCAGAAATATAAACGCGAAATGTCTAAACCTGAATTGTTAACTTATTTATTTAGTTCTACTTAAGGAAAAATTAAATTGAATTGGTAATTTTTCGGCGTCTCATGGCTTGTAACCATTCCTCTAGTTGTTGGTGGGGCTCTTTGGGGTGATTTTGATAGTAGTGTTTAGGGGGTTTCCCTTCTTCAAGACGGACGAAATAATGACAGTGCATGTATTCAACAATGCCGTGTCTGCCTCTGGCGTGTCTTCTTATGCCTTTGATGACTTGGCCTTTGCCAACAAATGATTCAGCTGGAATGAGTTTGAGTAGTAAATGARATTTTACCAGATTGGGGGTACGCACCAACCCATAAATTACTGGCAAACTCAACGTTATGTTCCTTTACTGCCAAATCTCGCGCTTCTTCAATTGTCTCGCGGGCGTCTTTAGCCCCCTTCTTTGGCAGAAATTTTAACTGTTTGATTGCCTCGTCGACGGTCATGCCGCGAACCAAGCATGCCACATACCACATTTTAAAAGGGCTGTATTTAATATTGCATCTTTGATGGCACACATACTGATATTTCTTATTAAATTTAAATTTGCATTTGGGAAAGTTACTTACGGCAGGTCGAGGGGTTTCATCAGGGGATTGTGGCGGATAAATCTTCTTATTGTATTCGATAAAATGAGTGGGTTCTTTGGAATTACCTCCCCAAGCATTGAGTACAGAAGAATTGTGAATTTTTTTAGTACCAGCTGATAAAATTGGCAATTCAGATAAAAAACTAAATTTAAATAACCTGCGACTTTTAATTAACGCCATTATAACGCAATTCTTTYAAAAAACTAATTACAAAGATTACTACACAATTTTTTCAGGTTASGTRGACATAACCTAACTTTTTATTATACTGTCAAAAAACTAACCTATAAAAATAAGTGAGGTCAAAATGTTGAAAATTTTGCGAACGGTTTTGAAACCGACGTTTTTAAATCCGGTAAACAGTCCGAGAAGCTTCTTTCGAACATTTTTATCACAAGCGTATTACTGTAACGAAGTTTGGGATGACCGGCTGAACAGCCCCCTTTTACAAAAAGTGAATCTGGACGGTTTTTACTACGAGTTGGACCAAGGTTTTCAAAAAACCCGCCGATTAAGCCCTGTCGATGTCGATATATTCGCAAATGCGGTAAAAGATGATGTTTTTATTGACGAATTGTTGGATTTAGTTCACAAACTGAGGTTAAGCCAAGACACTGGGAACACATTAAATTCAACTAGTCATGCTGTAATTAGGGCACTTGTACGAAATGACAAAATTAAAGAGTTGCTTCAAGTTTTGGATGACCGATTGAATTATGGACTTTTCTTGGATGATTATACTGCAAATATTTTAATGGATAAGTTCTGGAAAAGTAAGGATTTTATGGCTGGGTGTCTTGTCGCTAGTCAAATGATGCTTCAAGAGGATTTTAAGCATCCAGTGACTATAAATTTGGCATTATTACATTGCTATAATTATTTATTAAAGCCGGGAGATTGGCTCGAAATGCCCCAACCGGAAGAACCTGAGGAGGAAGTTAAAATCCGGGTGAAATTTCTACGGAACCCGTTTAATGATGAACATTTCGATTTGAAAGAACCCCTGAAAATTGTAGGAAAAACACTAGCTGCAGCTACTAAAGACAGAAAAGATTCATTGCACCACTCACTGAAAATTATCGGRCTCTCGTTATTTGGCAAASAAGAATTAGTCAAAAAAGAAATTGAAACTTGTACAAAAAACAACACCAAGATAATTAAGGAAATTGTGGACCTTCTTCCCGATGACAATCCTTTCAAAGAGAATTTAAACCAACTACAATTGGTTTCTGAAAACGTACAAAATCTTTTAGAGAACCAGTTAACTGAAAGCGTTGCCGTGACGTCAGAGAAGGATATAGCCAATCAATGTAATTTGTTCAAACAATGGGAAAACGAAAGACTTCAAGCTTTGGAAGAACAGAAGAAACGTCTTCTCACCATTGAAAGACTAGCAGAAGTGGAACGAATGAAGAAAGAACTGAAAGAAAAAGAAGAAAAATTATGGTTCTTTGAAAACGAAGAAAAAATCGAGCTTGAAATCGAAGAGGGCACAGACGCAGTACCAATCCAACAAACCAAAGAGAAGAAAACGGACGAAAATTACGTCCCGCCTGAAATAGTAAAAACCCACAACTAATTTTTCATATTGTAATTACATAACAAAAAATATAAATAGTAATAAAAACATTTTGGTGTCTTTTATCCATAACAAAATTGCACTATTTTACCGCTGTTTTAGCAACAGTTCTGTTTCTTTCCGCATTTCCTGCAAGTCCTTATTTACTCTTTCCAACTTGACAGCACTTTCTTTGGCCGTTTCTGAATCAATTTGTTCTTGAAGATTCCTACATTCCCGCTCAACAGCCCCCAAATCGGTCACGGCTTTTATTATACTTGAACAGTCGTCACGCAATTGAGCCAACAATTTGTACGCTTTTCTCGCAGTTTCATCTTGTTTTGCATCCTATGGAAATAATAGTTTTTTTTTTAATTGTCACAATAATAAATAAACTAACCCTGAATATTAACTCGTCTGCGAGAGTGAAAGACCTGTCGACTTGCCCCGTCAAATTGCTGATTTCCCGTTGGACCATTTTAGTGTCTTTGAGTATTTTTTGTATTTCTTCATCTTGTTTTTTGATGTTACCAATAATTTCCAAAATTCGCCTTGTGTACCCTGACCTGTTGTGAGTTTTGTTAATTTGTTGCATTTTCCTCCTTAATTCTTCTTCCAATTGCGTTTTTTCGTGCAAATCAACTTTTAMWGCCTTTTGTGTCTCTTCTAGTTTTCGTAATTTTTCTTGTTCCTGTTGTCGCTTCAAATCCTTATTACTGATTGCATTTTGTAACGACTTATATTCTTCCAATAGTGGTGTTTGGATTTGATTCCACTGTTCGGTCAAATTGAGCAATTTATTTTTACTAGCTTCAATCATGTTCTTCAATTTTTGGAGATTTTCTTCCTTACTTATAACAGTAAGTGTTTTTGATTTCAAACTAACTTGGGCAAGAGTATTTTGGAGCATTTCTTCATCTTCTGTTTTTATTTTAATGGCTTGTTTCAGCTGTATTTCGCAACTTTTTACAGCATCTTCAAGTTCCAGGCATTTTTCTTTCCTTAATTTTAATTCTTCTAATAATGAATGTAARTTATTCTCAGTTTCTGACTCAGTCGCTTCTGTGACATTCACAGATTCAGCCTTTGTAGTTGCTTGGACTAGCTCRGATGAACTTATTAATAACTCTGAAGGCAATTCTTCCGTCTTTGAAGACATTTTTAAACATTGTCTTAAATTAATATRTTCACTAGTGATAAGACTATCTTGAAATAAAAGTGATGGTAGTAATTCTTTAGAGGAGCATTGTTTTGTGATGGCAGGAACATTGTGAATCCAGTATTGTTTCAAGGCCTCATTATTATAAGCCTTTGAACTAGATGGAACTCTAAGTGTTTTAGTATACAAAGGTCTGCTGTTTCCTAAACTGTTGAAAATATATTCAGTATCACTCTTGCGATAACCGTTATGTAAAACACAAGAAGGCACCCACAACTGCTGTAGTGACTTTTTTACTTTATGTTCAATTTCTTTAACTAGAGTCGGGATATAACCAGTTTGTTCAACATGAATAGTTTTACTACTCTCTCGTGGCAATTTTTCAATAAGAAACATTAAAATCCTGCGAACTTCACCTTCATTACAGTACAAAATCGTTTGATAACCTATATCATCTCGATAGCCCAAATCCTTAATTTGTGCTGCTAGACTAGAACTAATTTTCAGTTTGTTACTCATTGAAGGCGGCAATTTTTTTGGAAAATTCGTATCTGGAATTATAGTTTCCAAACAGCGTGAAATAGCTGTTACAATCATATCGGCATCAAATTGTTTTAAAGAGGTGACATCTTCGTCGAAATCACTGCAAGTTTTAACATTAAATTAAAGATTTTGTAATTGTAATCGTACCAATGAAGATTTTTTAAAGAGTCAATGATAATTCCATCTATTTCTTCCATTCTTAAAAAAATTGTAAAAAATGTCAAAACAAACGTCAATGTCAATGACACAGGTGAGTCGATGACAGAAAACTATCATACTACCAACCTTCTCTGCTACTAATGAAAAGTGATTTTACTAGAGGTTACCTAAAGTTGATTGGAACGCATTATATAGTCAAATATCTTTTTGTATCACTTTATTAATAAAAACTACTTGCTTTCTGTTTAAACTTCTAATTAAAAACTTAAAGGTACAACTTTATAAACTTAAATTCACCAGATTTTAAATTTAGTGACATAAACCGTGGTCAGAAGAAAAGAAAAATCTTTTATTAGACATTTAATTAATTGGAAGAGAATTTTATGTATGGAATACTGACACCATTTAATTAAAGCTTCAAAGAAAAAAAATAATTGGAGCATGTAAAGGTTATTTGAACTTTTTGTTAAACAACAATCATTTTACAGTAAAGCGTCTAAAAATATGCTATTTTGGCATTAAAGATACTAGCGTGTAATTTAGAGAACGGGGGAGATAAAGAACGATTGAAATTGGTTTTATATTAATCTAAACCCTGTAAAATCGGGTATTTCCACCACGAGCTCTTATTGTTATAGTCTCAAGCCTACGTGGCATACTTTGAATTAAATTTTGAATGGCTTTTTGAGGAATGTTTTCCCAATCTTCTTGCAACGCAGCTCTCAAATCCTGTAGTGTCAAAATATAATAATTCTTGCCTAGAACGCACCCGAATTTGTGTTCCTAGCATATCTCAAACCAAAAATAACGCACAAAATTAATATTTTTGTTATTGGATTCATTTTGAAAGAACCCGGCTCAAATTCATTAACATCAAGGGAGGGCTCTTTGAGGAAGAAAAACGGAAAGGGCAGACTCTCGTAGAGAACTTAATATGGAAGTCAACACTGTGGATGTGAAAACTAAAGTCTGTTTTTTTAAATGGAAATGCCAAACAGCCTTAACGTTGGCAAAACTAACGATATATATTCATAGTAATTTCAATAAATAAAAATTGGCAATACCTATTTTTYACTTTAATTTAAATTGTCAAAAAACGTCAGTCTGTTAAAATCAAAAATGCCTTCGGGTAAATTTATTGATGCTGGGCTAATGGCCTCCATCAAAACTTGCCAAAAGCAGTTTTTAGAATTGTGCCCTACCTACTATGCGAAAAATGGAAGTAATTAAACGGTTGGCTGAAACATTCAAGGTACAAGTTCACATGAAAGTACAGAAATAAAATGCAGTTATTTTTAGCTTAAAAAATCAACAATATACAAAATTTTAAGTGGAAAACAAGAGACAATAAGAAAAACAAAAAGGGGAAAAAAATAAAGGGGTTTGGTTTCATAACCTTTATTTGCGAGAGGAATTAAGCCGGCATGTTTTTAATCTTTTAAAAAGTGGGCAAAATTTCAGTTTAAATGACTTTCATGAATTTGCAAAAAATGAACTTGATTTTCCGGCTTCTAGAAGTTTATTGTACCAAATTTTACGTGACATCGGTTTTAAATATAAAAAAATTAATGATAGAAAAATTTTATGTGAAAGAAGTTACGTTGTGCGGGCCAAAATTACTTTTTTAAGAAAATACTTACAACTTCAAAATTCTAGTGAAAACGTTTTTATTTTTTTAGATGAAACATGGATTTTTAAGAATGGAAGTCAGGTGAGACGGTGGGTGAAAGAAGATGACAGGAGAATGAATGATATCAAAATTACAAATGAAGGTGAATGATTCATAGTTTTACATGCCGGCTACAAGGGTGGGTTTCTTCCAAATTGCGGGTTACTTTTTTCTTCTAAAAACAATGACAGGGACTATCACAAATCGATGAATGGGGAATTATTTTTAAATTGGGTGGAAACAAAATTAATTCCGGACTTGGGCAAAATTAATAAGAAGTGTGTTATTGTAATGGACAATGCGCCGTATCATTCCGTTCTTTCAGAATTTTCTAATAAATTAACTCTTCAAAATTTTCTTAAAAACATAATGTACCTTTCGATGTAAAATTAACAAAAAAAGAACTCTGGCTGTTAGTAGAACCTTTGGCTAGTAATGATCAAAAAAAATTTGTTGTTGATGAACTTTTAATATCTCATGGACATAATGTTTTGCAACTACCCCCATACCATTGTCAATATAATCCGATTGGTGGTTTTGTAAAAATTATTATAACAAAAATGTCACAGATTCAAAATTTTTCGGGAGTGATAAAACTACAAGAGTTTGTCAAGAATCATTATCAAGATTTACAGTCGAAATGTGGGAGAATTATGTAAAACATGCAGAAAATTTAATTAGAGAAGACTGGGAAAAAAACATGGGAAGCATGGATGTTTCCAATGTTCCCCCTTTAATTATATCATTTGAAAATGAATCCGATTCGAAAGATGAGATATTATCATCTGACGACGAAGATTCGTTTTCAAATGAAGAGCAAACTTTTTCTGATTAATTTTTCTGTTAGCACAATTACGAAAAGTGTTCATTATAATAATATGCTTCTTGGGGAACTGTTTGGATTATCAAAATTATAATGATATTATTTTCTCAAAGGGTGGGTTTTGACGTGGTATATTCTATATTTGTTGTTGATACATATGAATGTAATTTCTTGTTCTTGTTACACCTGGGGCCCTACCACAGACTCGAGTGAGATTTCTCACTGGTGACTTTTGCCACCAAAATGACGTAATTTTAATGAGAAGTGCTAAAACCCTACTATTGACGCAATGACTTTTCTCACCGGTGACAAAACTCGAATGAAAACGCATGAGTTTTTTCGAGCGCTTTATTATGAGTGAGATTCATAGAAAACTCGTGAGACTTGACATTTGTAGTAATTTAAATTCAAATGAAGAATTATTGTTGGTTTAAATGAGTAATATATGAATTGTTTAATTAAAAAAAGTGAATATTTTATATTTTTAGTTTATTATCATTAAATTTCAGACAAAATTTGAAGAAAAACGCAGGTAGCTAACCCACCACACGCTCTCTTTTTTGATCTTGATGATACTATTATTCACAGCTATTATTTCTTGCAGATGTTATCTAAATTTTGACAATTTACTCTTTACATCGTTTTTCGCCTGTGTTTTTCATTCTTCTATTTTTGCGTCGTACGTTTTATTTCCCTTCGTTTAATCAGTCCTTTTCAGGACTCCTCCTTGAAGGCTTTCTTCTTACAAAGGTATTAAAATTATTCTATAAACCAAATGTTTGAGCACTGCAATCAACTTGTAGTAACTCGTCGCTGCTTGTAGTGCACAAAATGCATGATTTAATGATGCTCAATTTAATTGACGATTTGGAAGAGGAAGAAGAAGTAGATGTGCCATTGAGGCGAGCTACTGCTGGAGATCCTTTGCGGGAATTGCCAGAAAGACAATTTGTCAAGCTGTTTCGAGTGTCCAAAGACTTATTTAATTTTATTGTAACTGTTGTGGAACCTTATATGCGTCCAAAGAGAAGGCCCAGTGATTTATCTGTCCATACTCGAGTAACTAAGCCAATAATGTAATAATTCTGGCCGAGTCCGCAAAAACTCGACCAGAATTTCTTTCTGCTCCTCCGTCACCTTCATAGTATTTGGATTTGGAAAATCAAAAATGGAAAAATTGGGAAAAATGTTTTGTCAAACGCTAAGCAACGAGCGCGAAAGTGCTACGTTGCAATATCAAACCGGTGACAAAACTCATCGGTTAGATTTCTCATTTCACGCAATGTCAATAGTAGCGTTTTTTTTAAAAATGAGTGACAAAATGTACGTGAGTTTGTCACCGGTGAGAAAACTCATCAAAGTCGGTGGTAGGCCCCCTGGACCCTGCTGACAAATTTAGAATCAAGTGACTCCACTATTTCATACAAAAGAAAAGTATGAGAGAAAAATGTGGAAAGGAAGTGTGTTTTTAAAACAAATAATATAATTATCTATTCTACCCGCAGTTAGTGTTTCTTCAAAGTCTTGAGTAAAATTAAGGAGACCAATTAAAGTATTTCGGGAATGATCGATAGATAAATTAACGACGTCACCTTTCAGTTTGAATCTTCTGCTATATTTGATTGCTTTAGCCTTTGTTGCAGTCTAAAATTTACTTTGTAACCTAATAATGAAGAAGACACTGAGATGTTCATAAGTAAAATTAAAAGTTGCAATCATTTGTTAAATTATGCATTAAAAGTTCCTTTAAAATTGTTAGATTCAGTATACGTTGTACACGAATAAAATTGTTATTACCAACATTTTTACCAGATTTTTGACTTGGTAATTTCCATTTAAAAAAAAACAGACTTTATGTAGTAAACGTTATTCCAATACAAATGAGCCATTAACAATTTTATATTTGCTTCAAGTTTAATTAAGTAATTTGTTTTTGAAGAAGTGATCTCCCGCCAATGCTCTCTTTGCGCGCGCACCTGAATGGGATCACTAGCTGTCTATTGGTCGAAGCACATTTGACGGTTTTTATTTGAAGTGATTTTAATCAAAAAATTATCTCAACCATATTTTTTTGAAACTGATTGCCCCGTTAAAATTTTTAATTATTGTTGAGCTTGTTTGTGTGTAGTTTATAGTAATGTTTTTACAAGTAAGTCGAATTATTGCTTCAAGACACCAATTTCTTAACCAAACTTTAGTTTTCTCCTCCGGTGAGACAAGTAACGAAAAAAACGGCTATAAAAGAAGTCGAACCGGAATATGCCGTACTATCGTTGGCCCCTTTTACCCCCAATCCGAAAATATGTTTCGAAAACGTCAAAATCGGCCAAATGACCACACAGAAATTGATCATAAGGAATCCGACAAGCCAGAAAACAGAGGTATATTTTGAAATTTCTGATTCACTTTTTTAGTCAGTTTTTTAGCTGTTTGCAAAAATAACAATTCCGGAAGAAATAAACTTGTGTTTAAATTGGTTTGGATGCATAATTGATGCACAGAGTGAAGAAACCCTTGAACTTATTTGGACCCCTACTTGTGAAGGAGCTTGGCGGTTTATTTTACAACTAACTGACGGTAAAAGAACATGCAGGGACATTCCTGTCGTTCTTAAAACAATTACTTCTAAAGTAAGTACAAGGGGCAAAAAATTCGTTAATAACTTGATTGATGTTTTAGAAAAACAAAAAGGTGATCCAGAAACGCCTACCACGGTTTGTGGCCAAGAAAAACACATCACCAGTTCAAAGTTTTGCCAGTAGAAGAAGGTCGCCACAGAAGAGAACAGCCCTGCCCAATATCACAAACATACCGACCATAGTTGAAATGCCCCCAGAAAATGTATTTTATGGGAAAGAAAATTTTAGTTTTATTCCGGATACAAGTTTCAAAGTTGAATTAAGAAGGGAGACCTACACCGTGGATCATAACATCCCCGAGTCGGTTTTTGATGACAGTTTGGAAAACATAACTGTGGTAAAGTCCCCAAATGTTTCATTTGAACGTCGGCTACAGTCAGAGTCGTTTGCACTTTCATCACTGTTAACACCCTCCAATAACATCGAGTTCAATCCTGATCACTGCTCAACTGATGAGAAATCAATTAACATCACTAATGTTGTTCCTTATTGCAAACCAACGTCGCTATTTCCAGACACAACCTTCGAAATTGTTAAAAATCTAAGTACTGAAACCTACGTCAAGTCAAATTTAAGTTCTGAAACCTACACTAAATCCGATTCGGTTCCGAACATTTCCGATGTGAGCGTATTAAGCACACCCCCGAGTTTTTCCCAGAAATCCCGCCTCGACAGCCTCCTAGGCAATGGAGTGAAGATGACAATAGAGGCCGATATGTGGTCGAACGCRTGCGCCAATCGGCCTCTAGTCGCGATTAAAGAAGAACCAGAAAGTGTGCCCCCAAAATCAAAAACTTTGAAACGCAAAAGCGACGTCACTTTCAGCGTGACATCACCGAAACGACCGAATCGGGGTTTCCCCCAAGACTGGACTAAACGAAACGTGTTTGTTTTCGAACCGGAAGTCGTGGTTTGGTTGGAGGGACAAGAGGAGAATTTTAAAAAGTGGCTCAATGCCATTTTGACACCACCAATCGATCTCGATTCGAACGAGCAAGGGCATCCGCTAAATGTCGCTCAATTGTGGCGAGACTGCAAGAAAAGGGAAGTTGAGGCGGCACCAACGAGGGAAGTACTCTCGGAAAGATTTCACAATAATTCGAAATTGAACGCTTTGAGGAGGACAGCGAAGATGTTTTACCAGTCTGTTGAAATTCAAACTGTTTTGAGTAAAGTATGGGCGGCTGTGGATGTGAACAAACTTGCTATAAGGGATGACCGCGATGTGCATCTAGACTTGGCCCTACAAGCCGATGTCATGCAAGTGGTTTTGAGTTACAATCCCTTGTGGTTGCGTATCGGTCTGGAAACCATTTATGGACGGGTAATTCCCCTGAAATCCAATTCGGATATTTACGGTTTGACCAGATTTCTTTGGGAGAGGTTTATGAGGGATCCGGTTTTACTAAAGAAACACCGGTCGGTGCATTCGCCGAAATATAAGTCCGATATTAAAAAATTCATTTTGAAGAAGTTTCTCGCTTTGATTTATTTCTTAGATCGGGCCAAGACTAATAAATTGATAGCTCACGACCCTTGTCTCTTCTGCAAAAATGCCCCAATTAAAGAGAGCCAAACTGCTCTAACAACATTCTCTCGAGAAACTCTATCTTCAATGGGAGACATCACAAAATATTTGAAACACTACCACTATATGCTCGAACACAAACAAACCTACTTAAACGAATTTGATTACGCCGTCAATTGTCTCGGAGTCGACTTGAGAGACGGTGTCAGACTCACACGAATCATGGAAGTCATCCTTTTAGAGGAAAACTTAAGTAAAAATCTCCGAGTCCCTGCCATTTCTCGTTTGCAAAAAATCCACAACATGAAAATCGTGTTTGAAGCTTTGCAAAAATCAGGATTCGAAATCCTTTACGATATATCTCCAAGTGATATTGTCAACGGACACAAAGAAAAAACTTTGTCTTTCCTGTGGCAACTCATTTACAAATTCCATACTCCACTAATGGCCAAAAGTGTGACGCTTATAACAAAATGGTGGCGAAGTGAACGAATTGTTCAAAAAAGACGCCACTTGACACGGATTCGAGAAGAGAAAAATTTGGCTGCTATAAAAATCCAAAAGTGCCTTCGGATGTTTTTGGCTAAACGCCGGTACCAAAAGTTGCAAAAGAGTGTCATTTTGATGCAGAAGTGTTTCAAAGCTAGGAAACAGAAAAGAGAATTTGATAATTTGAAAGGAGCAGTTTTGGTGATTCAGCGCCGGTGGAGGGCGACTTTAGCAATGCGAATTGAAAGGGTCAAGTTCCAGGTTTTAAAGGAAGCGACGATTTACGTTCAGAGACGATTTCGGGCTAAATTAATGGGGGAGACAGATTTGAATCGATTTGAGAAGCTGCGACAAACTGTTGTGTTTGTCCAAAGGAAATGGAGAGCAAAGTTAATGATGAGACAACAATTGTGGCATTTTCAGACTTTGAAAGTTACGGCTATTATCGTTCAGAGACGCTTTAGAGCAAACAAAATATCAAGAATGCAATTTGAAGCTTTCAACCGGTTAAAAAAAGCAACGATTTTTGTGCAAAGGCGGTGGAGAGCGAATCGTGCAATGCGTGCTCAAATAGAGCGCTTCCAAAGTCTGAAAAAAAGTACAGTTTTGGTACAGCAAAAATGGCGAGCAAAAGTCGCAATGAAAATGGAACAAAAACAATTCAAACAACTCAAAAACGCAGCAGTTGTCATTCAGAGTTGCTTCAGAGCGAAATTAGTATACGAAAGGTTCAGGAATTTAAAACGGGTCACAATTTTGATTCAGAGGAAATGGAGGGCAATATTAGCAATGCGTACCCAATTGGAGGAATACGAGACTTTGAGAAAAACGACTGTTTTTATTCAAATGAAATGGAGAGCAACTTTGAGAATGAGAAAGGAAAGAGAAGAATTTTTAGCAATGAAGAAAGCAACCGTTTTGCTTCAAAGCTACTTTAGAATGAGATTGGAAATGGACAAATTTAATCAACTGAAAGGAGCTGTGATTTTCGTGCAAAGCAAATGGCGAGCAAAAGTGGCGTTAGAGAAATATCAAGCTCTAAAAAAAGCTAGTCTTTTTGTTCAGAGGAAGTGGAGGGCTAAAATCGCAATGATTTGTTCGAAAGGGAAGTTTGAAGCTTTGAAAAAAGCCGCTATTGTGATCCAGAGACGTTTTCGAGCAAATAAAGCTGCAAAATTGGAAAGGGATCGTTTTAATACACTCAAGAGAGCTTCAATTTTAATTCAACGAAATTGGAGGAAGAGGAAAATCATGATTGAATACCGAAATTTGAGACAGGCTGTTATTTTCGTACAAAATAAATGGAGAGCTAAATTAGCAATGAGAAACGCTGTCCTGAGATTTGAAGAGTTGAAAAAGGCAACTTTAGTGATTCAAAGACGTTTCAGAGCAAATCAATTAGCAACAATTGAAAAGAATAGTTTTGATGAGTTGAAAAGGGTCACAATATTGGTTCAAAGAAAATGGAGAGCAAAGTTAATGATGAGATCCCAATTTTCCAATTTCCAAGTTTTGAAAAATGCTACTATTACCATTCAGAGACGTTTCAGAGCTAACAAAAGAATGAAATTAGAGAGAAATAATTTCCAGGCTTTGAAGACTGCTACTATCTTCATTCAAAATCGTTTCAGAGCAAATAAATTCGCAAGAATTGAAAAGAACAGTTTTGATGAGTTGAAAAGAGTGACAATTTTGGTTCAAAGAAAATGGAGAGGAAAATTAGCGATGAGATGTCAAGTTACGAAATTCCAGACTTTAAAAAATTCCACTATTACTATCCAAAGACGTTTCAGAGCTAACCAAATGACGAAATTAGAGTCGAACAATTATAAAGCTTTAAAGACCGCTGCTATTGTAATTCAACGACGTTTTCGAGCAAATAAATTGTCAAAAGCTGAAAAAAACAATTTTGAAGAATTGCAAAGAGTAACGATTTTGATTCAAAGAAAATGGAGAGCGAAATTAGCGATGAGGTCTCAAGTTGTGAATTACCAGGCCTTGAAAAATGCTACTATTACTATTCAGAGACGCTTCAGAGCTAACAAAATGGCAAAATTGGAGTCGAATAAATATCAGAGTTTGAGGATTTCCACTATCTTCATTCAGAGACGTTTCAGAGCAAATAAATTGTCGAGGACTGAAAACAATTATTTTAAAGAGCTGAAAAGAGTAACAATTTTGGTACAAAGAAAGTGGAGAGCAAAGGAAGCAATGAGACGTCAAGTTGCGAATTTCCAAAGTTTGAAAAATGCTTCTATTTCTATTCAGAGGCGTTTCAGAGCTAACAAAAAGGCAAAATTAGTGTCAAACAAATATAATACATTGAGGGCCGCTACTATTTTGATTCAAAGACGTTGGAGGGCCACTTTATTAATGAGGACTGAATTGAGGAAATACCAAATTTTGAAAGTAGCAACTCTTTCAATTCAAAGACGTTTCAGAGCAAACATTGCTCGAGAAACAGATCGAAATAATTTTATCGCTTTGAAGAGAGTCACTATTGTAATTCAAAACCAATGGAGAGCTGTACAGGCAATGCGACGAGAGAGAAAGAAATTCAATGATTTGAAACGAGCAGTGATTTTAATTCAGAGATTGTGCAGAAGACGACTTGTTTTAATGCACGAATTGAGAAGAAAACGAGAAGAAGAAGCAAGTATCGTTATTCAGAAGCATGTGAGGGGGTTTTTGGTTCGACATAAATTTTCGAAATATTTAACACCGGAAGCAATTGCCGAGCGAAGAGAACTGAAGATAAAGAACTCCGCTGCGACTAAAATTCAGGTTATTTCTTCTTTTAATAGTGTTTTGTTTGAGTTAATTTTGTGAAAATTTAGGCTGTTTGGAGAGGTTACAAATCGCGGTTGTCTCAACCACCCAAACTCAAGAAGATCTGTAAGAGATTGAATGAAGCAAATGCATTGGCTGTTCCGCAAAATACTCTCGGCTCGCGGTGCAGGAAAGCTGTTTTACAGTTAAACAYCAGTAATTTATCAACTGATGAAATTTTACGCATTTTGGAAGACTTAGGTAAGAGATTGGGCGATATTTTAAGTCGTATTGTAAACCGATTTTTTAGACTTTTTCACGAGAAGAAGTAAGGAATCCTGTCTGCAATTAGGAGCCAAATTACCGCGCTGTCTCTATCACACTATAACATCAACGAATAGGTCGCCTCACGAGATTCAAGTTTCCACAGCGGCAACTTTAATTTTAATCAATTTCTACCGCTTTGAGCCGACTCGGAGTAAAACGTGGATTCCTGAGTTCATCGAACCATTATTGTCTGTGATGCTTCATTCTTGTGATAAGGAGACGCCTCTATTTCCCACACTTTGTACTTTGTTTTGGTTGTTTTCGCACAATGAGGAGTACAAAAATACCATCATCTCCAGTCCGAATTTCAAACAGAAAATGACGCTTATTTGTAAGCATTGCGACCGAAAGGAAAAAATGAACAGCAAAATCAACATTAGATTTCCGTCATTTTTTTCGCCATACGAAAAACTGCCGTTACCTAGTCTTACTCCAGACTGGGGGTTGGACTACAAAGATAACCCGAAAACGTTCAGTAATTCGATTCACGCCCTTAAATGTTTAACAAGTAGATTATGCTTTTAATGTTTATTGTTTTTATTAAATGAAATACAGTGCTTTCTTTTACCTACTTAGTATGTTTGTATTAAGAAAGTTAATGTGGTGGCGGTGGGACCGGTAAAACCGCTCCCATCAGGGGCGGCGGCGGCGGGATGGCATTAAACATCGGGGGCCTAGGCGGCGGAGGCACCGGTATCATCGGTGGTGGCGGCACTCCTCCCATCATGTTCCCTGGCCTCGCTATAATTGTCGTTGGTTTCTTCGCTTCATTCTTAAACGCAAATTGGAGGAAAAACTGCTTTGTGTCAATATTCCAGTGCGTCCAGAACTTGTTGTCTGTCTTCTCAACTTCCCTACTCGGCACTTTGAATGCAATCGTCTCATAGGGTTCAGCCGCAAAAAGCAAGTACTGCCACTTGCGATCTGGTGGTTCGATTTTTTGCTCATAAGCCGACATGAATCTGTGGCGCGGTATCACGTTATCAGTGATTTCTGGGTAGTCAATTTGGAAGAGGAGACTTTGCTGGCCTGTCTCAGGATCTCTTTGTTTGGTTACTCGATAGCCGGGTCTTCCGATTTTGACGAACTTTTTCGGTTCGACTCTGGGTTTTTCGGGTTGAAGTAGTGTGGGAGCGTCTTTTGCTTCTTTAGCGGCTCTGCGCGCCAAGTTCGCTTGATGCTTCTTGCCTTGAGTATGGGCGAGGTAGCTGCCCTCGTTATTGTGTAATGTAAGACATAGTTTGCACTCGTAGGATCCCAAGTGGTTTTTCATAAAATAGGGGTCCTTTTGGAGGTCGATGGTCTCTAAGGCTAGCTGGCGGAGACGCTCACGGCGGTCCCGGTTAGTTTCCGACCAGGAGGCCACACCACCGCCTCCGGTCTTACCTCCAGGACGATTTTGGAAATCCATTACTCAATTTAGTATAAATATGTCTTGGAAATCCACAAAAACTTAACTACGTTTTGAGAACGACCATTAATAAAATTATTGAGGTTAACTGCAACTTTTTTGACAAGCTTTTGGTAAATTTCTTTCTACCAACATAAATATGCAACCAAATTTAATTTTATATGTTTTTTATACTCCCAATATAAAACATTTTATTAATGCAAATGATAAATGAAACTTAGATTAAGATAGGGTTAAATGTACTTTGTAATAAATAAGCAAAAGGATAAAACAACTTTATGAAAGAATATTAGTGACTACTGACAATTGTTGGCAATCCTGCTCCTACCTTTCTAAAGTTGACAATTTCTTTTCAACATGGTGGGTATTTCAAGTGCTCAATTTTACCATTTTTCTAACTTAATCTCAATCATCTTCTTTGATAATTACTTTTTAATAACTTGAATTGTTAGTTTTATTAATTTTCTGCTAATTAAAATATGTATTTATGTCGATTTGTGACAATTACAAGTGTTTACAACAACATTGTGGTTATGTTCTAGTCGACCCATAAGAAGAAAACGAGGAAGTTGAGGGGCCACGTGAGCCATGGACACGGTCGTATTGGTAAATAAGACTTCTTCTTTTATACCTTTCACACCTTTCACGATGATACAAGAACGGGCGGTATGAGTACATTCTGATTAACGTTCTCGACTGATTCTCCGTTTTTAAACCCTTATTACAACTAGTTTGGGTTGGAAGCTAAAAAAACTTGTTACAGGTAAGCACCGTAAGCACCCTGGAGGTCGCGGTAATGCCGGTGGTATGCATCACCATAGGATCAATTTTGATAAGTACCATCCAGGATACTTTGGAAAGGTTTGTTTTTTGCTATGATAAAATGAATACTAATTTTTTTTTCCAGTTGGGTATGAGAAATTATCATTTGAGACGTAACACCAAATGGTCTCCTTCTATCAATTTGGACAAATTGTGGACTCTTGTTAGTGAGCAGACAAGATTGAAATACAAAGACCATCCTGAAGGAAAAGCTCCAGTTATTGACATTGTCAAGGCTGTAAGTTTTTTAATACAATTGTTTAAAGAGAATGATGGTTTAATGATGAAATGTAAACGGGCGGTCTGATTAGAATGCTGATTGTTTATTTACTGACTGGTGTTGATCATTTATTCTAGTTTTTTTATTTTATTACAAATACCTAATTTCTCTTTTTGTTTCAGGGCTATTACAAATTGTTGGGTAAAGGGCGCCTTCCTAAACAACCTGTCATCGTTAAAGCTAAATTCTTCTCTAAATCAGCAGAAGAAAAAATCAAAGCTGTTGGAGGAGCGTGCGTTTTATCGGCTTAATTTGTAACAAAAATACATTTTATAAGTTATTTCTGTGTTTTATTCACTGCATCATTTTTTCGTATACGCTCCCGAAAATAGCTGTTTTAGGGACTCATTTGAGTGACATTGACGACCAACATCTTTTGTACGCGATTGTTTTGAGCTATACTTTTTTTTTATATTAATATGCATCAAGTAGGTTATACAAGTCTAAATGTATCTTTCATTTAAAGGCCGATTCACACAAAAAGTCACTAATGTCATTCAGAAAAAAATTAATGACAAAAACCTTTAAGTTTGCTACACTATGTTAATTTTAGTTATTATTTGCTACCTGGGGTTCATGCTTATTTGAAAAAAATATTTTTAGCGAAGATTGAGGTTAGGAGTGTTTGAATTTTCGCATGGTTGCCATCCTAAAATGATCCGTTTTAACGATTATTTCGATGCACAAATATGAAAACGAGTATACATTGAAAAAAAAAACGGGAAATGAAATTTTTCCAAATGTAAATTCGGTTCTAGTTGTCAATTGTCAACTTGACAATACCTATCAAAAATATTTATCAATTTATACCAACTTGTGTAAAATTATGAATGTAGCGGTAGAATTTAGAGTACCATCAAAATATTTTAATAAAACACGTTCACACCATGGAAAAATTGAAAAAAAAAACTTTTTTTAAGTTTTTCATGTAGAATTTTATTTTTAGGAAACTTGAACTCAATAATATGAAAACAAAAATTGATTTAAATTTGCTGCCATACCAACCCATAAACAATAAATAGCCAAAATCAGAATCACCTTTGTGGGGTTCACGGCTTCCTTGATTAATGAAGGAAGTTTCCCTTCACCCGGCTGGTCGCATTAAAAAAAAAGTGGTTCTGACCACAGAACAACAGAGATAAATGGTTCTGACCACAGAAGTTCTGACAGCGTACTCTAATGTATCGCCATCTGTTAATTTCTTCCGAAAACTTTTCTTGTTACCATAGTTACCAAAATCACGCGCCAAACGTCGTAAATATTTGAAATTTAAGTTAGAAATTGGATTTCTCTGTGGATATTTGTTAAGAAAAGTTGAGGAGACTGTAAAATGTACTGCTTGTCTAGTACCCTTAACCAATTATTTTGAGTCAAAAACAAGTCCCCTCTTGGAATTAATTTATAATCAAGACAGAGGAAAGCTCAAATATTCATCTGAAAAGTTTATTGCGTTAATTCATTGTCATAGGAGTGATTTTGGAAATAATACCCAGTGTGCCTACGCAAGATGTAGACTACATTTTGAAAACAATAATTGTTTCATATTTAAATGAAAATRCCATATTCTCCTGCGAGGAACATCGCAGTGTCTGCGGCATTATCGTTGGCAAATTTTTGCAATCTCTACACACAAAGTACTAGGAAAAAAAGTTATATTTATTCAAAAAAACTAAAAATTTTGACAGTAAATTACATTTTCAAATTTGTACAAAATGCGTTTACTTCTTTATCTTATAACCCCCCTACGGGCCTAAAAGACCTTGAACGTATTGGTTGTGCACTGTATTCTAACAAGCTGTTGCACTCTTGCAGGTTTAGTCACTTATAATTGTCAGGGATTTAATACGGCACAATACACATTACTCTAGTACAATCTTCAATTATTAGAATTAATGGTTAATATTCAAATAAAAGAAAATGAAACCACCTTTACCAAATAGCCACATATCAGGAAATTATTTACTTTTCGAAAAAATCATTAGTGTGAGATTGTGACGTGCGTATTTAATTCCTAATGGCATTATACACAAGCGAAATGTGGCCAAATTACGTTTTTATAAATGTACTAACGCCTTTTTGCTATCCACTGACAGGAGTGTGACAGCACATAACCTTATTAACTGTCAAAATCTTGTACCTTAATGTGGCTCCCTCTCGAAACCAAAAAAAAGTCACGGAACTAATGAATGCGACTAGCCGCGTGAAGGGAAACTTCCTTCATTAATCAAGGAAGCCGTGGTGGGGTTTTGTTAAAAGAAAATTTAAAAGTGGTGAATTTTTGAATTATTTGCAGTAAATAATTTATTAAAACAACAAAAAACTTTAGTTTTACAATAACTTTTTTTAAGTACAATTGTTTGTATATTTTTAAAATTTAAATTTTTGACATTTGACAGTATGGTGGGGATAGCGTCATAACAATGCAAGTTTGCTGACCGTTTGTTTTCAATGTGTTTTTAATTTTATGATTTTATACCAAATGCAATTTGAGAAATCCAAAAATGCATCGACAAGATATGGAACAAATTCTCAACAAAGTGCAGTACTCGACGTCATGCCATCAAAAATGTGTAATACTTTTAACGGCATTGTATAAAGCGGTGAGTTTAAATTYTGTTTCAAAATTTGAATTTTTGAGTAATGAGTGCCAAATGGAGAAGAATTCTGTTTAGGGTCTTGTATAAAAGCTTTCTGTGTTTGAACTTTGTTCAAATTAAAAACTTAAGTTTCAATTCTCGTAACGCACTGACTAGTTTATAAAGTTATGGATGTTAAATCACATATTGAAACAAAACACTGCCTTGTGTTAGGGGTAGGTGGTTGAAATTGTAAACMTGAGTTTATGAGACGTCGTAAAGGTCGTCGTAAAAATTTCGAGAAAATCTAAAAGCGCCTTCATAGCATTATCAATTTTTATATTTTAGACACTTCAAAGTGGGTTCATTCCACTGTTCTTGGAACTCCTGCAACTTACGATCCAGAGACCATCAGAAAACAATATTTACACAACAAGAGTGTTACGTTTTTTGTCTCACTTCTGCGCTGACGTTACCAAAACTGAGTCAAAAGAGACCGAGACTCATTCTTTTCTCACCATMATCATGAACAAAGTGTTCCAGTTGAGTCATTTAGAAGAATACAATATTAGATACAATTCTTGTTATTTTATTTCAAGAGTTCTCCAGGATATTGGTGGAGAAGTACAACTAGATGTAGAACTCATTGATGGAATACAGTCTACGTTACTTGAACGGATGCAGGTATTATTTCGTTTTTGGCTTATTTTTTTGTAATTTTWGTTTTTAGGAAACTAAAGTATCCATTCGTTTAGTAACGATGTCAGCCCTCGTCAGGTTGCAAGACCCTGGAAACCCGGAATGTCCTGTTATGAAAGCTTATACAGAGGCTTTATGTAGCAGTAGTGCAAGCGTGAGAAAAGATGCACTTGCACACATAGCACCAAATAGGGAGACTATAGACAAAATAAAAGAAAGAGTTAAAGATGTTGATCCATCTGTTCGTGAAGCTGCCTTTCATCGATGTGGCGACATTAGTCCACAATTTTTGAGAATTGTGGATAAACATATGATTTTAATGTGCGGATTCAAAGAAGCCCATCAGAAAGTGAAAACCGTCTTCTATGACCATCTGTTGCCAAAATGGTTAACAGATTACAATAATAATTATTTGAGGTTTATAGCTGCTTTGAAACTTAGCACCGTTGAAGAAGATATGGATCAACTGGTGTTTTTAAGCAAAAAATTAATAAAGGAATTTTACAAGTAATGCGAAACCAATGTTGTTTATTTGCAATGACTGTTGTGTTTTAGCAAACATTCAATTTATGATCTGTTAGCACATTTGCCAATCAATGGGGACAAGCTGATCAACACTGAAGACCTATCAAATGAAGTAACTTTGTTCTGGAATATTTTAGTTGAGCTCTTACGTGACTCTGAGGATGTGGATGAACACCTGAATAGTATTTTACCAGACTTGACTCCGTTTTGTAACTACATTGGAAGGTATGAATGAATGAAAATGTTATTTTTTTAAACTTGGTACATTGTGTCTGTTACCACATTATTTGCAGGATAATTTCCATTAAATCTACTGAACAAATGGACGAGTGGAAGAGTCTTGAGTACCAATTTGATCTTTTAAATTTATTCGGGATCGCAGAAAATTACGATTACTCCGATGAGGTAACCAATATATGATGTACTTTTTTTATTATTTATTCATTATTAGGTTGGTAAACGTACGATGCACGCTCTTACAAACAATCTGTTACAAAGTCACAGATTTACTCCGAAATTGACCGAAAAATTAGTGTCGCTAGCTCACAAATGCAGCAGTACAGTTGAATTTTTCATAAATGATATGTGCCAAATCATTTCCGAAATAAGAGAACCGTTGATAGAACAACCTTCCTCGCAGGACCAACAGAGGGAAAATGCGTTTAAGGTGAGTGAGTGTGTTATAGGATTTGATCAGAGGTCGGGAGTTTTGTCCTGAAATACGGTTGAGCTTAGACTAAATTTATTTACAAAATATGTACAGGATGTTGCATGTGTATGCAACCAAGATTATACTATATGACATCTCATTTTAATTAACTATTTTTTTATTTATTTATTTATTTATTTTGAACTATTAGTGACTTAACTTAACAATTTGAAATCTCTTAACTTATCTGGTAGTTTAACATTTCTGCTATTTCTGGTATTATAACAGTTTTGGTTTAATTTTACATTAATTTCACTTGGGCTAGTTTCATCACTTTTTTCCCTGTCAATCCTTTCTGATGCACTAGTTTGAGCACTGTCTTCAACGATTACGCTACTTTCAGTTTTTTCGGTTTCACACGATTGTGAATTATTTTCATCGTCACTCTCATACACATAGTTAGATCTATAGCTAGTTTCGGGTTCAGGGAGATTCATATCATAGCTTGCTGGTTTAATAAAAAATTAATTTCTGATGATGCATCTCCCATCTCTCTTTTTTATTCTAAAAGTCCTGTCACCTATCTTATTTACAATGGTACCTAATTGCCAGTTACTTTTAGGTTTGGCTTGAAATAATATTCTCATACCTGTTATTAATTCTTTTTGATTCCTTATTTTAGTGTTATAGTACTTTTTCATTGTATCTCTGTTCTTGTCTAGAATGGTAAATAGATGTATTAATGATTTTTGGTCTTAAATTGTTTTCCAACATTGGTAAATTTTCTGCTCATTAGTATTTGAGCCGGTGTAAATGAATGTAGAATTGGGGTGTTGCGAAAGGCTAGAAGAGCCAAATTAAGGTTTTTTTGCTTTCAATTGGTTTTATAATTATTTTTTTTTGTTTGAATGGTTCTTTCCGCTTGTCCATTTGACTGTTGATGATATGGAGGGGAGTTAATTAATTCAAAATTCCAGGATTTAGCAAAATCTATTTATTGTTGGCTTTTCAATTGTGTTCCACTATCAGACATAACAATTTTTGGGATTCCATGTGTAGCAAATATTTTTTTTAATTTGTTTATAACGTTTTGTGAGGTGGTGTTTGATTTTAGATTGACTAATTCCGGGTATTTCGAATAGTAATCTACAACTAGTAAATAATTTTCATTATTAATGTAAAATATGTCCAGTCCGACTTTTTGTCATGGTTTTTTGATTATCTCGTATGGTATGAGAGGTTCTTTTATGTTTGAATTGGAGTATTTATTACAAATGTAACATTTTTTAACTAGATTTTCAATGTCTTTAGAGAGACCTGAATTTCTGGCTCTCTCTTGACATTTTTGAATACCTAAATGTCCGGTGTGTATGTTTTCTAGAATTTGAGGTCTCATTCATTTTGGAATTATTAGTCTCTGGCCCCAATATAAAAGTACATTATTTCCTAAGGTGATTTCTGATTTTAATTTGTAATATTGTTTTATTTCAGGGTTATAATTTTTTATGTTGTTTGGCCAATTATTTTCCATGAAATTTTTTAATACATTTAGGTCTGGGTCAGATTTCCTTTTTGTTATCAATTCTTTTAATTTTTCGTCTGTAACTGAAATATTTTTCTCAATTAAGCAAACGTGAGATTCTAGATCTAAATTGGCATCATACATTTTTTTAGAAATGCCCTTGATAAGTTGTCTGCGATTATTAATTCTTCATATTTTTATAAAGTTAGCAACATTTTTTATAAATGTGCTGGACATGCATTTAACYGTTTATTGAAAATTGCAATAAGTGGTTTGTTCAGTAGGATTTGATCAGAGGTCGGGTGCTTTGTCCTGAAGCACGGTTGAGCTTAGACTAAATTTATTTACAAAATATGTACAGGATGTTGCATGTGTATGCAACCAAGATTACACTGAGTCACTATATGACAGAGTGCTATCGGTTACTTAATACTTATAATAATAATATTTTCTTTACAAGGCGTCCAAATTGCGGGTGCGAATCAATGTGTTCCAAGAAGAACACAACGAGGCCATCGAGGAACGTGACTATGAAAGAGTCTTGATTCTCGAAAATGAGTTGGTCAAGTGCAAGCAACAATTAGAGGAGTTACAGAATGAAGTTAATGTGGAAAAAGTCCGAGTCATAAAGTCGGATGACGAGACGTTGTGTTGTTGTTTGGATATTGTGACAAACGTTCTTGCATTGCCGGCTGTGACAAAATTGACACCGTCATTGGTCGCGTGTAGGGATAATTTTTTGATACCATTGATCAAGAACACGAACCCAAACATACATTGGAGAATTATAAAGTGTTTGGGTTTGTTTTCGTTGGTCGATAAGGAGACGGCTAATGTGTACGCAAAGATTGTTTCTATTCCGGTAAGTGTTTCGTTTTTTTGTACCAATCAAAATTAATTTTTTATTTCAGATTGCTACTTATCGATCCGTTGAAATACATCATGTTGCGGCATTGATCCAATCCATGATGGCAACACAAGATTTAGTGATCAAATACGGTATTGAAATTATAAGTGGTGAAGAGTTGTCAGCTTCTGATTCGACTTCTGATCAAGATTTACAAAAACGAAAACTTTATTCAGCCGACAACTACACGAAAGAATCTTACAAAATTGACAAAATAACAATTCCGTACCTTTTTGATATATTTTTAGACATGTTGGATGACGAGGTTTGTGATTTTTTTATTAGAATTTTAAATGACAAAGATTTTGTAGAGTGATGATGTTCGTTATCAAGCCGTTCATTTATTGGGGATTTTGGTTAAAATATTTCCAATAACTCCAAATGTACTTTCTAGGATTTTGCTCAAATGGTACAATCCTTTAACCGGTATTAATTTTTTATTTAAGTTTTTGTGAAATCTAATTTTTAATTTACAGAGAAATTTGATAGTCATCTGCAAGTTGCTTTAGGGTTGGTGATAAACCAAGTCTTTCAGTGCAGAGAGTTTGGTGAAATCATAAAAGAGTCAATTTTACCAACACTAACAACTTTAATTCGGGCCCCAAGAACCAGCCCTTTGGTCGATGTCGATACTGATAACGTTTTGAAGTTTTTCTCTGAAATGGTGAATATCACCGTGTCAAATAACAGTTGTAAAATGCTAGCTTTGGATATTTGTATAAAAATAGCGGAAAATCCAAAAGATCGTATCGTCCCCCTTCTTGTAAAGTTGTTGTGTCTCTTAGAACTGAATCAAGAGGAGGATCTGACTGAAATTATAGAACGGAGTGAAACTCTTTTAGAGGTAGTTTTAATTGTGTCAATTTTGCATCTAATTAGTTATTTACAGACTTTCAAAGATAAATCATTAAAAAGGCACATTGAAAAATTTATTGAGAAAAATCGAAATAAAGAGAATCGAGACGTGAATAACTTAGAAAGTACAAATGGGTCTGAAATGCAAGAAACGAACATTTTAAGTAAGTAGAAATATTTGCTAGGATATGTAATTAATATTATTTTTTATGTCCAATGTTCCTAAGCTTTTCTAGAAACTTTACTTGGTTACAAAATAAATCTTTAACATTTTTTTATGGAACTAATACACCTCGTAGCTATAATATAGTTTGATTTTAAGGGGAAATTCCGGTGGACAATGAACACAATTGTTCAACAGTATCACAAACTAAAAGACGAAAAAGTCGTATTAGTAAGGAGTGTGTGGTACTTTTAGAAAAGTTAAATGAACCAAAACCTGCCGACGAAACGACTCTTTACACAATTTATGAAGCGAGTATGGAGGTGGATTTTTTATTATGTGATTATTGGTACCTACATTGCTTTCTTTGTAGATGGAGGTGGACGATTCTTTAATTATTGAAACTCCCACAACAACTTCAAAAAATTCGAGTGGCCGAAGTATTAATGTTGTAATTTCTGAAACCTCTGAATCGGAGTAAGTTCATTGGGTTTTTTTTTTCATTGTTAATTTTTCTTTTAGTGATTATGGAGTGAACACGAGGCGGTCAAAGAGATGCAGAAAAAAGAGAAAAGGATGTAAATAATTTTGTAATTATATTTTATTTGTATAACGATAATATATTGTTTTTTGTAGACAAATTATTAAATTTTTTATCCACAACCAGTCTATTATTAGATCATAATACCACTACTAGGAGACGTCATATGATATCAATAAAACACACGGGTATTATAAAAAAAAAATTATTTATTTAGTTCTGTACTTTTAAGCTGTAAGGAACATCAGAATACTGTATAGTCTCAACTTTTCGTTTCATTTTACTTCGTATTAATTTATATTTATGATCTTGCCACTTTTTTTCTATTCTCAGATTTTCTACAATTGCTTCAGTTTTCGGTATCTTGAAAATAAGGTATTGTTTTATTTTATTCCAAATATTGGCTTCGTTTCGTTCTAATAACCAATAAAATGGAATTAAGAGACATTCGGTTTGTGTGATTGACACAATTTGTCGATTGATTAAATCTTCACCGATGTTAAAGCAAGATAAACGATTTAACGTACAAACCTAAAAAATAAATTCAGTGAACTTTTTCACAATAATCCAGTGTTGTACGTTAAGAAAACAAGCTTTTTTCGGTAAATTAAGAATCTCGATGACTCTACAAGACCCTTCCGTTATGAAAAAAACATAACTTTTTTGATCCCGTGGTCCACCAAGAATCACACAGTCGGGCGGGAAATGTTTCAACTGAGAAATATCACAAAGTTGAGTGATTGTCTCTTGGCTCCATTGTTCAAAATATGAAAAGTACGCGATTCTTTTTCGAATGCTTTCACTCTGAGAGCTATTCATGTTTCAACTGATTTTCAGGCGAACTAAACTTTTAAAATCTCATAGAAATAAAAGAAAAATATGTTTGGTCGATATTAAGTAATAAAATCACGAATTTTCCAAGCTCGTTAGACCGATTGACATCTGAACATAATGGAAATAGAATCGATTTAGGGCTGAAAATTGTTTTGTGGAAATTGGATGGTGGCATGAACGTTTATTAATTTATGAGCGGTGGTTTCGACATAAATCTGTTCACGTAAAAGTTTTATAATCAGCGTTCTATAACTGAGTGCAAACATTCAATTTTTATTCACAAATATAAAGTAACTAGCTTGCACCCGTGACTTCGTCCACGTAGATTTTCAATATAAATTTTTCTTGTTTCTTAAAGAAGAAATGTGAAGTTATTCTGTTTATCTATTTTTTCTTGATTCATCAACTCAAAACAACGTGGGAGCATCAGAAAGCCGATTTTTAAAAGAATGACGAAAGTACGTTATAAACGCTTCACCTCGTCGAATTTTCAAAAAGTGTCTTCTTAGTGCATTTCTACACCCTCAAATCTCAAAATTTTATATTTTTATTTAAATGTTTGCACCTAATTTCATCCCGTTATAGGTTGGTTTTTAATGAGTGCCTGATTAGTCACTTCTCTACTCTCTAAGAAAAATATTTTCCAAATTTCATGTTTCTATATCTTCGTTTAAACATGTACACCTCATTTTACCTTAAAAATTGATTTTTAAAAATCTCGTCTTAGTGCACCTTTACAACCGCCAAAGAACATATCTTCTAAATTTTATGTTTCTATCTTTGTTTAAGTGTTGACAACATATTTCACCCTCTTGTAAATAAAATTTCAAAAAATCCTTTCTTAGCGGACCTCTACACCCTCTAAAGAATATGTTTGCCCAATATTATGTTTATATTTTCGTTAAAATGTTTAGTCCCCATTTAACCCTGCTTAGAAATTGATTTTCAAAAAATCCTCTCTTAGCGGTCCTCTACACCCTCTAAGGAATATGTTTCCCAAAGTTTATATTTTTATCTTTGTTTAAATGTTTACACCCCATTTCATCCCTTTATAGATTGATTATAGAAAAAACCTCTACACACTCTAAAGAACATATTGTCCAAATTTCATGTTTTTCACTCCCTTTTCTAAGGGGGTAATAAGTTTTTATTTATTATTTAAAAAAAATCTTGTCCTAGTACACTTTTACAACTGATAAGGATCATATTTTCTAAATTTTTTCTTTCTATCTTTGTTTAAATATTTACATATTTCATCCCCGTAAAGATTCATTTTCGAAAAAATTTTTTTAGCGAACCCTCTAAAAAACATATCTTCTAAATTTAATGTTTAAACTTATACAACCCGTTTCACCCTCTTTTCTAAGAGAGTAAATAAGTTTTTACTAATTATTTTTGAAAAATCTCGTCTTAGTGCACCTTCACAACCGCTAGGAACATATCTTCCAAATTTTTTGTTTCTATCTTTGTTTAAAGGTTTACACCCCATTTCACCCCCTTAAAAGTTAATTTTTTAAAAATCCTTTCTTAGCGGACCTCTACACCTACTAAGGAACATACCTGACAAATTTCTTGTTTCTAGCTTCAGTGGTTTAAGCTGTGCGTTGTCTGTCAGTCAGTCACGGAACTCTTTTATGTATACAGGGTGCGCCAGAACTCGCGCCCCAGAGAAAATTTTCAAAATTTTGACATTTATTTTTTGACATTTGACAATTTTTTATGTTTATTTAATGATACTGATGATCTTGTATAAGTATGTTTTTTTTACAATTATTTAGTAAAGCGACAAAAATTTCACCAATAAAAGCCCCAAATAACATTGAATAGTTGAAGACAAAATACTTTGGTCGTCAATGTCACTTGAGTGACATTAAATTGTAAAGCATGCTTTAGGACTGTTAACCTTATTTTTAGCTACTGTCAATCATAGTTGACAAGTTGTACATATTTTTGATAGAAAGATATAATAGCTGTCATTAATTTGAAATTGTCATTAAAAAAAAATCATTAAAGCTTGAATTACATTAAAGTGTCAGAAATGTGACGACCAAAGTATTTTGTCTCCAACTGAACATCAGAGTTACAATTTAGGATACAGCTTCTTTGTTTCCTCTTCTAGGAGCTTGTACCAAAAAAACTTAGAAAATTATTTTTCCAACAGAAATAAATAGAGTCAAAGTGCAAACTTTAAACCCTCATAACTTCGAAATTTTTATAGATAAAATTTTTTCCATGCTCCTGGTATTTTACCTTATATGGCATTTTTCTCTAGGGCGCGAGTTCTGGCGCACCCTGAATAGATAATTAAATTACCTTGCATATGAAAAGTTGGAAAGTATTTATGACATTTTCAACTACATTTAACAACAAATGATATGAAATACACTACTCCAAAAAATTAAAGGAACAAACTAATTTCCTAAATTTTTTGGTGATTTTTCTTAATGAAAAATGGTCATATCAATTTTTCAAAAAAATAATTGAAGCTTTAAGTTTTTTATTAAACTCTGTATAATTTAATTTTTAATGTTTTGTACAAATTTTTGTAACTTTATTTAAAAATATAATACAAAATGCGATACAAATAAGTTTAAATACTCTTTGGCACATAGAAAATGAAGGATTCAAAGGTACTTGAATACAATAAATCAGAATAATTTACAATTGCACACTTTCCCAGTCTCTACTGTTACTGTTAACATACGTTGCATCTTTATTCGATTTCGTGCTAAATGGGTTATTGTCTTTTAGTACACTTTTATTTTGCGGCATATTCACGTAATTGTCAGAAAACTTGACGATGTCCTTCTCAAATTTAACCTGTCCTTTCTCATCAACGACAGGAGGTAGGTGATAGGAAGGATTTGAAAAACTGTTGGGTGCTACTGGACTATTGCAAGAGCTTTCGCAGTCCGACTCGTTATGAATCCCCAACATTGGCGCGAGTTCGTTTCTGGTTGCTTCGACTTTTCTCGTTTTGTTGACGTCGAAATCAAAAACTCTTGGGTCGTCCACTCTCGGACTGAAGATATTTGCAGGCTTCATGCAGAGGTAGCCTGGAGTGCCTTCGTCGTGAGGCAAATCGTTGACGTACTGTGGAGTGGAGAGATTTTCGAAGTTGGGAGGACTCAACATTGCGAGGTAGTCGCTGTGGCCGTCCTCGAGGCGTTGAGTGTTCATCACGAGGTACGGGTCGTTCAAGTCGATGTAATGCTTTCTGACGGTGTCCTCGAGGAGTGATCCGATTCGTTCGGAGAGTTTGCTGAAGGATGGCCTTAAGAGGGGTTTGGCGTGCCAACAGTCCGACATCATTTTGTAGCTAGAAAACAAGAAAAAACAACATTCTGTTAGTGTTAGCCCAGTCAAATTAGACAAATCGGTGAAAATTAAAGCTTACAAAATGTCCTACAAAAATGGTCCTTTGCATTTTTGTTGTAGGACTAACCGTAAGCGAGTTATAGGGCTGACAAAAAACATCATTTAAAAAAATGTGCTTTATCTGCATTAAAACAGAATTAGTCTTGTAATTTAAAAAAAACTGACAGTAAATTGAATTTACTGTGTCCAATACTTCATTAAAGAAAGGGGGAGTCACGAGGGAATATAAATACAAACTCATCGTTTATGTAATTTATGCAGAATTTTCTGTAGAAGTCTATTTCTGTATAAAAATTTCCTACAAAAATGGTCCTATTCATTTTTGTCGTAGGACTAACCGTAGGCTTCTAAAGTTTGGAGTCTACATAAAATTGCATTAAAAATCCTTTGAAACACATTTCAATAGTTTATGGTAAGTATTTATATGTGTAGAGCGTTCCCCAACTAAGCTGGTCTGCCTGAAAGGTGACTCGGGTGTAAACATTTAAACGGAGATATAAATAAAAATTTTGGATGAAAGAGAGAATCAATCTGTAAGGGGGTTAAATGGGGTGTAAATGTTTAAACAAAAGATATAAACATAAAATTCTTTAGAGGTGTAAAGGGGCACTAAAATCAGATTTTTCGAAAATTAGTTTTTAAGGGAATAAAACGGTGTACACATTTAAAGGGATATAAAAACATTAGATTTAGAAAGTGAAACATTAAATTTAGAGATTGTAGACATGCACTTTTCAAATTTTAATGAAATAAAATAGAGTTTAAATGCTTAAAATCAAAATTAGAAACATGAAATTTCGAATTTTAAGAGTGCAGAAGAGCACTGAGACGACACTTTATGAAAATCAACATTTAATATTTATCCATAAACATAGCCCATGCAAAGAACGTGACTATTATAACTGAATCCTATACATAACATTGGTAATTATCTAGCTTTATAGAGTACCTAAGCCTATGGAATGGTTTTATAAACGGGCCTTTTCCCATTTTATATCAGAAATACACGCGGACAAAGTCGCAGGGAAATACTAGTTCAGCATATAAGGATGACTCGGAAGACTTGATAGACCCTCGTGGCACCTTCTAATAAACTGTTGGATCCAATACATTCAATTTACTGTAAGCTTTATTCAAATCATCGATACTAAATCATTTATTTATTAATATTGTACTGAACAAGACTGTAATTCGGTTTTCAATGTTTAAGTTGAAGACGAAGATGCAGCATATGAGGCCGACTCGGAATACTTTATACACTCTCTAATGAAGTGTTGCACCCAATAAATTCAATTTGATTTAAGTTTTTTCAAATCACAAGATTAATTCTGTTTTAAATGCGTTTTTTTAAATGATGTTTTTTGTCAGTCCTATAACTCGCTTACAGTTAGTCCTAAACAAAAATGCAAAGGACCATTTTTGTAGGAAATTTTGTAGGCTTTCATTTTGATAAGCAGGCAAAAACCGTTAGGAGTAATAGTTTCCGAGATATAAGCAAAAAAACAAAAAATGACACCTTTAGACCCCTCCCCCTCCTCGAGCTCGCCCCCACCTTCGGGGACTTTTGATATACAGGATGATTCTTAAATAGACCGACAAAATTTTATCCTTGGTAGAATCAAATGTTGGAAAAAATATGAAAAAAATTCTTTGTTTAATCGTTCTCCAAATAAAATTTATTAAAGTTATTTTTGAGGTAAAGCGTACGCCACTGATGTGTTTGTAAATAGTATTAGCACAGGTAGTGGAAACCATGGTATTAACATAATGAAAATGTACTTGATCATTGCAACAATTCATAAACGCCGTAAGTGGCACYGATCAAGGGGGTTTCGCCCCTAAAAGATATAAACGTAAAAAGGGTACAGTTAATCTTCGCTTATCCTTGGGAAGCTCTGATAAAATTATGTTGGTCTATTTAAGAATCACCCTGTATGTTTACCCAAGAATAAAGAAAGCGTTTAAAAAAAATTCCAACTCTCCAGGATTTTTTTCCACCGCTCGCCCTATTTTTGTCTAATTTGACTGGGCTATGTGATTTTTTTGAAACTTACATTTCTTTCGGTGCGTATTCGGGGGATTCCATTCTGTATCCATCCAGGAGTTTGTTGTAAAGTCTTTCGTCGGCCTCCATTCCGGGATACGGAGTCTTAGCTAACGAGAAAAACTCCCACAGGACTATCCCAAAGGACCAAACATCAGATTGAGTCGAAAAAATTTTGTCACGGATTGACTCAACAGCCATCCATTTGACCGGCAGGGGGCCCTATACGATATTTCGCTTATTATAAATCCATCACATTAGAAAAATACTCACGTCTCCTTTTTTCTTGTAGTTGTCACTTTTGTACATACTTTTAGCCAACCCGAAATCACAAATTTTTACGACGTTATTATCAGCCAAAAGAATATTTCTTGCCGCCAAGTCACCATGGAGCACTCTACGAGACGCCAAATATTCCATTCCTCTAGAAACTTGAAAAGCCCACGCTAGAAGCTCTTTAGTGCAGATTGGTTTGATGTTGTCTTTGTAGTCTCCGTGGTAATTCGAACGCCATTCTGGTTGGACACTGCTGTTGTTGCTCAAAATTACCTCCTCTTCATCTGGATAAAAATTTAATGGAAATTTTTGTAAGGTATTTATTTAGTACTAACCCGAATTCGGAGACATGGAAACAGTGGTGATGTCTGTTTTGGCTGTGGTGGTACCACCATTGTAGTTGTCTCCTCGGTAATCAACCATGTGGGGGCTGTTTCCATTACTGTTTGAAAACGATAAGGCGGCGTATTTCATGTATGGTGATTGGGTATTACTGAAATTATTTATTGCAAAWTAAAAAATTGCGATTCTTGATGAATTATCGAAATCTCTTAAAATACAGCGTGTTCTCTTTTTATTGTTACAAATTTAAACAGGTGATAGAATATACTATCGCTTTGGGGCAAAATTCATAGAAATTCAAATAAGAATAGTTATTTATGTATTAAGGGAGTAAAACAACTACATATTTTGATCCCGAGAATGTAGGTTTTATTCGAGGAATTAACGATGTTTATTCCAGAGATGCATACAAATCTTTTCAACCAATAGGCTAAATGAATATCAAAATAAGAAAATGATAAATTTGTCAAATAATTTGTCAAAATATTCAGTTCATTCAAATGCAATTAATAAGTAACAGTAATTAAAAGAGTAAAAATCATCAGTATCAAAGAATATGTCAAAAAATACTCAAAAGCTTCAATTCTAGTTTATTTTAAACTCAAAAACGAGGGATTAAAGCGTCACTTTTTTCCCTGTTGGAAGGAAATAATTATTTAAAGACTGATTTCGGTATTTCTTGCTTTAATTAAATGAAARCTTTTTAAACAATTAAAGTTTTCAATGAAATGTGATACAAATCGAACAAAACCAGACGATACTACACAATAATTGCTAGATTTTGCATTTTTTTAAAAGGGGTTTTTATTAATTTTTTTGCAAATATAATAAAATAATAATGGGAAATAACATTTGGAAAGAAAATTGTAGATTTAGTGATTTTCAACTTACAAAACGAGACAGTTGGAACATGATAGCGATTTCTCGCATTGAGATTCGACAAACTACACTTTAAGCTTGATTTAACGAATACTTACAATAAAAAAATATAATTTTGATTTCCAATAGTCTCTAGAAATCAAACAAAGTGGAATAACATTTGTTTTTTTATGTTAATTATAAAACTGAATAATCAGTACTTTTGTATAAAATTCACCCGTTTTTTTGTAACAGATTGGAAAAATGTCTTCAAATAATAATCGAAATTTACGTGTAAAAATTGCAAAATAAAATGAAACAAGCGGTAATAGAAGTAGGTACAATGTGATTTAGCAATTTTTTGCATTACTGAACAAAATTTAAAAAAGCAAAACAACACGTATTTTGATTTAGCGATTTTTAGTATAAAATGGATTTGAATCATGCAAAATAATATTTAATAATAATTTAATAATAATATTTAAATAGTATATTTAATACCGTTTTTTTTAATTGGAAAAAAAATTAAAATTCACAGATTTATCTCGAATCTTTGGACTGGCATTCCATTATTTTTTTATTGTACAAGATGCTTGGAAAAAACAAAACGTTGGAAGATTTTGGAGAGTGTTTCCTTAGGTCAAAATAAGAAAAAAATTTTTCTGAGGGAGCTAGAGCTCCCTGAAGATGGCGGGAAAATAGTATATTTTAATTATCTCAGTAATTGGGAGACAAATTTACAAAAGTTTGCACCTGGAGTAATTTTTTGGCGGTGATTCTGTTYGTGATCAAAAACTGTGTACCCTAATTAGGAAAGGGAGACATTGGAGTTAATCTGTTTAAGTAATAAAAGTTTACTTGACAAATTAAAAAAATATATTTTTTTGTGTAATTTCGGATTTATTGGTTAAATTTCTTCAAAAAATGTCTCTTGTGTAATTTTTAGTATGACGAACTGTTTTCGAGAAAAACGAGATTTTCTTAAACAGTGCACCGACTTTAATTTTGAAAAACAAACCTCGCAGTGAGTTTTCAATTAAAGTTAAATTATCGCTTTAGTTTGTTTTTTCTATTTTGACCCAGGAAACCACCCACTGAAATCTTTCCACGTTTTTCCGGAAATCATGTATAAAAACTACACATTTTAGTTRTTTTACATAAATGGTTCCTTACCTTCGGTTACTTGACGCAGAGTAAGTCCTTTCCAATATTTCCTGACCAATGGTGTAATCAATGTGTCCTGTTTTTGGATCGACTTGGTCAATGAAATTTTCTCGATGACGTAATAAATAATTTTGAAGGTTTCCATATCGACAAAATTCTACAATTACAAGAAGTTCTCCTAAAAACATCGATTTAAATAACAAGCAATAAATTAATGAAATTGTTACTTTTAGCGACGTTTTTGGTACATGCTCCCAGCAAATTGACAACGTTTAAGTGTTTTCCTAAATGTACCATTATTTTAAGTTCCGATGCCAAAGCTTTGATGTACGTGTAATCAGCATTTTTCTTGACCATTTTTACCGCAACTACAGTGCTTTCTTCACCTTCAATTATTCCTTTGGCTACACCTTTCATAACAACACCAAATGCTCCCGAACCGAGTTGTTTACCTTAATAGCACACGAAATTTGTACTTTATTTAACAATTTATCAACCAAACAAACCTAATTTAAGCTTCTGGATTGGAAACTCCCATTGTTTGTCATAAGGTAACAATTCAACTTGATCATCAATCCCAAGATCCGGATTTAAGTTTTCTATAGCTCCTTTTTGGAAGTTCGACAAGCCGATAAATTCGAGCTCTTTTTGCAACTTTCGCTCGTTTCGTACTTTTATTACAACGAAAATACAGATTCCAACTAAAGTAACCACTAAAACGATTATTATCCATAAAAGTTTGTGATCCAAAGCTCCCGAATCCAGATTGTCTAAAAGATATTTGTCACATTTGATTCCTTTACAATTAAATTTGAAATACCTACTTTTAAAGTCAAGATGGACTTTCTTTGAGACTGTTCCAGCTCTATTTGACACAACACATTTGTAAGTACCTTTGTCCTTATAATCCAGAGCAGAATAATAGAGTTTTTGGTTGCCATTTTGGAAATGTGTCCGATTTGATGGTTGAATTACTTGGTCATTCTATAAACATCCAATAAAAACATTTTATATTTTTTTTATCAAAGTGATCGAAATTTCTGAATTTAAACAATAGTCCAGTCAAAATAGACATCTCAAATAACTAAAATTCCGACAGAGCTAAATTTTGGTGGAGATCTTGGGTAGGAATAAAGTGTCAAATGTCCCCATCGATCCCATGTGTGCTAAAAAAGTTATTCGGGATCAAAGGTCAAAATTTGAGGTTTTATGGATTTCCTTCGAAAATGGTAAGTTTTATCAAAAATGTAGCCCAGACAAAAATTATAGATCTTAAAATTATCTACAGAAATGGTCCTTATATCTCAGGAATCACCATTCCTGAGATATCGCAATTCTAAAAGTTGAAGGAGTCAGGTTCTACATGATATGCACATACAGAGTGCGCCAGAACTCGCGCCCCAAAGACAAATGCCATGTAGGGTAAGGTACCAGGTACATTGAAAAAATTACAAAAAAAATCTATCTATAAAAAGTTATGAGAGTTTAAATTTTGCACTTTGACTCTATTTATTTCTGTAAGAAAAATAATTTTCCAAGTTTTTTTGCTACAGGCTATTAGAAGCGGAAACAAGAACGCTGTATCCTAAACTGTAACTCTGTTTAGTGTTGGCTTTTATTGACAAAATGTTTATACCTTTACTAAATATTTATAAAAAAAAGATATACAAGGTCATCAATATTATTAAATAGACATAAAAAAATGTCAAATGTCAAAAAATAAAATAAAATAAAACTCTCATAATTTTGAAATCTTTATAGATAGATTTTTTTTAAATTTTTTCTATGTTCCTGGTACCTTACCCTACCCATTTATCTTTGGGGGGCGAGTTCTGGCGCACTCTGTATGTTCATATGATGTAGAACGTTACTCCTTCAACTTTTAGAATCGCGATATCTCAGGAATGGTGATTCTTAGAAAAAAAGTATAAAGACCATTTTTGTAGATAATAATTTTAAGATCTATAATTTATGTCTGGGCTATTTTTTTGATAAAACTTACCGTTTAAATCTAAAAAACTTCAAATTTTGACCTTTGAATAACTTTTTTAGCACACATGGGGACTTTTGACACTTTATTTCTAATGGTGTACCCAAGTTCTCCATCAAAATTTAGCTCTGTCGGAATTTTCATTATTTCACCACTATTTTTATGACTAATTMGACCSGACCACTATAACASAGCCATGTCTCTAAATTATTCAATGTTGCCAACTTAGTTTKAGACTCACAAACCACTTTAAGCGAAAATTTAAAGACCGGTAATACATTACATAAATTACAATTTGCACAAATAYTTATTTTATTGTTTTACTTGCCTTAGTCCACGTYATYGTTGGTTTAGGRACTCCTTTGACTATGCAATAAAAYGCCACTCTGTTCGGTAATAACAACTCCATGTCCTTCTTCATATTATCTTGCACGATAATAGGCTTAGTTGGTTCTTATAACAAACACAATTATTAATTACAACTTGAAATTAATCAAAATCGCTCACCTGAAATTCMCAGCGTAATATTTTTGGATACAAATTTACCACTGATTGTTTTAACAACACAACTGTACATGTTAGCATCATCAAAATCCACTTCAAGTAAATTCAAAGTCAAACGATTGCTGTATTCGGTGTGACTAGAATCGATTCGGTGTTCTAAAAAATAATTTTACCAAAAACTCTAACATTTGATAACTCTTATACTTTCATCATTTTCTAAAGGTTTGTTATTACGCAACCATTTCATATTTGAACTGTAATTATGAACTGAAGCCCCACATGTCATTTTGACTGTTTCCCCAACTGCAACCTCTGCCTCATTGCTTTCCTCATCAACATTAACAGTTGTGTCAAAACCGAAGATGTCTAAGCCATTCTTCACATCTGTTACGTAATACGCTTTGGTGATTTTATCCTCACCGATGGAATTTTGCGCTAAACATTTGATGTATCCTGTATTCAAAGAGTTAATCCTAACACGAGAAACAATCTGCAAGCCTCTTCTTTCGGCACTTGTTTCATTAATCTGTAATGGAAAAATGTTAGTTTTCAAATAGGTCGCGTATTTTTTCTTAAACTCACACTATGAAATTCGCAGGAGTTGTCCAAACACGGCTTAAAAGACCAAAATATGGTAGCTTCAGGATGAGCAGCTACAACACATCTAACTTCTCCCATTTGATTAACTATGTGAAACTCGTCACTTTCTAGAATTACTGAAGGTTTATCGGTGACATTAAGAAACAGAACCAGAGCTTTCGTTTCAAAGTCGTTTTGCGCTATGAGAGTGTAATTTCCGTAATCAGTGATTGCAATGTCTTTGATTTTCAAAAGAGCCTCGGATTTGGTAAAGCTTATTTCGTATTTATCTTTTCTTTCGTTAGAAATGGTTTCGTTGTTGTTGTTTAACCAGAATAAGTTGGGTTGTGGATGGCCGTTCACATCGATACGCCATTGGACTAGAGGTTCACCGGCTGTTTGAGATATTGAATAAAGACCGTTTTCTTCAGTTAGATTAATAAAATGTTCGTCAGGGCCTAGAAAAAAAATTATTAACAGATTTTTSTAACTGTGTTGAATCATTTACGATAAATGATGACATTGAGACTATTCACGCTGTTATGATTTTGGTTATCACTGACATTACAGTAGTACATCCCCTTATCTTTCAAAGTAGTTTGGTTGATGGTGAGTAACTGGGTGACCATGGAAGGGTCCAAAGCCGTTTTCTGTTGAGACGACAATTCCATTCGTTGCAACTTTACAAAGAAAGATTTAACAGAAAATTCAAAAGTTTTTGAAATGCTCACATCTGGTGGTCCTGTTGGTGTAATCCAGTTGATGGTAATAAACGTCAGTGCCTTGACTTTGCATTCCAAAATTAATTGTCCACCAACCACAGTATGCCCACCGCTGATTTCCTCCAACAGCGGTTTCGGTACAGAATGTATAAGCGCTAGAAATTTGTCAAAATTGCAAGAAACTAAACAATGCTAAGCAGATTAATAAGAAAATAAAAAAGCACCAAACCAACACCGAAACTGGATCAGACAGACAAGCCCCAAAGCCAGAAACATCGACAAACTACTTACGAGACACCTTAAGATAAAAGTTTATTTCAAAMTCAGTCGTTCCTTGTTCAAAATTACAAAAATATACCCCTTCATGCGCAAGGCTTGTAACGTAAAATCTAAATCCAGTTTTCGGGTCAAACGTGGTGTTTTCTACCTGGAAATAATAGAGTATTACAATCCTGGCGAAAACTTTAGAAAAAGCCATTTTCGCGAGGATTGGTTTTGGGATCATACATACGTTCCACTTCCATTATGATTGTTATAGAAAAATTGCGAAAGTCATTGGTGAACTTGCAGACGTAAAGTTTTTGGTCTTGCTCTTTGGTGTTGTTAGTAATGAAGCCGAAATGGGGATGGAAACGGTACATGATTCCCTCTTCATCAATTATGCCGAGATAGACCTTAGGTTTCTATCAGATAAGTTGTACAACTACATAAGTGTTAGTAGACCAGGCGATCTAAACTGCTTCCGGTTGTTAATGCATATGTACAAGCCGGAAGTGGTTAGGGAATTTTCATAAGTTATTTTAAGCTATTCATTTTACATAGGACAGGATTGTGACCAATACAAGGCTCAATAAGCATTTTTTTACAAAAGTACATTTACTCAGAATTTATGTTCTTGTATAAACAAAACATCCAAGGAAAAATAACTACAGAACAACGCTATTAAGGCAGAAGTGTACTTTTCTCTCTTACGAACAATGGGAAAAAAAGTAAATTTTTGCAATCATGCACATTGACGCTAAGAGCAGTTTTTTTTTCTAATCAAGTTTTGTATTTAAAGGAAAATTAATTATTAACTCAACATAAAAATACATACAGAGTGTCCCAGCGAGTTGAAAAAGTCCATTAGTGACCTTTAAATGGTAAAATTAAAAAAAATGTATAGGACCTTGATTGGTACTAATCTAGTGCATCACCTAAAATTATTTTCAACCATACAGCGTGTCCCAAAAATAAGTTATGATACAAACTTGTGTTATTTTAAATGAAACAACGTATGTTTCTTGGCATTTTTGGATGAAGCCTTTAAAAACAATGTTTTTACGCTAAACTTTTATTAGTCAAATTTGCTTAGTTTTAGAAATAAGACTTTTTTTTGACGAAAACATGCACTTTTTAAAAACTTATTACACAAAAATTAAGACAGCTAGAACACATTTTTTCTTACTTCTGCAAAGAAGAAAGTACTACAGAATTTAAATCTGTAGCAATTTTTTAGTGTTTTGCATTTGTAAAAATTAATAAATTGAGAAATTTGTTAAAAGTTAAATAACTTAAAAAATTTAAGTGGAACACCCTATTTTTTATTTTTAGATCAAATAGATTGATAAATTGTTTATCTAAAAAACTAAACTTTTACTGTCTAAAATTGATAAATGAAAAGTTTAACCTTCAATATTAATTGTAGCAATGCCTATCAATATCTGACCATTGTTGATACTCTGGCAACCGTAGTAATTCCACCACGGATCACTTCTCCGTTGATTTATCCAGAGATAATAAAAGTCGTTAGAAATACTGAAATTTGAATAATTTTATTGTAAAAATAAAGAATAATGGATAATAAAGGATTCAGTTTAACATAAATGTGATTATTAAATAATATTTCTTCCATCTCTTGTGCAACTGTGCACTTTTTGCCTACTGAAACAATAGTAATTATTTTTGTTTAACGTTAAATATCTTTTTAGTTATTTATTATAAACACCTAAAAATAAACATTTTTAGAAAGACAATTTAATAATCTTTTAAATGCAAAAACAATAAGCAGGGTGTTTTTCTATTTAATTTTTTTAGGTTATTGAACTTTTAACAAATGCCTTCATTTTTTTATCTTTGCAAATGCAAAGCTTGTATGTAATCTTATTCTTCGCGGAAGTAAAAAAAATATTTATAGATGTCTTTGTTTTTGTGTAATAAATTTTAAAAAAGTGCATGTTTTTTAATCAAAAAAACGTCTTATTTTACAAACTAAGCAAAATTGACCAATAAAAGTTTAACTTAAAAACATTGTCATAAAAATATACATTCGAAAACGCGAGACATATGGTGTTTCATTTAAAAAACACAAGTTTGTATTGTAACTTATTTTTCAGACGCTGAATAGTTGAAAATAATTTTAGCCGATGGACTAGATTAGTATCTATCAATGTCCTATATAATTTTTTTTAAATTTTACCATTTAAAGGTCACTAATGGACTTTTTCAACTCGCTGGGGCACCCTGTATATATACCAAAAAGAATAAAGTTTTGTCAAATGTCAAAAAATTGGTTTCATTCTTCCAAAAACTTTTGTTATAAAAGTAAAATAAAATTTGCTTTATTTACAGCATAAAAAATMAAATAAAACTAGGATACCTTAATCCCATCTATGTAGGTGAGTTCAACTTGCACGTCGGGAGAAGTTGGTCTGCATGGAATCACAGCATCGCTGTATTGAGTCACAAAAATAGTGTCTACGTCTTCCACAGTTGCAGATAAATGCTCATCATCTGGAATAATTTTTAGAAAAGTGTGGGGRTACTTTTAAAAATGTATTTACCTTTAATGTAAAGATAAATGCTTGCTACTAAATCGTCGTCTGAAGGATCAATATTTGTACCATGACACTTGTAGAATCCCGTAAAAGGGAAAGTGGCATTAGTTATGAAGATTCTGCTGGCGTATTTGAAAGTATTGTTCTTTGGTAGAACGCTTACGGTGTTTATGGTTGTCCAATGGGTGTAGTTTTCGTCCTAAAGGATTGTAACGTGCTGTTATTTGACTTTATTCTTGTGATGAAGGGTCATACCTTAACTTCTGGAACCTTCCACGTCAACGGGGTTTCCCCTTGACATAATACAGTGAAATTATCACCAACATTGATAATCGTTTCGTATTCCGAAAGAATTTCGGGTTTGATATAATGAAAACAATTCACTGAAATAAGAAAAATTCGTTAAAATTCTGCGGCTTGTAAAGTTCATTGTATCAAGAAGAGGATGTGTTAGATTTTCTATCGGTTTCGAGTAGGTTTCTGTTTCCTTTGATAGCGTTTGTTTTGTCGAGAGCATTTAGAAGTGGCAAAGACAAATTGGATGTAATGATGGTGATAAACGTTCCTTGATTGTTGGAGACAAACAAGTTGGAATCAAGAAATGGCTAAAATAAATTAACCCTCTATTTTTATACTTTAATAATAATTAATTAACACAACTGCTTCTGAAACAACTTTTTTGTTGAAAATATACCCTATTTTTTGAGAGAGAGAAATTACACTCTTTACTTAAAAAAATAGTTTGTTTATATAAACAGAAAAAAATTGAGATTACACTGATTGTTTAGGTAAAATAACGAATGTTTAAAAAATATCCAATCATATTTTTTAATATATACAGAGTGTTTCGTATTCATTGTTACAAATTTAAACAGGTGATAGAATATTCAATTCTAAGAGAAAAGTTTCCTATGAACATGTAGCGAAACATGTAGCAAAAGGGTGTAATAAATAATAATAATAAATTTTTATAAATTCCATAGCTTCTCACAAAAAAGAGGTCTTCTTTTTACCCCATACTCCTCCATTTTAAGTATAAAGGTTATATCAGTTYTACCAGATTTTGTAATTTTATTGTAAGAACCTTTTGGTTGTACAATATAAAATTTTACGGTAGATAATGATGATGATTAGCCTTCACAATAAGATGTCTTGACAAGGGTGGTTAGGTGATATTTACGACACCTCTCTGTGCGTCAGAAGAAAACATTTATATTTAAAAATTAAATTAAAATTTAATCGATATTTACAGTAAATATAAAGTGTTTATTTAAATTTGTGATATGAGTGTGTTGTGAACGGACCACAATTTTTAATACGCCCGGCGAGGTGTCAAATGTCAGATTAATAACTTTGAAAACGATGATTTGTTCACAATCACACTTTCATGGAAAGCTTTGACGCCAAATTTAAAAAGACACCCTTTATTTACTGTATTACAATTTGCCAATTTTAAAATTAACTCTTTTCCAAAATTCTGATACAATTGTTAGCTAGGTAAAGCGTTTGCAGCAACTCCGGTACTGTCTGCAATAAATCACATAACAAGCGTGCCAAGATGATCGGTTTGAATTTAGAGCAATCATAATAAAATTTTATGGTGTACAACCAAAACGTTCTTACAGTATCTATAATGGTTTCTGAAATATGTATTGGCAAAAAACTCACTAAAAACCAATTCAAGGGCTTCCTTAATAACCAAKTTTTGTCATCAAATTTAATGTTCTTTCGTCTGTTTAAATTTGTAACAATTAAAACGAAACACCCTGTATTTTTTCTTAATAAAGTATGGGTTACATCTCGTTAAAAACTACAACATTTATGTAATCGCATCCTCCCGAATAATCCGAATATACAAAATTCTGGGTAAAAAATGCGTAATCTATTTTTGTATACTACTTATGTGTAATAAATAACGGGTGTTTATCTAAAGGCGTGATATGAGTGTGTTGTGAACGGACCACAATTTTTAATATGTTTGGCGAAATATCAGATTAATAATAATAACTTTCAAACGATGGTTCGTTCACAATCGAACTTTCATGGATAGGTTTGACGCCAAATTTAAAAAATACCCGTTAGTTAATTTTGATAAGATTTTGGTTGAATAAAATATTTCCCAGAAACAAAAATCTATTTTTGAATAATTATGTCAAACTTACTATGATTAAGTGCAAAGATTACAAAGATAAACAATTATGAGTATTATTCTCAAATGTATCAAAAATCGTATCATATAGGAGCATAAAATTCTGCAAAACGATAAGTTGCGCATTTAAACAACACGACCACTTCCTTCCTATGACCTCAGCTTAAGAAGACTTACATTTTACGTTTTTTAAAACATAAGACGTATATAAAAGATATGAACGTAACTTCAACTAGAAATAGAAGCTGAATCATGTTTTGTTTTGTACTTTAGTTAATAAATAATATTAAATGTCACAGGTAATAAAGAAGTAAAATAAAACTGCATCAGCATTCAGTGAAACATAATTGTTATTTTATTCCAAAATAATTTTGCAAAAATTTAACTCGATATTTTTGGTGTAAAAATCTTTGTTTGTTTTTTCTTCAATCATTTGAACTTTTAATTTCTGTATAACAGAAGAATCTGTATTACAACTGGACTCTACTGGCACATTTAGAGCCAAAAAAACCCTACTCTTTCATACAAAAAAAAAACATTATGCTAAGTGCCAGAATGGCGTTAGAAATGACATGAAGTAATCTTTATTAATGATGAAATTTTTAGGTAGTTTTTATATTCTTTTAAAACAAAGCTGTCCTGAAAAATAAATTTGTACTTTTCTAATATGACTTTTTAATTCTTTATTATTTATTCCGATAAGAGATATTTAAAGTTGAAACTAATAGGACCCTTTTTCAGCGTATTTTTCATTCCTTTGTCAGGACAAAGAACAAATATTATATTTTTTTAACACAGACGTTATAGTTATAGGTATTTTAGGTTTTTKATTTTTTACGTTTTCATAGATTTACTAATAGAATAATACGAGTAGTAGYTTCTCAGAAAGACAGAATCTTGAAAAACGTTACTAAAACGTTTTTTTTATATCTATAATTTTTCAGAGAAAAATATTTCCCCCTATTGCAATGTCTTTTCTAAGGTTAGAGTAGGTAAGTACCAAGGTAGAATGTTATTCAAGTGATTTACTATGATCACTCCGAGGTTAACTACAATTTACTACGAGTACCTACTAAAAATATATTTTTTGTGTACTCAGTGGAAAACAGTGAAAATACAGGGTGTTTACGGTCTTGAGGTTGAAATTTAAATGAGATGATATTCACGGTAGAAGAAAACTGATAATTAATTTTGTATTATTTGTTTGAGAACTCCTGCTTCGACTGCAACAATGGGCATTATTATCATTACCTTGTAAATAATAATCACGACATCCAATTTGTTATTTTAATGTTTTTGCCATCCATGTTCATAAATTTGGACAAAAAATAATAAAAACGAATCAAACTTATTGGAAACCATTTCGCTGGAAGAGATTAAACGGAAGATCTTCGAATTTTGATAAAAACTAAAGCAAAAGCAAATCAAATGATGACAGTGTCAAAACTATCCATTGTCATGGATACGATTTGTTTATTTACAATTTTATCTGAACAAGGACATAATCCCAGTGACCCTCAAACCGTGTACCAATACTTTGAAGTTAAATAACATTCTTAATAATAACAATTGTGCGAGTTTTTTTTTCTCGGTTACAGTATTTCTGTACTATTCTATTACTAGGTCAATTTTCAATTCCAAGACCGTAAACACCCTGTATAATTGACAATTAACGCAATCGCCACACGAAGTTTGTTGTTGTTAATTGCATTTTTCTGAGTGAATTAATTTTGGCCTTATATTTTTTAATGACAAATAAACAAAATACCTGTTACCTAAATGTATTTTATTAAAAAAAATATTTACATTCATTATATCAAATATTAAGTCAAAATCTTTTAAGATAAGTGGCAGACAACAAATTTTCACTTCTATGTCCACATTTCAGTGTTATTTTTGATTATTGATATTGTATCCATCTTTAGCTATAAAAACAATAAATACATGTATAATATACATAGTAAACATATTTTAACGGTTACAGGGTACAGTACAAGTAATTCAATAGTGTCGGACATCCAACTGAGTTAAAAGTTTCCAAGACAAAAAAAACGTTTGAGCCTTTTATCACTACTCGAAGATGTAGCTCTTTAAAGATTAGATTTTGGATTAAGTTTTTGGCCGTTCCAAATATGTAATCTTGAATTTAGTTAGCGGAAACGGTAGATCTAGTAAGACTGAACAACAGGTATCTGTTGAAAACAATCACCAATTTCCTATTTGTGTCAACATTGGTAACAAAAAAAGGATACCTACATGAGAATATGAAAATTGATAATTCTGTTTTTTTTTTTTCAAAAAAAAATAATAAAACTTGAAACATTAATCTGAATTCATTTTTATGCTTAGCTTCGAGAGTTGGTCCGACATTTTTGAATCACCCTGTATTTTTATGCATCATCAATGTATACCTAAAGTCAGAGATAAAATATCAAATATTTACTTCAATAAAATTCAATTAGCCATACAAGAAAGTAAATAATATTCACGTGGTAGGTACAGAAATAAAAAAGATGACAAATGCAGTGATCCATGAGATTAGTCATCCAGGTAGCACCGCAGAATCATTTCACCTAAATACTTAGACACTTACTCAAGAAGAAGAATAAGTAATAAGTATTGGGTAACAACAACAAGAATGTATGCGAGAACATACGCTGCATTTTAATTACTTTTTAAAAACCCAACTTATTCGAAATTTTGACTACACGAACAGGATTTGAGAGACGCAACATGTTATTTGGAAATTCCACAATTATCACCGTTGTTTTCTATTTACACTTGAAAAACTTAAGATAAGAATTTTTTATAAAATCATTAATAATTCACCTTCATGATTACCTTGTCAACGAAAACAGAATATAATAATGTGCGGGTATCCACTTACCAAAAAGTGAAAGTTGGAGAAAAATAAATAAAACGACACAAAACAGATTGAAACTTAAGGCCATAACTAACACACAAATAAAATGTTTATTATTTTGTACCAAATGTCATTTATACGTAAAACTAAAGCATGATTTTAAATCTCGCGTCTTGTATTGAGGCATAAACTACAACTACTGCGTGATGTTTTCTAAATGTTACTGTGGTAGGTGTAACCCGTTTTCGAGTGAGTACGTCTTGTTAGGCAACTGTCAAAACACTAGTGCATCTGGAGAAGAAGATAACAAGAGATAATGTTGTTTTCGTCTACATGAGTGTGACGTGATAAGATAATCGATTTCCTATTCTCAAAATTTCTGATTATTTACARTGTAACCGTACCATTTGTATTTAATTATTCGGTAAAATGTGTTGCCTATGCATTTTTGAAAATTTTATTTGACTCTGCGGTGACGGATCACGCCACAGTGGGAAAGGGGGGATTTTGTGTTTTTTTTTGGGTTTTTCGAAAAGTGGGAAAACAAAGGAAGGTGTGGCAGTCGTCGTTGGGCAGGCGAAGAGTGAGTCGAAATTTGGTGGGTTTTGAAAATCGAATTTTGGAAATTGTTGGGATGTCGACTACACCCGGGGGACTTCCATCGAGGAAGAGAAGGAAGCGTCGTCGCTTGGAGGAGGCTGCAGAGGAGACCGTGGGGCTCAGGAAGATGAGACCGGACGCGACAGGGGGTATGACTAATTACGTCACCAAAAACGTAAATTCTGTATCGATATTACGTGAAAATTGAGCCTAAAATATTGTTTTCTTCATAATAATCATGATTGTTGTTAATTTGCCATGAGTTTTGTAAATGGATAATTCGTCTG
>NW_025400985.1:12599163-12619726 GCF_015345945.1 Tribolium madens | reverse complement strand
TTAATTGTTGAATTATACTTCATATTAATAAAACATTAGTGTTTTATTTCTTGATTATTTAATTTTACTCCCATCCGTTTGTTCAGTGCTTCGAGGAAACGACGAAGGATTATTACGAATAAACTAACAACCACAACGTAGGGTTATCTTATTTTAAAAAGGGTCCAAAACTACGCCGATCACACGTCATGAGCAATTCTCCCGCTCAAATTTGAATTTTTCTAGAGCATTTTGAAATGCCGCCATTGAATACAAACTGTYAGGTTAGAACACTTATGATAATATTTAAGAAAGCAATAAGAAAAATGGAATATGGTGATGTCAGTAGTGTTTGAAACCAAACGTTATTTTAAGAACACGGATTTGTCCTAATTAATTTAGCGTAAAGGGAAAGGGTGATTTACAGGCTAAGTTATACAGGGTGCGCCAGAACTCGCCTATATAAATTTCGAAGTTATGAGGGTTTAAATTTTGCACTTTGACTCTATTTATTTCTGTTGGAAAAATAATTTTTTCTATTTCGATGTTAGAATAAGTCTATTGCGACTTTTTTTGCTACAGGCTATTCGAAGAGGAAACAAAGAAGCTGTAGGTATCCTAAATTGTAACTCTGTTTAATGTTATTTGTSGCTTTTATTGGCAAAATTTTTGTACCTTTACTAAATAATTATAAAAATTAAGATACAAGATCATCAGTCTAATTAAGTAGACATAAAAAAATGTCAAATGTCAAAAATTTTTGATAGGATCTTTTAAAGATATTTTTCCATGTTCCTGGTATCTTACTTGAAATTTTTCTTTGGGGCGCGAGTTCTGGCGCATCCTGTATAGGTGATAAAGGGTTGTTCACAAATATGAAGCAATATTTGAACCTCAAAAATAACCTATAAAATGATGTTAATTTAAATAAAAACGCGTGTCCTATCTCTACTGATACGAATTTTACAACCCTCGGAATTGGAGTATGGAAATTTGTTGTTTTTTTTTGTAATAACTTCGGAACCATTTGAACAAATATTATAAAATTTGGAACAGTTACTTGCGAGTACATACCTTTTAAACTGACAATCACGAAAACCGGATACATTTACTTAATTTCCGGTTCCAGCAGTTGCAGGTCATTTTTCTGTGTTTTTTGTTTTTTTTTTTTTTTGGCCTCTTAACATTATCTTTTTATTGCTCAAGTCGATAGAGTTATCAATTTCATAACCTTTGCATAACTTTTAATACTCCTAAAATGGACAATTTCAAAGATATTTTAATTTAAAGTGAGTTAAAAGCAAAAAGTATGAATTTTGAATGAATGATGTCCATGGCAAGGAATGACCATGTCATTTAAATTAAATTAAATTTTAGTAGAATAAAAGGTTATGTGTTTTTTATTTAAAATTAATTACTCTATCGATTTGAGCAATAAAAAATTGGTCTTACTTTTCACTTTTAGAATTGTCACGAATCAATTACAACTCGAATTGATTTTGCAATAAAAACTGAAGAAATTGGCTGACCTAATCGGCAGTTGTCTATTCGTTTATTATAAAAAATAACATTTTAAACACTAAGTTTCATATGAAAAGTTAAATTGGTTGCCTAATTATAACATTTTAGGCGGGAACAGATAAATTGGACATCCTGTATGATAAAGACCCTGACCGATTTTCACACGCAACCTAAAATACATTCTCAGATGCCACTATACGTTACGTGATGTACAATTTAAAATTTTTCAAAGTTTTAAACATACACTAAATACAGTACGGTGTATTTTTGACGGTACAGATTTAGCCACAGCATTTTTGTGGTGTGACGGGTTAAAAAGGGCCCTAACTTTCTGTAAGGGAATTGTTTTTAAAATCCATTGTAAAGAGACCAAATGTATGAGTTATTACGCGGTCAAGAAACTGGAAAATTCCTTGTCATTTAATACGGTGTGAAAAATAGAGCAAGAGAATCTGCAAAAACGTCAATCTTAAGTTCAAAATCATGTCTACATTTTTAATATACAGGGTGTCCCACGAGTAATAATGAGCCTGACATTTTTTTGAAGCAACCAACATTACATTTCATAGATAAAAAATATTATAGATAAAAAAATGAAGGCTTTTGTTAAAAATTCAATAATTAAAAAAAAATTAATGGAACCCTATTTATTATTTTTGTATTTAAAATATTATTAAATTGCCTTTCTWAAATTATTTACTTTTAGGTGTRTATAATCAATAACTAAAAAGATATTTAACGTTAAACATTAAAAAAAATTACTATTGTTTCAGTAGCCAAAAAGTGCACAGTTACACAAGAGATGGAATAAATATCACTTAATAATCGTACATTTACGTTAAACTGAATCCATTATTCTTTATTTTTACAATAAAATAATTCAAATTTCAGTATTTCTAACGACTTTGACTATCTCTGGATAAATCAACGGAAAAGTGATCCGTGGTGGAATTARTATGGTTGCCATAGTATCAACAATGCTCAGATATTGATTGCTATAGATTTGTCAACAAGAAATTACCACCTAGGATTTGAAGTTTTAGGAAAGTTACGTTTTTCATGTTGTTTGTAACTAGAATTTTCAGAAGTAATTTTGAATGCTTAGAGTTGGTTACCCCTTGTAACCTGCTGTCAACTATCAATTGAATTCCATACAAGCTGACAGGCGACTTAACCTAAATTTTGACACTGGTTATGATATCTTTTGTTTGTCACCAGAAACCAACCTAACCAAATTTATGGCAACCTATTCACGAATATCCCAAAATCCTAGGGAGTAATTTCTTATTGATACGATAATATAATTAATATTGAATGTGAAATATCTTTTCATTTACAAATTTGAAATATTAAAAGTTATTTTTTATATAGACATTTTATCAATTTATTAAAAAATAGGCTGTTCCATTTAAATTTTTTATATTATTTAACTTTTAACAAACTTCTTAATTTATTAATCTTTACAAATGCGAAACCCTTAAAAATTGCTACAGCTTTAAATTCTGTACTTGCTTCTTTGCAGAAGTAAGAAAAAATTTGTTCTAGCTGTCTTAGTTTGTGTGTAATAACTTTTCAAAAAGTCCATGTTTTCGTCAAAAACAACGTCTTATTTTTAAAACTAAGCGAAATCGACTAATAAAAGTTTAGCGTAAAAACATTGTTTTAAAACGCTACATCTAAAAATGCCAAGAAACATACGGTGTTTCATTAAAAAAAAACACAAGTTTGTATCGTAACTTATTTTTAGGACATGCTGTATGGTTGAAAATAATTTTAGGTGAAGCACTAGATTAGTAAATACAATGTTCTATACAATTTTTTTAAATTTTATCATTTAAAGATCACTAATGGACATTTTCAACTCGATGGGACATCCTGTATTTACATTTATTATCGTCTGACCACCTGGATTTGAAAGTTAATATTTTTTTATTATTTATTTTTATTTTTTTTTAAATTTTTCACTGCCTCAAAATGTTTTATTTAATTAAAATTTTACAGTGTTATCCACGAAAGAGGTACTTCTGAAAATTTTTTGCCGCAATCAACAATACTAATGTCACTAACTGCTAAATTAAATACGGGCTGTCTCACAGAGTATATTTAAACCTGTAGTTGATCCGCAAGTGAAGTGTCTTCGAAAAAAAAATCGGTGTCTTAAGTTTAACCGTGTAGATACAAGAGCAATTTGAAAATTTTGCCAAAATCGTTTGAGAACCACTGAAAATGGCCAATATTAATTCAATGAACTTGGAAAGTTTTTGGTAAAAGAATGGATAATAATCTGAAATCAGAAATCTGAAATCTGCCGCACACCACAGCTCAGTATAAAAAACAATAAAAAAACAGTGTTTTGTCTTTTAGGTATAATATTTACAAGACAAAACTAGAAATGTTATTGAATTCAATTACAATATTCTGCAAAGTTCGTTCTTTAAGCCGAACCAAAATTCATCAAAATTCGACAAAAAATTAAAAAATATTACAATGTGAAAAATCGCAAAATTTTAGTTAATTTTGGCGGGCACTAAAATGTAAAAAAAGTAAAGTGTTCGTGAAACAGAACAAATCCATGAGGGGAGGGGCCAAAATTTTCTTAGGGCTTTGGGCGCTAACGCCACTGGACAGATAATCTATATTTCATCAAATTTTTTAATTATGTTTTTTTTTATATTTATAGATCAAACCACATCAAACCTATGTATATTTTGACATTATCAACATTCGGATTAGGGTGGCTAAAATTTTGTTTTAATTCCTTTTAACATTTGCTGTCACCTCTTTAAATTTCTGTCAAACCGTTAAAATCGCCCGGTATATAAATATTTTGAAACGTTGTTGTTGGATATAATTGTATATTATTACAAAGATAAAGCACCTGATAAAAACAGTAAATTAACTCATTTTAAAAAATATCTAAAAACTTATGTGTAGGTGGTCCTGTTCTATTTAACATACGCCAAAATAACGGATTTGTTGTTAAATATTCTCAATGTATTTCTAGTATCGGGCACACATTTTGTTATCGACTCCCACCAGGTAAATAACCTAGTTTTAACAAAATTTTAGTTTTATTATTGTTATTATAATTTAAAAAAATTAATCACTTATATTGTGTAATTTTATTGTTCTATTTTTTTATTTCTTTGCTCATCACTTAGCATAGACAGAGATATAGACAGTATAAAACATAAAAAGATTATTTCAAATTGATGCGATAAATTTTATGAAATATTACAATAGCAGTTTCAAAGTTTAGAAAAAGTTTCCGTACTTAGCAATAAGCTTGTATTTTCGTAATACATTTGTAAGTATATTTTAAAATATCGAGATTCTGATTGTATATATTTGTAAAAAAATGTTTAACAGTAATACCCTGAGTGCATACCAAATTGTCGATTATTTTGTCGAGTGCACAAGGGCAGACAATTTTCCTAACAAAATTTACAAAAACAATATTTTCATTATGAGAAATTAAAAGAAATTYTGTTAAAAAAAGTCAATCAAATTTTTCAAATTTCTAAGATTTAAAAGATTTGATTGGCTTAAATTTTGTGAAGGAAATATGGAAATAAAACATAAATGTTTATTCAAATTTTATACTGATTCTAATCAATAGAAAAATGGTGCAAGGTTTGTAAAATGTAGATCTTAAAATTTGTAATTGTAGTTTCTTAACTTGATAAGACCAATAACACAGGGCGACAAAAAAAAGTCATGTTGTGTGTTGTGACAACTTGACAAATTATATATCATTTTATTTCGTCTCAGTGAGACAAATCAAATGCACTAAAAAAATATAAAAAAGTCCATACACTTTGAACTATATATTTTTTTTCTAATTTAATTGAATTTGAAATACTTTAACTTTAAAAAAATCATTATTCAATAACTATTAGCCCGATTTCCATCAAATCAAGACCATTCTAAAGGGATGAACTTGCCCCTTAGAATGATATGCAATTTGAAATCGAGTATTGACGAACTTTTCWTCGAACGGTGTTCGAAGAAGTTCGAAGTAAATCGAAATAATCTAAGAAAAACCCTACGAGTATTTTTTTTCTTTATCACCATTGTGTAGACCATCTTTTTATTAGTTAGAATCCAAATTTTTAAAAGAATATATCGAGTAGTTTTCAAGATATGATTTTTTGAAGTAAAGATTTGCTAATCAAACATTGCGCCATATAGGAGAAATTACTTAAAATTGCATTTTTATAAAAGTATTTGTTTTAAGACTCTTTTTTTGCTTAAAAATGGTCAATTGCATCTTCATGAAATATACCTTATTAAACAGTAAAATGTGATAAAACAATAATGGGTACCAAAGTAAAAAAAACTGCACCCCAGACTCGAACCCGCGACAACTATGATCTATTTCGCGTATAATCCGGCAGGTGGCACTAACGCAAGTTTGCTACTCGGATTTCCTAGACTAAATTGTCGTTAGGATGTTTTCCAAATAAGGATAAAGATAAGGAAAGTCGTGTGATGTTCACACCAGATTTTTTGCTATWGCAGTTGCTACTGTTTTGCWGTATTGCTATTGTTAACAATTACATTGCATGTTTTTTTTAATTAACGACTTTTTAAAATTTAAATAGTTTGTTAACCGTTATAGAATAAATAGTAATTCCAATGACGACAGTTGAGAAAATTTTAATGTAGAATATAATATGTCTTAACCTGTGTATAATGACTATTATCACATAGTACAGAGTGTTTCACTTAATTTAACGAGGCCTGCGCCTGTAAGAAGCAATCAATAATACATATTCCGATACGAACTCGATTACAAATGTTGAAAAATTGTATAATCTTCTCTATTTTGTTCACTCTTTTAAAAATTACAACATTTTTAGCTAGTTAGTGATTAAGATAGATAAACTAGAATCATATTCATGCCGTCTCTTGATAGAACAAATGATAATTGTTTCTGAAAAACTGCAGTTTATGACTATTATTGACACAGTGATTAGTTTGACAACTACTGTCATGAGTTTCCAAAAATTAAATAATTAAGTGTATTTTTTGTATCTAGTGTTTTGTGAATTTTGTGTATTTGGGTGCGTACATTAGTAAAGTTGTGTGAAACCCTCTGTATATTAGTCTTTATTATGTGATTGTAAAAAATGATATTTACTTTTAGCAATAATGTTAGACTATTATTTATCTTTTAGAAGTGTGACTCATCTAAGTGTTAGAAGACATCAAAGGGTACATGACCAATTGATCTATGGTAGATTTTACAACTTAATAACAGTAGTAATAAAATTTTATGACAAAAAAATATACTTATAAATAGTAGTACGTACTTTCGATAAGAATTTTGTATTACCTACTTGTCATCGACTATGTTATCCTCAATTTTGGCAGTATTGCTTCTTGTGAATTATYGTGTAAGTTTTTTAATACCTACAATCTGCAAAACATTACTAAAAAGAAAACAGTTCACAGACGATGCACCAATTATCAAATTGCCAACTGGACTTATTAAAGGTCGGATAGGAAAAACAATATCCAAACGGCCTTATTGGGCATACCAAAAAATACCCTTTGCTACTCCTCCCCTCGGAGATTTGCGATTTGCACCACCTGTTCCTCCCAAAAAGTGGGAGGGGGTTTTAGAAACCACCAAATATGATGTCATTTGTTACCAAGTGACAAGTGATTCAGATTTTGAATCGGAAGATTGTCTTTATTTGAATGTGTACACTCCAAGAGTAAGTGAAACTAGTTTTTTTTTTTAAATTATTTATTATAAAAGAGTAATTAGATCACAAATATGTATTTACTTTAACCATTTTGTAATGTGTTTTTCAGGATCCATCATCAAATGTAACAAATCAAGCACTTCCAGTGATGTTCTATATTTACGGTGGAGGTTTTATTGAAGGATACTGCTTCGATAATGTTTATGGTCCTGAATATTTACTAGATCGAGGTGTAATAGTCATTTGTGCAAACTACAGAGTTGGACCTTTTGGTAAGTACTAAAATAGTTGATGAAAAACTACTTTAGGACTTAAGGGTACTGTTATGCTGGAGAGCGGGATCGGGAGCGAGCACCATGCAATCAACTTAAGAGTCAGCTTAAGACTAAGTTTATTATATACAAATATCTACAATATGCAACCAAGCATACACATATGTATAACAGGTACAATAAAGTTTTAAAAAATTATCCTTAAACAAGGTATAAGATTGAAAAAAAAAGGGTTTGTTTTGTTTTTTTTGTGCTATATCGTAGATGATGTCCTTTTCCCTTGTAAAGGCTTTAAGGCTGAAAAGAATTTGATGAATTTAAGTATTTATTGAGTAGATGAAAATTAAGAATTCTTCAAGTTTAGCTTTGAAACCTCTAAAAAGGGCCAAGACATCATCTACATATCTGTACCAAAAATGATTTTATTGCTAAAATATTTATGTGATAAAATTTTCTCTTCAAAGTTGTTTACGAAAATATCAGTTAATGATTTTTTTTATTTTTGATTCACTTTATCCATTAGTGTATAAAGCAAAAACTAAAGGTTGAGCAATGAAAAATGAGAAAATAAAGATTTGTATACTATGACCGTAGTCACATGACATAGTTAAATTTGGCTTTTCATAAAAGCTTTGTTGTTTTTATTTTTTTTTAAAAGTCAAAAAATCTCAAAAAAATAATTCTCAGAATAATTCGAGGAATCCAAAATGCAATAAAAAACAACTTTATACAGAATGCGCCAGAATGCGCACCCCAGAGAAACATGCCATGTAAGGTACAAAGGTACAAGATACAAGGAACATGGAAAAAATTAAAAAAAAAATTCTATCTATAAAACTTTCGTTATGAGAGTTTAAATTATTCACTTTGATTCTATTTATTTCTGTTGAAACATTATTTTCTAAGTTTTTTTGCTAACAGGCCTTGAGAAGAGGAAACAAGGAAGCTCTATCCTAAATTGTAATTCTGCTTAATAATTATAAAAAATTAAATAGACATAAAAAATGTCAAATGTCAAAAAATAAATTTCAAATTTTTTTGACAGATAGAATTTTTTAAACATTTTTTCTATGTTCCTGGTATCTTCTTACTTGAAATTTTTCTCTGGGGCGCGAGTTCTGATACTACCTGTATTTAAAATAACAAAATTGATACCCAGTTCAGGAATAACTGGAAGTGTCACCATCATTGGATAGGATCTCACCGATTATGGATGTCTGCAAATTTTTAGATAAATATTATTTTTAGAACTGTTAATATACGTATTTCTAATGTGGGGTTAATTATCCGGAACACTCTGTATGTCTTTTTACCATAAAACACTTTAACAATAATTGGAAAAATGAAATATAAAATGTCAATCATTTATGATATAACTAAAGCAAGAAGTTGTACTTAACAGTCTATCAATATACTATTTTACGCGAAAAAAAGCTTTTGTTTTTTTTAAATTTAAGCAATCTACCTTTTTTAGGCTTTCTTTCCACACAAGACATGACAGTTCCAGGAAATAATGGCCTCAAAGACCAACTTTTAGCCTTGCAGTGGACCCACGACAATATTCATCTTTTCGGTGGTGACCCAAAGAAAATAACGCTTTTTGGTCAAAGTGCCGGATCTGCATCTGTCGCGTTTCACCTTTTACACACACAGTCTGAAGGTATTATTTTAATCAAAAGAAATGCAAGAARTACATATATCTAACAACTTTGCTTTAGGTTTATTCCGGGGCATTATTTGCGAAAGTGGTTCTTTCTTGAGTCCTTGGGCTTACCAAAGAAGTGCTAGAGACTATGCTTTCACCACAGCTGGTTTATTAGATGAAGATGTTGGTAAATCGAACGATTCTCAAACTTTGCTGCAATTTTTGCGGAGTGTTAGCGCCCAGGATCTGGACAAGGCGTCATACACACTTAGTTTAACAGTACTGTTACTGTACATAAAAAAGAAATAAATATGTACCTTTTGTTTTTTTAGGAAGCTCACAAAAACAGACAAATTCTTCAAGGATTTTTTTTCGCACCTGTTGTAGAACCAAATCACGATYYAGCTTTCCTTACCCAAAAAATGTACGTTCAATTGAAAAAAGGTGATTTTATTAAGGTTCCAACTTTGATGGGTTTCAATTCAGAAGAAAATATTTTTCATACTTATTGTGAGTTTTTTTTTGTGATAATGATGAGTGAATTAATGCGAATTTACAGTGAAAGAGTGGTTCAAGCACGCTTTAGATACTTACGATAACAATATAGACTGGTTGGTGCCTAATGATATGAGAATCGATGATTTAGAAAAACGAAAACAGATGGGAATCAAGATCAGAGATATTTACACTAAGGGAAATAATTTAGTTGAAATCGGGCCTTCATCAGTCAMAGTAATTTTTAATTAAATTGTCATGGAACCTTAAGTTTTTTTTAGTATTACAGTGATACTTCTTATACTAGACCAATCAGAAAACATGCTGAAATTCAGTCGCAATTCAGCGATGTTTATTTTTATCAATTCTCCTATGATGGAAAATTAGGGAACTGGTCATTTACAGTGGAAGGTAAACCAAGCAAGTGTGTGTTATTTTTGGAAAACTAAACTTTAAATTTCAGGCGCTCAAAATGTCTCACATGGTGAGGAAAATTATTACATTTGGCGAAAATATGACGATTATTACGACAATTCCGATTTATGCCGTTTTCCAGTGTCTGACCGGACGACACAGTATCGTATTCAAAAAATATGGACTAATTTTGCAAAATATTTGTAATTTCTTTCATCAAGTGCCTATCATTATTTATCTTCATACGTGAATTTCAGAAATCCTACACCTAAAAAAATTAAGCTTTTACAGAATATAACATGGCCAAAATTTGACTCGAAGGCACAATATGTGGATATTTTGAAAAATTTAGAAATCAAGAGTGAGCCCAAAAAAGAGACTTATGACCAATGGATTAAATTATATAATAGCCTGGGATACGACGATTTTGATACTTACTGAGATAACAAAATTTTTAATGTCTGCAGAATTAAATATCTTTTATCTCAGTTTTTAAAATATTCTGTTTTAATTTTACTTCCAAATATGTAAAGAGAAAGAATAACAAAAAATAAATAAATATTATAATGGAACTCTAGTTTTACTCGTAATTGCATTATCAAGTATTTTTTTTATAATATTCTGTTTAGGTTTTCTTATTCAGTGTTCTCATTTTGTTATTGGATATCGTTGGGGTCATTTATTTTTACATCCGGTGAAAGAATAAAATTAACATTTCTTGAAAATAAGAAAGAACGTAATAATTGATTTTTCTTCTGCAATTTCCTGTTTCCTGTCAAGGACTCAGTTCTTGAAATTATTAATAATTTAATATGATGTTATGGTTACTTAGCGTTGATACTTTCATTAAGGTTCATTTATCGATAAAATGCTACATCTGTATACCTTGAAAAAGACTAAATGAGTATTACCATTCATAGTATATAGTCATTTTATGTTCTGGAACAGACGTCAATTAATAAACAGTAAACAAAATAGAACTTTACATAATGGTAGTGCAATTCACTGTTAAAAGTTCAACTATAGGTAATTTTTTAATATTAAATGTGTCTAAACTTAACAAAGTTAATTATATTAGACCAAAATATATTTTATTTAGTTGACTTCGATTTGTGTTTTTTTGTTTTTTTTTTTAATTTTCTTAGAACCATTTTGTTTTGCTCGATATTGAGTCCTTTTTTCTTTTTTTTTTCAACGAGCGGTTTTTGGTCATTAAATTATTTGTAGCTACCAAAATTTTTTTCTCATTAGTTTTATCTTAAATTTTTGAGTTTTTTCATTGATTATAGAAGTTTGTCAAATAAAGCCCTAACATCTGTGTATGTATACATACAGAGTGTCACACTCTGTATTATATGGAAAAAATATGGAAAAATGTTTAAAAAATTCTATCTGCCAAAATATTTTGATATTGATGATCTTGTATACAGGGTACGCCAGAACTCGCGCCCCAGAGAAAAAAGTCATAAAAGGTAAGATATCAGGAACATGAAAAAAAATTTTTTAAAATTTTATCTACAAAAATTTCGACGTTATGAGAGTTTAAATTGTGCACTTTGACTCTATTTGTTTTAGTTGGAAAAATAATTTTCCAAGTTTTTTTGCTACAGGCTATTAGAAGAGGAAACAAGGAAGCTGTAGCCTAAATTGCTTCCTTGTTTCCTCTTCTAATAGTCTTAGCAAAATAACTAGGGAAATTATTTTTCCAACAGAAATAAATAGTCAAAGTGCAAAAATTTAAACTCTCATAACTTCGGAATTTTTATAGATAGAATTTTTTTAACTTTTTTTTCCATGTTCTTGGTATCTTACCTTATTTTTCTCTGGGGCGCGAGTTCTGGTGCATCCTGTATATCTTCTGTTACATCCTTTCTTCTAGATTATTTGAGAGTATTGAGAATTATCTCATCCGATATTTTCGACCTAAAAATTATGAAATTGTGTTTATTTATAACATTTCTGATACATTTGTTTGCAAGTCTTGCAACAATTTATGCATTATTGTTTGGCAATTTAAGTGCGAAAGAGTTTATTTTATGTGGTCCTGTGTTTTTCGGTTGCTTCTATGTAAGTATTTATTAATAAAAACACAAATATGTTTACTTTTGATACTTATTTTAATATAGGGATTGTTGGGGATTGGCACTCTTTTATTTAAAGGCAACATGACTAAAACCTTGACAGAGGACTTAAAAATATGGGACATAATGTCTGCTGGAGAAGCAATCTATTCACGAATTAAATTTGAAATAAATGTTATAACAGTGTTTGGTTTAGTTAACTACTTATTAACTTTATTTGCAAGTTTTATGTACTATCAGACAGTTTATGGAGATGAAGAAGTATTTTACTTAATAAGATTCTTGAAAGATTATTTTCCCAATTACAAACAACTGTTGATTAAGTTCTATAAAATATCTTTTATGCTGTTGGGCTATGTTATGGTTGTTCATGCTTGTCAAGTGGTTTATGCAACGCAACATGTTCGATTTCAATTAATTTTATATTGCCACTATATGGCGAATTTAACGAAACAAGATAAAAATATCAACGATGAACATTTACCTTATGATTATGATTATCAAAAAATGATTCGTGAACGACTCAAATTTTGTATAAGTAGACATCAGCAACTAAGAAGGTGAATCATTTATTGAAAAATCACATTACTAAATGCAGTTGTGAATTGTAGATTTTATTCCGACAAACTGAATGAAATGAGTAATTTAATTGCGGGATTTTCATTACTCGGATGTTTGCTAGGAATCAGTTTTGCCATACACATTTTAACTGTGAGTATTATTAGATAAATAAATAATTTCTATTTATTCATTTATATTATTTATAAAATATTTTAGAGCAAATTTCTTCGTTATCAATGTGTACGTATTGCTTCCTCAGCAATTGCAGCAATTACCACGTTTGGAATCGTGATTGCAGCTGGGCAATCAGTCGAAAGTGAAGTAATTAATAATGTTTTATTCACAACGGCATATATAATGTTGACATTTCTAACCTTGACAATAATTGGAAAGTTTTGTTACGGACCTTCTATTACCTAGCTCTATTACTACCCTCGTTTTCTTGTCCCATTTTTATCACATCACAATTAAACGGATACATTAGTGAGTACACAGCTACGTGTTCTAARTCTGGCGGTGTACTCTCAATATTTTTTTTGTCTGAATCCATCATTTCAATAGATTTAAAGACTTAATGAGCAAAAACTGCCACACACATCTAGCACAAAAGCGCAGTTCGAAGTTGTTGATTAATGATTATTATTGTGAAGTTTGTTGCAATGAGATGAAAACGCCTGATCTGATTGACGAGTCAAGCTTTTGATTTTTTTTACTTTTTTTTTACAAAAATTGCATGACACTAGAGAAGAACCAATCTAAATTTAGTATTTAATATGATTACCATAGCGACACATTAGCTAAAATTAATATAAGTGGAAATTTTTGACAACAAAAACTAACCCCAAATTTAATAAAACTTTATTTTAAACATAAAAAAACTAAGACTTATAATTGAACTCGTGATGTCATGCAATTTTTTGATTCCGGGAATTTTGTTCTCGTGATTGTCAAAAACGTGTGATTAGTTCTAGCGTTCCGCCCAAACTAACTAATGACGTTTTTGACAATCACTCGAAAAAATTTCGGGTTGTAAATAAAATTGTATACAAACCTCGGTGGAAAGTTTCAATTCTGTTTCGAGATAAAGTTAACATTTTAATCCCTCGACAGAAATGAAACACTTTCGACAACAAGCAAAATTTTGTACGATACCTACAAAAAGTGAATATTTTAGGTGGATCTTACTGTAACTTTTATAAAAGAATTGAAGTGGTATACTTTTAACGACAGCAATAAAAGGAGTTACATGATTATGTTATTAAACTTTATGCAGCCGTATAAAATTAAATTTTCAGAAAATTATTCGATTAATTACCAACTTGGACTTAGCGTATGTTGGAGTTTATTTAAAATGTTACTTTATTAAATTTATTTTTGCAGATTGTTCGTGGTATTGTTTCAATAGCTTCAGTCGTAGTGCAACTCGAGTACTAGGACATCACTGTCAGTTCTGAGACTGTGCCATTTCACCAAAGAATATACAGTTTGTTCCCGGATTGAGTTTACAAGAGAAAAAAAAATGTATCTTTGATTTTACGCCAAAACTGCAAAGGAAAAACATTTTTTGCTTTAACTGAAACGAGCAAATCTGTAATTAAAACTTCATTATTCTAACTCAGTAGAAAGAAAACTTCATTCTTCTCTTGATTTTGGACTTAGAATAATTTTTCTCTGCTTTGTAAATCTCATCACATTGGCGGTTTTATTTTTTTGACAATGATATCACTTTGACAAATGGGTTTACGCAAGTTAAATAACAAAAATGTTTGTGAAAAACATAATTTTGAAAAATAGCAACTCAAAGAAACAACTTTAAGATAAAAAATAAAGTCATTTTTAACAAGAACTATCATTATTTTATTAATAAATTAATTGTCAAAGTGACATATAGTTGTCAAATAAATAAAACCGCCAATGTGTTAGAACTTAAAAAGCAGAGAAAAATCAAGTCCAAAATCAAGAAATTTTTTTTTCTTTTCACTGAATCAGAATAATCAAGTTTTAATTACAGATTTACTCGTTTCAGGTAAAGCAAAAAATGTTTTTCCTTTGCAGTTTTGACGTAAAATGAAAGATAATTTTTTTTTTCTTGTAAACCCAATCCCTGGACATAATTTCTAAAATGACAACACCACAATATTGAATATTACATACATTTTTTGAAAAAAAATATTTAAAAACTGAAATAATATCAACAAAAAACAAGCATACAATTTTAAATCAAGTTGAGAATTTTGTCAAAATAAAGTATTTTGTTTTAATAATTAAGATTATTTCATCATTTTGCCGCTCACTGTATAATTTTTGCATCAGCACTTTGCCACCAGCGATAGACTGGATTTTTAAAAGCAATAAAATCACCAAAAATAAACACAAACAATTTTCATTGTTATAAATACACTTTTTTTCGCAAACGTCAGAAAAATGACACTTTTATGACTAAATGACACAGGTAAAAGTTTTACTTTGCAGACATGGAGTAAAAACACTGTTTTTACACCTAYGCGTTTTCACTTTTACTTGACACCTACTTTGACATTTATCAGCATTTTCTGGAGAGGTAGCTTATCAGCATTCGATATTTTGCACTATAAACTACACCAGTTATTTAACAGTTAAATCAATCAGCTCTTTCGAAATCTCAACACAAATTCCGAAACTGACGCGTGACGTTTGTTATGATTTTACTGCAAAGCGTCCTGATTATTGAGGTGATTTATTTGATTATTGGTGTGTTGCTCTGTTCTCTCCATCTGAATCGTTTGCAGATAAAATAGTATATGTTATTTGGAATAAAAGTGACTTTATGTGGCTCAGCTGAATCCATTTCGTTAATCACTTTTACTCCTAATAACAATCTATTATCCAGATTTGTTTTTTTTTTTGGAAAAAAGTTTTTGTTTTAATAAAAATTGTGGATGATCAAAGATCACGTTTTTATTATTTTTATTGATTTTATTTTGGTTATAAGCCCGGATGGGTAAAAACAACAAAAACAACACACAAAATACTCACTGATATTTATTGCAACAATCCTTTAAGGTACACTGTTTACAATAATTATTAAAAACTAAAAACGGGTGTTAACCAAATAACACGTAACATTTAGGTACTCATACAGGGTGCGCCAGAACTCGCGCCCCACAGAAAAATTTTAAATAAGATAAGATACCAGGAACATGAAAAAATGTTTAAAAAATTCTATCTGTCAAAAAATTTTGACATTTATTTTTTGACATTTGATTTTTTTATATCTATTTAATGATACTGATGATCTTGTATATGTTTTTTTACAATTATTTAGTAAAGGAACAAAAATTTTGCCAATAAAAGCCACAAATAACATTGAACAGAGTTACAATTTAGGATACAGCTTCCTTGTTTCCTCTTTTAATAACCTATAGCAAAAAAACTTGAAAAATAATTTTTTTAATAGAAATAAATAGAGTCACAGAGCAAACTTTAAACCCTCATAAATACGAAATTTTTATAGATAATTTTTCCATGTTCCTAGTATCTTACCTTATATGGCATTTTTCTCTGGGGCGCGAGTTCTGGCGCACCTGTATAATAATTGATATACATTTTATAGATACAGTTTTGATTTTTTAATAAATTTTCTTATTTAAAAACAGTTCGATATACAATGATGTAAATAGATTATGATATTTTTCATTTGATATAATTTAAGTGTAAATATTTATAAGGATAGCAACATTTATCATAAGTATGAGAGGGACGTCATAAGACTTTTATAATATGTAAKTTTAACATCCCTGATGTCAATTTAAGCGTTTTTTTCTGGTTGTTTAAGTTTACATTTTTTAAATTACAAAGTGCAGCGTTTTACTAGAGTTAGTGTTCAAAGAATAACAATATCAAATATAAATATCCTTTTAGACAGCTCTCCCTTGTAATCCTTAAATATGACAGTTAAAAAATTGAGTTGGTAAATAAAATGATTGTCTTGTAAAAACATTCAAAAGGACACATGTAATTCATAAGTTTTCATTGTATAATTTAGTTACCGTTTTTTATTGTAATGACGAGGCCATTCCATTTAAAATCATCTCAATTAACTCTTTTATAATAAATTAATGAGTTTGGTGACTCTAAAAAAGCTCTTAAAATAATAATATTTAACTTAATTGTTACACACTTAATTATATGATCACGTTTAACATAGAATAACATTAAATTATGGACATGTAGACTCATCTTTCTTTCTTCCTATCCATTTTTGTCTTTTTAATTCTCAACGTCGTTAACTGAGCATATTTTGATTTACCTCATGGTGTGCCAGCATGCGATAGCTTTTCTTGGACTTTGTGTCATATCTAACCAATGGTCCCTTTCTGGACCTGCTTCTTTAGGGCCGATTATGCAACAGCCTATTAYGGGGTTGCTGCCGATCAAATCGTTGGCCTGATCCATTATACAAATCTGGAATATAAACAGATCGACAGTCAATTTTAACCTCTTTATAGAAATTAATAATTTTATTTTAAATTAATTCTTTTTTAGAATTGTAAGCAAGAGGTAAATTGGATCAAGTCTTGTCTACGCATTTAGCAAAATTCGCGTGGGTGGCCACGGAAAAGTAACACGTCTTTTGCAAAAATCAAATTTGTGCTGGTGACGTCGTAAAACTTTTCTACTTCGTTAAAATTTCTTTCGTAATTATCAATCTACTATAAAAAAATAATTAGCTTAAAAATAGATTAATCTCAGGTTCTCAGGCTAAAAATGAAATAAAAATAAACCGTCTTTTACCTCAATTGCAGCATTAGCCACGTTAGAAGCCGACAAACTAAATGTTAACGCTTCGTTCCATACTGGATTTGTAGTGCCCTTTCTTGCGGCTGTTTTCTTCTTTTTCATTCGTTTACCGTTAACGAGAAGATACACTTTAACGAATGGATCTGAAATGTAAATATTGGAAATAAAGACTCGCTTTTAAGGATATGAGGAAATAAAGCTCCACATGAAAAAAATTCAACTACTTTTTTCTTACCTATGGTATCTTTTTCTTGTGGCAGGAACAAATTCCTCGCTTTCAGTAAAACCACCGTCAGTCTTTCAGCCGAAGGCAAATAACTGAGTGAGACAAGCACTTCTTGTAATTCTTCTGGTGGTTTTTTATTTTTCGTTATTTCACCCCATACTTCTATGCTCGATGTAACGTCGAATTCGTCCATACTCATTCTAACTTCGCCGATGACATCGTTTCGTGAAAATCGGTCGTAATCAAACACTTGTAGGATGAGCGTTTTCGATTGGAGATCTTCATGCGATATTGGAAATTTGAAGTGTTGGTCAAAAAACGGATTTGGATCGTTGCGACGGATTGTCGTTTGACGTTTACGCGAATCAACTTCCGGCGAAAGTGCTAGTCTCACGTAAGGGTCGTTGAAGCCTCCTTGGTCGCTACCGGCCAAATCGTGGGCTGAAAATAAAACAAGTTAATGTATTATTTAACATAAACATAAAATAACAAGATTTAAGATTTAAAAAAGACAATTTTCTCCGAAGAGAATTAGTTGTGGCAATATTTAAAATTCAAGGGTAATTATAGTAATTAATATTAAGTATAATTTTTTATTCAGAATCACTAATGTAATGTGCCAATTACTAACCTTTTAAAGGTTGGGAAATACATCATTAAATCTCATGAGCAGTAATATCATTTTTTTTCCTGAGCGGTAGTACACAAGTTTGCAACGTTAAGATTACAAAAATACCGAGAATTTTTTCTTTCAAATTGTCAAGTTACGCATAATATTTTGCTAAATTAGTATTCAATTGCTTTTGTAGCAGTTTCTCTTACTTTTGAGGGAGTACACTGCTCCAGTTCAACAATTTTAATATCAGATTCCATACATTATTTCAATATTTTCTTTGACARTTCTGAAATGTCAAAAATCAAACGCAATTTGGATGGCCTACCACGTTTAGATCTTAACTTTGTTAGAATTTTATTTTACTCAAAATTTTTACTGAAAATAATGTGTGAATAAAATCGCATACAAACCTCGGTGGTAATGGCATTACCTCTTGTACTTTATCCGATCTCGAGGCTGGCGCCTCTCATACATGAGCACTCGAAGTAATGCCATATTTACCACCTCACTTGTAATGTACTATTGATGGAATTTTTGGAAATTATTTGGAAACGTTGGAGGAATTTATCGCTGTTCATGTCTCTCAAATTGCCGTCCATATTGATGAGTGCTATAACATTACAGTGCAATCTCGACTATCCGAACCCACAATAATTTGAACTAACCTTTTTATGTCAATAATCCGAATTTAAACCAAATCTTTGACTTCGGTAATTCATTTTTTTTAGAAAAAGTTAMTTATGTAACAAGTAGAATAAAGAAGATATTACAATAATAGCGCGAAAAATTAAATTGACGAGGACGTTAGTCCGAGTTAGTGTAAAAGCGCGAGTATTGTAAATTAGCTTTCTCGTTTTTCGTAGAATTTTATAATGGGATCTTGGAATTAGGGCCTACACTTTTATTTATTTCCTTTATAAATTTTATTTTAGACAYAGTTTTTATCTCATTTTGAATAATTGTAARGGATTGRAAAATTCAATAGTTTTTATTTTCTTTTGAAAAAACGTATAGTTTAAATTGTATGAAAAAAATACAGTAACATACAGTAACATTACACCGACACCACCGCCGCGCCGCRACAAATTTTCCGCTGCTACTACATTCTTCTAACACTCASTACACATAAATCAATATCATGTCGACCCTTTCGTCATTAGAATACATTTTAAATCAACAAWWTTTTTTGAAATTTTACAAAAACGAGTTGGCATTTATAATTGTCATTGATGTTATGGGTGGTCGYATTTCATGCTAATTAAACGTAACTAAGAGTATCAAGTTATAGATGAATAATGTATAATGTGTTGCATTTAAAGTTCGTCAGGGTGGTAAAGTTATGTGAATCATCCTGTATAATACAAAAATGACGATATGGCTTTTCAAATATCCAAATTCCGTCTATGTGGAATTATAGTATACCATAAAAAAATTTTTTTCTAATTGCGTTGACTATTGATACATTTTTTTTCCTATTTTTGGATTTCTTAAAAATATGTAAAAATTTTGTTCTGAGGCGCTCGAATATTTGTTCAATGCTTCTAACGTATCGTATTTATTAAATTTTTTAAATTTTATCTATTTTTTCATCTATTTCACAGTTCACAAATCTCTTATTGATTATTATTTACATATTTGGAGTGAAATAGTTTTTCCATGGCCAACTATTATCAAACAAAATATGTATTTCATTTTTTAAGTATAATTATAAAAAATATTCTGTTTTAGATCAGAAAAAAATAAGGTTTTCCAAAACCAAAACCAATAACTGAAAAAAAATGTTAACTACATTATTAAATTCCTCGTAAAAATGTGCCTGTTTAATGTCTTTATTTCAAATCCGTATATCTATAACAACGAAGATATGATTTTTTTTAGATGTCGCCAAAATGTCAACTTTTGTCTGTAAGTCGAAAACAAAAGACGATAGCGGGGTGCGGTTTTAACCAATATTATTTTCTCAAAAAATGAGCCCCAGAATGTGTCACTCGTTTTTGGCTAAACCTCTTACTTTTGGGGATTCCCTATTCGGACGTCGAAAATGCAGTACAATACGCCAAAAATATATCAAAAAATTTTTCCGTACAGTTTTTGTTATAAAAAAATAAAATGGCCAAAAATAAAGTTTTTTAAAAGTATCTTTAAACGACACGGACAAAAAATTTCAAATTAATATACATACAAATATTGCTGCTAAGGCCATCAAAAAGTTGATATTTTTTTCAGAATTTTTGAAGTACGATTTATTTTTTATTCAGTA
>NW_025400985.1:12596632-12599063 GCF_015345945.1 Tribolium madens | reverse complement strand
TTGATTTAACTAGACAAAGGTCCATCCGAGAAAAAAACAAAAAAATTAAAATAATCTTTTTTTCTCATGTTATACCTTAGGATTGCGTGCTAATTACTATTCGGCGATCGTAATTTATTTACCTTCACTCACCCTCACATAGCGTTATAACGCATACCTAACTATAATACCAAGTGAATAAAAAGTATGGAACCAAACGTTTTTTGCTTAAACTATTTATTTTTTGAAAAAACTAATTGTTGAGTGATAAAGTACTATAAAAGTGTGATGATTTAACAAGAATAAAATTTTTCGAAATTTCGTTTTGTTTTTGAGTTCTACAAAAAAATATATTTTTTTAAATGGCAACCCACTATAAAATCATTTTTTTTATAAAAGGTATACTCCAAGGATTACAACTATCTGCTTTATATTTGTTGAAGGTATATTGAAAGAATACGCTTGGGCTATTAATTAAAAGAATATTTAATGAAGTGTAAAGTACAAAAGTAGAGGGCTCCCTGTACGAGCTTCTATCACCAGCCTAGCTGTGTACAGACTAACAAAAAAAAACTAATTCGCAATAATTGAGACTGGGAACCGGAAATCGACCCAGCCGGGGGTTTCGCAGAAACGATAAACAAAATCGGCGACGTTCCTGGAAACTATAGAGTTAGTTTTTATTACTTCAACAATATTTAATTTTTTCAAAAAAAAATTTTCAAATAAATTGCAAATTTGACAAAAAAAATCGCATAACTCAAAAACAAAACAAAATTTCGTTCTGAAAATACGATCACATTTTTTATATTACTTTAATTTATATTAATTATTATTTTCTGGAGGCAAATGATTAAAAATAAAACTGCTTGGTTCCATACTTTATATTCACCCTGTGTGTATAATTAAGTAAAGCTTTCAATTTGATAATAATTGTTCACTGTTACTACAATTTAATAATTGTTATTTTAATATTTTTTAGTGAAGCTCAAGGTCCGCTAGATTAAAGAATTTAGGAGGTTTTTTCATACATTGATTTCATATCAAACAATTCGTCAATATCACTACAGGCCTAAACCCAGGCCCGTAGCTAAAAACAATTTTTAGGTAGGGCGCCCAAAATTTTTAGTGGGGCTAGAACAGATCTGCATTTTTGTACAATACACGTTTATTTTTTCACTATAAGTAATACTAAAACAAAAGAAGCATATTTAATCAAATTAAAAAAAATAATGATGTGATTCTAAAAACATGATAGTAATATGCCTATGAATTTCTACCTACACTTCAGAAACCTCAGAAAGAACAGTGTCTTGTGCATCGTTTTTGAGGAACGAGTTGTAAAAGTAACAATTTTGAAACTAAAGCTGAAGAAGAATTTATAAAATGCATCAACTTTGAGCTCATTTCAATAAATTTCACTAAATTTATTGGCGATCTTCATAAACCTTGCTTGTATCTTTTGCTAAATAACTTTTTCTGTATATACATCCTTTTTCTTCAAAGTTTTTGTAGCAAGATCCTCATTTTTGTCCACAACATTGTACTTATAGCTTGTTCCAAATCTGGTGGCGAACTGACGTTTTTAAAAATTTCAAAAATGTAAACGTATGTTTACTACTAAAAAAATATTGTTCCTAAGCGTCGTATGAAATAATATTTCAAAACCACTGTTATTCTTTAAAAAATTATAATAAGTAGGTACCCGTACATAAGATGAAGAATGATGAACAAATTATTAAATTGTTAATGCATGAAAAGAATTTTCAAAAATGATATTCCTAACAATCCTTGTCTTCAAAATTTTTAGAGAAAAAAGTACGCCCATGTAAGTGGGCACACTCCAAGTGTCTTTGCTGTCACTGTCAGTTCGCCACCAGATATGGAATAAACTCTACTTGCGGTGTGTTTCTGTCAAAATTATTAGCACTGAATTCTATCTTTAGACCTTAGGTAATGATGTCTGTCCTCAGGTATTCAATTATAGCGTTTTCAAAGAGCAAACGGGCACACAAGATTTATAAAAGTCAAAATTTTGACAACATCTCAATTTGAACTCATGACCATAATTTTTTAACAAAATTTCTAGGGACAAAAACAAAGAGCAAACAAAATTTGTGACTATGGAAACAAGCTGCTACCAATTTTTTCACCAAAATTTTGACTTGGTAATTTCCATTAAAAAAAAAAAACTTTATGTATCCGTATTGGCCGTATCATCAAGTGTAAAATCGATGAGGAACGATCGATGTTACTTGATCGTCCACGATCGACGTTTTGTGTATCTCCTGCCTTAAAGTAGGGCTCAGAATATTCAAAGTAGGGTTATAAGCCCTACTTGCTCACTCTGTATAACATATGTTAATCTAAAAACATTTGTCTCTATAATCCATTTCATTTAAATTGGCATAACAGTAGGCCATGATTGTGTAAACTGCGCTTTAAATGTGAA
>NW_025400985.1:12595261-12596532 GCF_015345945.1 Tribolium madens | reverse complement strand
TTTCAAAAAATAAATAGTTTAATCAAAAAACGTTTGGTTCAATACTTTCTGATTACCTGATAAAATGTGAAAACTAGTAAAAAAACTTTTATTTTGGTAAATCACCAAAGAGTAAATTTGATTTAACAAAAGAAGAATTTTTTACTAACTTTCAGATTATACCAGGTAAAAAAAAGTCTTTTTAAATTTGCCCTGAAAATAGTTATTTATACTACAAGTTTGAGTGTAAATCGGACGCATTATTCCACAGAGTATTCAACAAGGCTTAAACTTGCTTTAAATCTGTTAAAAATAATTTGACGTTTCGTAATGAGAAATACCAAATAGTTTCTCTCTCCTTACACGGGAGAAAAACCGTAAATTTTGACAGTATCGAAGAATAAAAAGTATTTCCGGCTCTCGGTTAGAAGAACCATCAACTAAGATTTTTCTGCTAGTAGATAAGCCGCTAACTTTTTGTTTTGAAGACTCAAATTTTTTCTCTGTTACAATGGTTAACTTTTCAAAATTTAAAAATTAAAATTTTAAAATGTATTTTATTTTTTTAGTCTTTATGTACCTAATTACATACAATGTGTCAACTATCTAATAAAATTTTATAACAATTCTTATGTAGTATCGCGAACAAATTACTTTGGTCGTCAATGTCACTTAAATGACATAAAGTTATAAAACAAGCATTATGATCGGTAACCTAATTTTTTACTACTGTCAACCATTGTTACTGATTGTCTCTGTCAGATTCATCATTGCAAAATGTTAAATACCGAGTAAGAATTTCCAGGGAGGAAAAATTAGAAGGTTTTCCACAAGGCAATGCAATAAACGATAGAAGGCGCCATATTTTTGCCAAGAGAAATGTCAATAATTTGAAATTGTCATCAATGTTGACGTTAATGTTTGGTTTACATGATTTTTTTGAAGTGACAGAAAAATGATGACCATAATATTTTGTCGGCAGTAGTCCGACTGTGGGATAACTGTCACTTATTCCACTTATTTTGAGAGAACTTTATCACCAATATAAAACACAATAAAGTCTGAGGTGCTAACTACCTACTTATTTGTTGTACAACAAACAAAATTAAAAACAAAWAGAAAATAAAATTGAAGTAATCCAAATCTTCAAATTGTCATCATCACTTTCCTCCAAATTTGTCATTAAAGTTGAACTATTACTGAATAAAAAATAAATCGTACTTCAAAAATTCTGAAAAAAATATCAACTTTTTGATGGCCTTAGCAGCAATATTTGTATGTATATTAATTTG
>NW_025400985.1:12557434-12595161 GCF_015345945.1 Tribolium madens | reverse complement strand
AAAATAAAAGTTTTTTTACTAGTTTTCACATTTTATCAGGTAATCAGAAAGTATTGAACCAAACGTTTTTTGATTAAACTATTTATTTTTTGAAAAAAACTAATTAATAAATGATAAAGTACTATTTTTGTTTCTGAATTCAGTAATAGCTAATTAAGGTATTAGACCGGTAGCAACATTTTTATGGYCGCGCCAGTACTTTACTGGTGGAGCGAGACCTGTATGTTTGGCAAGGCCATAAAAATGCTACCGGTCGTATATTGTATAAGATTTTTTAGACACGAAAATTTCATGCCCAAAACTTGATCACATTTTTATAACACTTTAATTTTTATTAATTATTATTTTCTGAAAGCCAAATTAATAATTAAAAAGGTTTGGTTCTAAACTTTTTGTCCACTTTGCATTTGTACGAGTTTTGTATGTTTTTTTATCATTTTTACGCTTTTTAATGTGATGCTACTAAAATATTTTTTTACAAAACAAAATAGGAGTAAGAAATTTGATAATAAAATTTGAATAAACAATAAATTCATACACACAATATGCTGGATAAGTGYTGATTATGGAAGTTGCACTGTATTAAATTTGATAAATTAGCTCTATTTTCTTATACGTAGTTATATTAATAAAAACAGTATATCAAATTAAAACAATTTTAGAACCAAATTAATATTTCTAGCTTATTTTCAATATTACGCAACTTATCGGAATTAATTTGAATTACTGTAATTAATTTGAAATTTTAAGAATTATTTTCGAAACATAGACACATACAAATTGGAACAAAATTAAAAAGAGGGATTACAGGAATTTCCGTGTAATTTTTTAGAATTGGAATTATTTGTACATACAGGGTGTTTGTGGATTGCGAGCAAATATTTTAACCACTAAGACAATTTGTTATGAAAAGTCGAATTGAAGACCAAACAAATTCCGTATCCAAATTTTATTTTTGCGATTTCCCCCCTATGATTTTCACGAGCCGTTCAGTGTGTCTGTCCTTGTTAGTTGGAAGTAAAAATATCAATGAAAATAAATTGCATTGAATTTTGACCGTGAAAGTTTTTATACAGAAAAAGGGAAACTTTTTGTCCAAAAAAATTATCACTTGTTTACACGTGTCAGTTTAGTTAGTCGTTAATGCGCTTTCGGGTGAATTGTGCACATCGATTTGAAATCAAATTGTCAATCAAGTCATTATAGCCAAAGCCAAATTAACTAGTGTACTTCCAAGACCGATTTTCACTAAATGTTTAGGCAGGGTTCATTGAAGATCATCAAATTGGACTCCACATATTACCTCAACGTTTAATTAGTGCCGTTTATCTGGATTTTTTGGAAAATGTGTTGTCCGATCTGGTGGAGGACGTGCCCTTGGCGACACATGCGGTATTTACAAGTGGAGCTTCATCAGATTATGCCAAAGTCGTCACCAATGAATTGAACAATCATKTTCCCTAGAGATGATAAATACGTGTGTTTTTTAGGGGTTCACATGAAACAATTAGTGAATTAGTGTACGCAGCTCAAATTTATACTTTCGAAGGGCTGTGTGTGTGCGTTCGCAGAGTACAAGAAGTGTGCATTGCCAACGAAAGACCACATTTCGAGCAATTTTTTATAATAGCAAGTATTGACCTACTAACATTGACATTGATCTACCCTAATGTAGCGATAATTTTTTTGTCTTTACGCTGTTTCCGTTCCAAAGTTTTTTCTTATGAATGATTGTAAACATCGTATTAAAACATAGGCAGGGACGGGTTTTCAGCCTCAATTTATTTTTAATTTTAACTCAGAAATGACGTGCTTTCGACAAAAGTTGGAATAACGAAAGTTGTTTCTTTTAACGAGTCCTATTAGTGGTTAAAATATTTGCTCGCAATCCTCAAACACCCTGTACAAGTTTTGTTCTCAAAGCATAATCACCTTCTATTAGATGCACCACCAGGTCACTCCTATCAAAATCATACTTGAGCCGAAAATGCAATCTTCCTAAACTCGGCCCCGCTTTGGCACTGCTTCCTATAAACAGTGGTCCATCCTTCCGCAAGTACAAATCCGGCTGAATGGCCCCCAGCGGACTCGCCGGGGGCGCCGCAATATTCACTTCCGGCGTGTGTGCTCTCGTTGACGGAATCAAAAGAGGTGAAAGACACCTTCCTAGGCCGACGGTCCTCGGCGACGCCGGAATCGGCGAGTTGCACGAACTGACCGATCCTCCGGTGAGCGAAGCCAAGCTAGATTGCGACGGCGAAGGTGTGCGAATTTCCTCGCCGCTGACGGTCGATGTTCCAGGAGACGAACAGCGAATGTCGAGAGAGGCCGCCCGGAGTGGCGAAGGAGACCGGCTGGAGTTGCGCAAGGGGTAGCTGGAGGTGTGGATGGCTTCCTGGTGGACGGGCGTTTTACCGTCCGGAGCGAAGGTGCGGATTTGGGGGGATGAGCCCCTGTGACCCTGAAAGAAAGTCCAATTTTACTTTTTCTTTGTCTGGATAACACATTTTTCAAGTTTTACCTGTCTCGATGCACTGCTGTCTAAGCTACTTTGTGATGAAACGCTCGGTGTTCTGCACAAAAGAGGCTGTCCTCCCGGATACGATTTCGATTGGTGTTGCAACGAATGCGAACCTTGGGGAGTGGAACATAATTCCAGCGGCATTTTCATTAATTCAGCTGTTAATGCTTGAGCTGAGGTGTTTTGGGGAGGCTGGATAATGTGTTGCTCTTTCGCTACGTTGAATTCCTTAAATTCAAAACTTTTACTGACAAGCTAAATTTTACTCTAATTATTGATTCTTATACAACTTCAACTTTTATTTCTTGTTATATGTCTCTGAAACTTGGCACGTCATATTTCTTATACCAAGCCAGTGTTTACATTTGATTTCAGATAATAACTTAGAATCAATATAATTTTACGTCTGGAAGAATTCACAAGAGACAGTTTCTTTCTTTTAATTAGCTGTAGAACATGTTGGAGGTATAAGAAGAAAAAATAAGGTAGTAGTAGTAAAGGTAAAAGAAAATTATTATTATGTATTTTAATATTGCAAGATGCCATTCCATTTTGTCAAACTTTTGAACGGTTTTGCTCCGCCCCATGACGCAAATTACTATCGATCAATAGCAATTTTTTCTTCCTAATTGGTCGTAATACATTCTGTCGTTTTCTCTAGTGTTAAGATAGCCTCATTACAATACCGACAATCAACTCAAGATAAATATTTGCTTTGACTATCCGAGCTTAAATAATTCATCGTGGAAATCTCCCAAAACAATTTCCTTCAAGTGCACACACATTCATTTGAACAAAACGATCCATTACAGTTATCTTTGTTATCATGGATATGGCACGAATGGACTAGTACTTGGCAACATTATTGAGCGATCAGTGCACGAAACATGTAATTACAGGTATTAGTATTTATCGATTTTGACTGGTTTGGCATCTATATTCTCTTCCGCCGTAACGTTGGTCCAGCAGAATCAAGCGTAAATTAATTATGAAATTTGTCAATAAAATGCTCTGATTTACTGAACTTAAATTCGACTTGAAATTGAAAGCCGAGTAATTGATGTTTGCTTTAATTGAATCTTGACCCAAATTAAAACTACTTCCTTCAATAACATGTTTTCCTTTTATACTAAGTTTCATAACAAAACATTCTAATATACATATTTTATATCAGATTTAGGAGTAATAGGCACCTATTAAATACTTACAAAGCAAATTTACAATACGTTAAGAAAAAAATATAGACTGTTTATTAAAAAACTGCAATTTGTACCTACCTCAAGCTTATGAATCATTCTGTAAGAATTTAATTATTTTTTAAATATGGGTTACTTACTGTATAAAAGCATAACTTTTATTGTTTTTTTTTTTCAAAGATATGTGTTGTTAACGAGTAGATTTAGGGAACCGATCATTTTATAAAACAAGGCGAAAATCTTAATTAAGTTGGAAGTTTGAAACGCGGCTTTGTTAGTGATAATGCATTAATGCGTTAATACAAAACCTCCCATCATCCATTAAGTTAAACAACATTATTATTGTTAATCTTAAAGTACACCTTAGAGAACCTCATCACCATTCATTAACTCGTTAGTGTTTCCTAAACATCTTCATTAAATTTTCGTTACTAAATTCCCACAAACTAAATCCCACGACGAATTTTCAACAAAAGATATACTCTCTTAAAAATACATATCTAATTAAATAGGGAGTATAGATGCGAATGATATATTTTAAAATTTAATGTACATGTGAAAGTAATCTGAAAACAATTAAATTTTTTTTTATAATTGGCAATAAAAACGTCACTCAAAATTAATTTCATTAAATTAAACCCAATTTTATTGGATAACACTTTAAATATTATAAAAACTATTCGTCAAAGCTTATTGAAATTTGGTATTTGCTTAAAAGTATTTAAATTCTATCGCCTCAAATGTTTAGCTTTAGCTTTAACTTCTATCTTTATTTGTTCTGGGGATACTAGGCTAACTTGATTTTTTTAATGTCAAGAAGGGTCAAATTTAATAATTTTAAGAAGAGCATTTTTTTCTGAGTTCTGTGATGCATGCATACCTTATCAAAAAATGTATTTTTTTAACCTTGAACTTTAACCAAAAAATAGGTAAATTGTTTTCCAAATTTCAACGTGCTCTGCTAAACCGTTCTAAAAATATTTATCTGTAGGTATCCATAATTTTAGGGACCCTGTATAATAAAAAAAATCTAGCCTAAAATAAGTCAACATCTATTTTTTCATGAATGAAAAATCATAGTTGGCCGATGATTTTGAACTCTTTTCTTAAGAGGGGCCTTATTTGCTATAAAAAATGATCAACAAAAAAAAAACAGACTTAACAGACTTGCTTTGTTCTACTACTAAAGCAAAGGTAGCGCAATTTAAATCGAAGAAAACTGCATTACCTTTTTATCATTTGAGTCATATGTCATGTCATTGATAATAGCTGTCACATCTCTGAAAACTAGGTGCTGTACTAAGTGTATGAATTTATTTACTTCAGTTTTTACTTTGAGATTTGTTGTTTGACAATTAGTTACCTATAATATCATTTTATTATTTATTAAATTTATTTATTTAACAATCCAAATGTTGACCTGCTCTCTTCTGGATACTAGTCAAAGCTTTTTTCTCGCACAACCAGCGATATTTTGGTTATGTTAAACTGTATGTTTAATCTCCATTTAATTTATTTAACTTATTCTTTGCTTGAATATTGCAATTTAGGTAATCAAAAAAATTACATTTGCATCTTTTCGGAATTGCAATAATTTTAAAAATTATACCGTTATTTTTTATAGGTATTTTATAGGTATTTTTTTATTAGAAGTCCTAAAGATTATCAGAATGATCTTGATAAACCGTCTTAATTTTTTTTGATTTTGCTTTAAATTTTTGTTATCTAAATTGAAAATTGTGAATGCAACTACCTACTGAAACAAGGAGTTTTCAGCAAATTCTCTTCTTGTTGAATTAGCTAGAAATACGTTTCGAAAACTTTTCTGTAGGTACAGTTGGAGACAAAATACTTTGGTCGTCACTTTTCTGACACTTTAATGTAATTGAAGYTTTAATGTTAAAATGAATGACAGTTATTATAATTTCCTATCAAAAATATGTACATACAACTTGTCAACTATGATYGACARTAGCTAAAAATAAGGTTAACAGTCCTAAAGCATGCTTTACAATTTAATGTCACTCAAGTGACATTGACGACCAAAGTATTTTGTCTCCAAYTGTATTATTCACGTTTTTTTAATATGCTTACCTATTAGTTCTACTCATATTTACTACTAACAACACCATTTTTGTATGTTAATATTTTGTAATAAATCATTTTTTCTATACGCTCCCGAAAATAGCTGTTTTGAGTCCTTAAAATGAGTCTTTTCTGGACTCAATAAAATAGTACKTAAAATTTTAGGTACTCAGTTCCCAAAAACAGTTTTCCAAATAAAAAAGTCAATTTGGTTACTGTAGTGGCAAAATTTTTTWMATTAATACGAGATTAATTTTTTGGGAGCTTTAACAAACAAATTTTGTTTGTAATACGTACCTAAAACGTTTTTGTGGACTCATCTGTTATTCCAGACTCGGCTTCGCCTCGTCCGGAAACAACAACGATTCGTCCGCAAAAACTGTATTTTAGGTAACAAAAATAACTATAATGACTTCTTTTTTATTAACTAGAAACTATAGGATAAAAATTGGCTAAATGCGATGAAATAATAATGTTCTTGACTTTCAGAATAAATTAATCTACAAATTAATATTCATCTAAGTTTGAGTACAATAGTTATTTTCCATACAAGTGCGCTGTCAAATTATTTTTCAGGTCTGAGGCCGAATTTTGCAGCACGAAGCGAAGCTGAGTGCTGCAATGGAGGTCGAATATGAAATAATAATGTTCTTGACTTTCAGAATAAATTAATCTACAAATTAATATTCATCTAAGTTTGAGTACAATAGTTATTTTCCATAGTGCACTGTCAAATTATTTTTCAGGTCTGAGACCGAATCTGAGACCAAACTCAGCTTCGCTTCGTGCTGCAATGGAGGTCGAAGACCTGAAAAATAAGACAGCGCACGTGTATCAAACAAGATTTTTCATGATCGTCAGTGAATTTATTAAAAATTTTAAGGTTAATTTTAACAAAGGTCAATCAAGTATATAATTGTAAAATTTACACCTTATGTATCTAAGAGAACAATCATGAAATAATTATTATGACGCTTTTGGTACACCCTACACCGTTTATGTAAATACAATATTATTCATCCACAAACGTCTCCTAAAATTGACCACTTTTATGACTAAAGGTCACAAGTAAAAATTTTACCTTTCAACCATGGAATAAAAATTCTATTTGTGCGCCTAAGCCTTTTTACTTTTACCAACGTTGCTTCTTTCTTGTTTTTTTGCTGCTTGAGTAGTTTCTGGAGAGGTAGATTGTAGATCATCAGCATTCAACATTTTACACTACTAGCTGCACTAATAAAAATCTCAAAACAAATGTTTATAAGCGTTATAATTTCATTAGTTACAAAGCATCYTGATTATTTCGTTCATTTGCTTGCTAATTATACTATTGCTCACTACGTTCGGCAAAATAATCGTTSAGCATCACCACATAAACTAACACTTTTACTCCTAATAACACAATAGTAGACTATGTTATTAGGAGTAAAAGTGGTTGTTTATGTGGCGAAGCTGAACGTTCATTTTGCCGAACGGAGTGAAGCAAATGGATTCAGCTGAGCCACATAAACTCACTTTTACTCCAAATAACATAMACTATTTTATCTGCAAACGATTCAGATGGAGAGAAAAGAGCAACACACCAATAATCAAGTAAATCACCTCAATAATCAGAACGCTTTGCAAAAAAATCATAACAAGAGATTTCGAAAGTGTTGATTGATTTWACTGGTGTAGTTTATAGTGCAAAATGTCGAATGCTAATAATCTACCTGGTACCTCTCCAGAGAATCCTGTAAAAGCGAAAGAGAGAAGAAGGAGACAACAGTGGTAAATGTCAAAGTAAGTGTCAAGTAAAAGTGAAAATACCTAGGCGTAAAACAGTGTTTTTACTCCATGTCTGAAAAGTAAAACTTTTACCTGTGTCATTTAGTCATAAAAGTGGTCACTTTTGTGACGTTTTCGGATAAAATACTATTATTTTGAATAAAATTGATACATTTTGGCAGAATATTTATGAAAACAATTCATGGACAAGTCAATTGTGTTTTTTAATCTTCTTCGTGTTCTTCTTCGTATTTTTTTACTCATTACAGTTTGAAATATGACCATATTTTGTTCTCTGAGACTACATTATAGGTAATGCTGAAAGCTAAACAAATACTAAYTTTTTATTAAAAGCAACACAATGCCCATGTTTTATTAAAAAAATTAGTCGATGAATCAAAAAATTATGTACTTATATGGAAAACAAAGCCAATTTAAAACAAAATCGACTTGCCTAAAGGTTTTTTTCATAAATGTTTTGTCAAAAAAGTTTGAATTTTATTACTGACTTTTAAAGCTCACTGTGTGAAAACTAATGATTTTATTTAAAAAACTTTTAAACAAAAAATAACTTAGTTCGACCAATGACTATTATCCATTACAAAATGATACGTTTAATTTTTACAATCGGTTTATTCCTTAATTATGGTGAGAAATATTTGTATTGAGTCTTAAAATTACATAAATTTGCAGAATGTTTGACCTACGGTAAATCATTCAGTGTTTGGAGATAGAAAACGTTTTAAAAATCTGCAAGACATTGAATAGTTTTACTTATTTAAATATTATTTACGAATGGTTCAAATAATTTCTATGATAACCAATTTGATGAAATGATAAATTAATGTGAGCGGCAAAAATAACATGTTTGTAATCAGAGCAGTAGACTGAATTCCCTTGCGGCATTCTAATTTGAAATAACATCATGCAAAACCATCCAAAACAAAACATTTTTTATACTGTCATCAGTCTTGCGCTTACTCCTATGTCTCTTCATCACACGCATGAATTTTTTTTAGTAAAATTCCCAATACGAACGTTTCTCTCCGTAATCAGCAATCTCTGAATTTCGCTAATGTTGTAAATTTCGTCTGCACATTAAAGCGAATTTCCCGTCGTCTCTCACTCTCGTACCTATCGATTTTCCGGAACGTGCGTACAACAAGAGTCGTGTAAACAATAAACAATACCTCGATGCTGTTATTGCTACAATTTGTATTGCTTCCATTTTCTTGGTTGTTGTGTTTGGTGGTGCCAAGGGCGCGTTCTTTGGCCGCCCTAGCCCACGATTCCAGCCTCTTGTGTGTCACCCAGCAGCCGGCAGGACCCATTCCCGACATCATTCCTACTATCGAACATCACGACATGCTCGAATTTTGATTCGCTTTTTCTACTCTCTCTAATTCCGGGTAAAGCTCGTGTTGCTTAGCCGGACGCGTTTCAACATACTGAAAGCTCGTCGCGACGTTTCTCCCGGGCTCAACAGGTTGAGGGCTGCCTGCGATCCAACGATCTACGACCTACGTTTACGTTCAACGATCATTAATTTTCACAACTTGACTCTTTTTCACGTTTCGACATGTTTCTACCTTCATGTTAAAGCTGCGAATTTTACATTATCAAGGGCATCGATCGCACTTGGGGTYACATTTAAACTTARTAATCCATAAAAAAGCGACTAATTGTAATATTTCTATAAAASTACCAACAAGGAAGCACTTGTAACCCCAAATGTCTTTTAAGTATAAGAGAAAACGGGGATTACTAATGAATGTCTTCGAGAAATCATTTATTTAACGATCTCGTATCAGTGGCCTTGACACCATTTTACTCTTATACGGGATGAAACGCAAGGTGGGTTTTGCTTTCAGGATATACCAACAAATTACATTACCTGGCTTTCATTTAGGTCTATGCTACTTTCTTATTATGCTACTTGACTTATTTATATCATCCTATAAAACTAAAAGTTTAATTCAAGTACTATATTATATTCAACGATGTTTAAATCGTTTGAAGATTTTGCTTTTTTAGATTATTTTGAATAGATAAAAATCTAAACTAATTAACAAGCTTTGCGTCCTGTTTAAATCTATCTGAAAATGCCAACATCGCAGCTGCATTTTTTGGAATTAATTAAGTCATAAAAATATACTTTCTAATGACAAATTTAAGAAAATTCCAAGGAAAATTCAYTAATAAAAATATTTTGTTTAGGTTTTGTGCTATTTTTGTCACCTTACTCAATGATGAAATAAAAATACAGGGTGTTCGTTTTTCGAGCTCCACCATGATGATCTCAGTTATTAGAAGAGATTTGTGGTCGGTTAAATTAGGGCAAAACTGCGCATTTTTATGCTGAACAATTATTTAATGTCATTTTTAGTTTTTGAATTATTGAAAAAAAAACACGGATAGTTGTAATTTTTATTTTTATTTTTTCAAGCGTAAACTAAAAGACCTAGACGTTTTTAACTAGGACGATCTTAAGGCACTTTATTACAAGGAATCTAAATCTGTCATCATATTTTCCAAGGCGCTCTTGATATTAGAGTTACAACACTCAACTTTGGATTTTCTTATGGACGTTTCTGTATTTTTGAAAAGTCTTTTTGTTTCTGATTACAACAATGTATCCACACGATATGATGAAATTTTACATGCTGTTCAAAATTAAGAAAACGCGATTTTTCGAAGAGTGCTTTGGAAAAAACGTCATCAATTTTAATTAACAAACTAAATTTTGAAGGTGGTGCATTCGAGCATCTTTCAACACTTTGTGTTGTTTTGTTTTGGAAAGAATAAATCTAGTTCATCATGTTGTTCCTATTTCAAAATCTTAGTTTTTAAGAAGGTAGGCATCCAAATTCAACTGGACTGTCAAAATCTAGTTTCTTGATTAAAAATACAGTGTTGTAACTCTGATTTCAAGAGCGCCTTGAAAAATACGATGACAGATTTAGATTCCTTGTAAGAAAGTGCCTTAAGAACGTCCTAGTTAAAAACGTCTAGGTCTTATAGTTTTCGCTTGAAAAAATAAAAGWGAAAATTACAAATTTCCCTTTTTTCCAATAATGAAAACTAAAAATGACCCATTAAATTTTCTTTCAGATTATTTGTTCAGCATAAACATGCTCAACTTTGCTCTAATTTAACCGACCTCGTATCTCTTATAATAACTGAGATCCCCATAGTGGAGTTCGAAMAACAAACACSWTGTATATAAGCATAAAATATATTTGTTTCGATGAGATACGAGTAATTTATTTAAAAGAMTCGGATTCATGCCCTTGACATTATTMTGCTSTTCTGTGGAATGATTTTAAAGGTAGTAGAATTTACTTCCAGAATATACCWGGAACTTTYAATTGATTTCTTGCAAAGTTCTTTCATAGCCCAATAGAATTTTTTATTTTTTAGTAGTGACTTAACGGGCCTTTTATTTTAATTTATWTAACTAATTTTATTTTAATATTATACAGGCTGTATTATGAAAAAAGCCCCAAGCCMTAACTYCATTATTTTTAAAGTTATGACAATACTTCTTAGAAYAAAGTTGAAYATTTTTTCTCATCTATCTATTATAATAAATAATATATATTAKATAAAAAAAATATTTTCATATTTACGAAACAAGCGAARCGAGTGAAAGCATTTATCGTGTAATTAATAGCCATTATAGGTAATTAAAATACGATATTTTATCTAAATAAATCAGTCTTTACTTTCAAAATTGTTCGAATTAAGACATCAGAGTGATAGATGAATATTATACGACCTATGTGACAGATAATTAATTTATTTTTCATATTCTTTTTTTTTTCAAGTTACCAATCTGTCATATATGTATAATTACTGTGGTGAGTGATTGACAGATCAAATAATAAGGTTTTATTTAAATTGACAATAAATAAATTARTATAGCACATATTTATTTCTTTTATTATTAAATTTGTGTGGAAAAACTAGGACATAATGATATGTTACTTTTATTACGTCGAAGAATTCGAAAGCCTGAACCATTTAATCTGCGACGTCCCGGAATGTATTTTATTACACTTAATTGAAGCCTAAGGAAAATAAAATATGTTATCAGTTTTTTTTTATTGTGGTTCTATACGTTGTCAACCTTTTTTACGTTGTCAATGTAACACAGAAAAAATCCTACACTACCTCAGTGGTTATAAAGGAAATAAGTTATATTAAAACATCTTAAACATGAGGGTGACACCTGCCGATAAACGAATGAACTTAAGTATAGCCACCAATAGAAATTTTGTAAACAGTTTTATAAAATGAATGATAMATTTAACTGGCAAATGTATAACTTTAAGAATGYACTCYAGTTCAGATTTGTTGTTTAAAATTTGTATAAATGTTGCAGTGTTACTTTTTGTATCATAGAGTATACATTACCGCACTCGTATTGATTTTTAGCACAGCCACAAACCATTTCTCATTGTAAAATAAAAACTAAGGCTACCGATATTACAAATTTTTTTGCCACTTTACAATAACAGCATTTCAACACTTTATAGAATTTGAAATTTACTACTTTAGAAAAGATTGTATGTTTAGTTAAAATATTGAACACTAGATGGTGAAAGCAAGGCTTGAAAACACATTTTAACTTCAAAGAACCAAAAAACTGYATGAGTTGTAATATATTTGATGAAACAATTAAGAAACGTAAGATAATTTCTAACAATGGTAATTAAGAGATAAATAAAAGTGGCAATAAAATTATGGTGAAGGCGTCGGGACACTACATAATTAACGGCGCTATTAAACAGWCAACAAGGTGATTCAAAAGTGTCGGACCAACTCTTGAATGGTGTTAAAAAACTCTTAGCAAGTAAGCAAAAACATGAATTCAAATTTTTTTCTGAGAAAAAACAGAATTGACAAAACTGACAATTTTCATATTATAATACACAGATTCCTTGAATAATGAAAGAAGTTTCCTTTCACCCGGCTGGTCGCATTCATTAGTTCCCTGCCTTTTTTTGGTTCCGAGAGGGAGCCACAATAAGATATAAGATTCTGACAGTTAATAAGGTTATGTGCTGTTACGTGGCTGTCAATGGAAAGTAAAACAGCGTTAGTTTTAGCGGTATATTTATAAAAACAAAATTATCAATTTTCATATTATCACGTAGGCATCTTAGTTTTTTTTATTACCGATGTTGTTAGATTTAATTTTCCTACGACCATATACGAAACTAGATCATAACGCACAATTACATATGCGCGAAAATTGGCAATATCGTACGAGGTCGAAAACCTGTGCGATTTGTTTTCGCACTGTGTGTTAGAAATCTAACGCACAATTCACACTCAAATGCTTTGTATTTTTTCATTCAACGTATTTTTTTTGTTTCCATTATAAAAGATAAATCGTTATGAAAAAAAAATATGTTCGTAAGAAAAAAAAAATTTATGGTCGTAGGCAAAATAGTGTGCAAAACTTGCAGGAAAGTGTCGAACGCACTCGCGGTATTGCCTGCACTCGGCTAACGCCTCGTGCACAACTTTCCCGCTTGTGCGTTATTTATCACTTTCCGTGCTCGTTATGTAATATAGTATTTTTGTTGAAATTGCTTGTTTGTTTGTCTTTTACACCATAAGTCACAAATTGGTGATTCTTTTCAATAGGTACTCGTATCTGTCGAGCCCTACAAGATCTACTGTTTCCGCTAACTAAATTTAAGATTACATAATTGAAAAAAACTTAATCGGCCAAAAACTTAAWCCAAAATGTAATTTTTGAAAAGCTATAGGGTGCGCCAGAACTTGCGCCCCAGAAAAAAAATGCCATATAAAGTAAGATACCAGGAACATGAAAATAATTTTAAAAACATTCTATATCTATGTATAAAAATTTCAAAGTTATGAGAACTTAAATTTTATTTCTGTTGGAAAAATAATTTTCCAAGTTTTTTTGCTATAGGCTATTAGAATAAGAAAAAAGGAAGCTGTGTTCTAAACTGTAGCTCTTTTTAATGTTATTTTGGCTTTACTAAGTAATTATAAAAAAAAACACATACAAGATCATCAGTATCATTAAATAGACATAAAAAAATGTCAAATGTCAAAAAATAAATGTCAAAATTTTATCTTATCTTACTTGAATTTTTTTTCTGGTGCGCGAGTTCTGACACACCCTATATCTCGTGAAAAAAGGCTGAAACAATTTTTTGCCACGGGAACTTTTAACTCAGTTGGATGTCCTATACTATCACCCAAGAGATGGTCAAGATTTTTTAATCACCCTGTATACCATTAATTTTAACWTATTTTTTTGAGACTTTAAAATAATAAATCTGATACAATCAATACATATTATAGGTATAATTAWTCTTTGTGTCCAACAGTTATTATCTCTCGTGTTTATCATAATTACAAGTAATATGTCATAGTGACGGAGAAATAGCTTGAACCATTTCAGTTAAATGATGCGTCAAGTTCAATTACTGAATTCATCAGTTTCGACAGTAATATCAAGCGYTTTTAGCACTGCAGTATGTAAGTAAGGCTTGAACAATTTATWACTGGAAGCTTTATTACAAAACACAAAGCACTTAAAAWTTTTATATTTTTTGAAACTGWACCAATAAAAATTGTGCAATGCATTTAAAGTGACAAAAATAAACATATATGTATATAAAGAAGTAGTACGTTTTAATGGTCCTTTTAATATGATTTTAAACCGATCGAAACGTCTAGAAAATTTTCAAAGCAAATGTCGTCCTTTAATTCTGGGAAAATGTAAATACTACTTCCATATTCTGCGTGATGAAAGTGTAAACTCACCGTTTGTGCGACAGCATAGATTGGCTTGTTGATAATCCTTGTAGGAGTGTTGGGAAAKGGCATTCGATCCAACGAATTCCATTCCTTGAGTTTTCTCCKATGACTGTAATAGCGATAAACAACAATTGTCATCGCGACAAAAAGGGCCATGCCGGTTCCCGCAGCAGCTCCTAATACTGCCGAAGCCACCATTTCTAGAAAGGAAAACTTTATTCGGTTTTATTGAAAGAAATCTGATATCTGGAAAAATGTGCGGAATTCAAGGAGTTGTGCCAATCTCGTTTCAAAACGACTTCGTGGACTTTGAATACACCGAAAGGGAATCTCTGGAAAAAATTAAAAGTTTGGAATCGCTTGTAAACTAAAACCAAACATAAAAGAAATTTAAAATACTTATATTTTTTTGGTAGATAAAAGACAGAACAAATTATAATTCTCCTTGTGTAGGTACACAGATTAACCCAATGGTTGGAGAAGTAAGAAAAACTACGTTTCACCCCAAACGAGTTTCTAAAGCAATTAAAGTGAAACATTTATTTCGAGTTGGAATTATTCTAACATTACGTGACGAATTAAGCAACCTTTTACAAAAAAAATAGAAGAGAAATTTTTCCCAATTTTACAACTGGCGCCTTAGCGAAAAATGCCATCTAAGATAAGATAACAGAAAAATGTATAAGAATTTCTATCTACACAAATTTGTAAATTAGAAGATTTTATACATATTTTGCACTTTATTTATTTATTCCGTTGGAAAAATAATTTCACATGGTTTTTTGCTGCAGGGTATTAGAAGAGGAAACAAAGAAATTGTATTYTAAATTGTAACTATGTTTAACGTTATTTGTGGCTTTTATTGACAAAGTTTTTGTACCTTTACCTACTGAATAATTATGAAAAAACATACACAAAATTATCGGTAACATTAAATAAACACAAAAAAAGTCAAATGTAAAAAAAATACGTAGAATTAAAAAAAAAATCTTTTTCTTTTCTATGTTCCTAGTTTCTTATCTTACTTGTCATTTTCCTCTGGGGGACAAGTTATAAAACACTCTGTATAAATAGTTACCATAAATACAAAAATATTATTTATACGCCCACTTAATACACCATATTTTATCTGATAATGTTGTTTTTATCCATAATCAATATTATGTCACATTTTCGTCGCCATCCGCTAAAAAATCCGTTTTGAGATGCACTCTGTATCTGACATGAATTTATCGGTTTTTCTATTAAACCAAGTAGAACATAAATTAATAAAACTGTCTCAAAACATGTCCTTGACATTTATGTCAATGGCACATGTCTCGTAATTGTCATCTTCCAGATAAATCAAGCTTTTCAAACGCATTAAATTATTTTTGTTGAAGCTTAAATTATTTCGTGTAAATCTTGAATAAGTGTTAAATTTAATTCCAGTTTGCTGTTTACTTTTTATCTCTCGCCTCATCATAATCAATAGCAGTTCACTCATCGATAATCACAAATCGGTTCCAGTCGCAATATGGGTGGCTGTCAATGATTAGATTACATTGACGTCACTTAATTGGACCTCATACAAAATGTTTGGCTTCAAAATGTTACGTTTTGAATCGCGTTGAAGATTAAACGAGAAAAAAATATAAAAGAATGTACTTGTGAAGCAAGAATAATAAATTGTTGACAGTAAAAATTTTTAATTTTTGAAAATTTTCTTACGCAACAAATTTTTTTTTTTGAAATATTGAAGGAAACCATAGTCACTTCATTTATTATTTCATCTAATCCTCTGGAAGAAAAGAGATCGAATTTATTGTTTAATTTTTTTATTTTTTTTAATTAAAAACAAAATATGTATAAGTGAAAAACCTTAGTTGGTATTCTCTGCATGTTGAGTAAAATATAAGAATAAAATTTTTTGTGTTTTACAATTTTTAACTCGTTGATCGCTACTTATTACAATTTGCGTCCATTTTAGAGTTAACACAACGGATAATTATGGTGAGATTGTAAACACAGGCGTCAATAACCTTCCACTAATCTATTTATGAAATTCCTTTCCTAATTTTACAAAGTTTCAACCAAGTGATCTCAATTAAAACTTTCCTGGGCGTACTTTTTATCAAAACACATAAAAACGTCAAGAAATCATAAAAAACGGTTAAAATTAGAAGTTGAGTGGGTATATAAATTCCCTTTACCGGAGTTCCACCTGTAATCGATAGGTTGAAAACCTAATCCCGTTGCACTTCTTAAGATTATCTCCTGTTATTGGAGCCGAGTTAATTAGCGTTAATTTTCGCAAATTAAACATCAACAAGATTTGCTCTGCGATAAACAAGAGTAGCTTCTGGTTAGTTTTAAAATAAATGAGAAAAGTAATTACAAATTCTTATTGGCCCGGCGCATCCACCATTTTTATATATCAAAGATGTTTACTAAAAACTTGTTTCAGAAAAGTTCAACTGAAATAAATTTTATGCACCGGTCAAAACCAAAARTTACAACAGCTTTCGACTATAAACATGCAAATTCAGGCGCAGAAATGGAATTCAGCTAGGGAAATTCCTCATAAGGGACTTTGGGGGTAACATAGGAGTCATCTCAACTCGAAATTTCATACGTAACATGCATAAAATTTTATACACTGTGTAATAAAAGTTAAGTATTAGCAAGAAAATGTCAAAGTAATTATCACAGAATTGTCCCGGTTGTCATGCTATCAAATTCTTTTATTACTGTTGTAGCCTCTGAATGTTCAATCTTTAACGCGAAATTAAGGTAATATAATAAATATGGAAAAATATGAAACCTTGGACATTAAATTATGTTGACTCATATCATGAATAAATTACACGAAAATTATACCAAACTGTGCAGTCAATTAGGTGCACAAAAAATAACTTTGTTTTTACTATACTTAACTGCTTTGATATTTGATAACCAGCTTTAAACGCTAACTTTTACAAGTAACGTACTTACATAGTTTGTTTTTGTTTGAAACAGTAACTATAATAATATATTTTATGTCAGAACTCGCGCTCCAAAGAAAAATTGCAAGTAAGATAAGATACCGGGAACATAGAAAAAAATGTTTAAAAATTCTATATGTCTACAATTTTGACATTTAATTTTTGACATTTGACATTTTTTATGTCTATTTAATGATATTGCGATGATCTTGTACATGTTTTTTTATAAATATTTAGGAAAGGTACAAAAAWWTTTTTTACACTTTTTCCATGTTCCTGGTATCTTACTTTATATGGCATTTTTCTCTGGGGCGCGAGTTCTAGCGCACCCTGCATATTAATATTTCAGACGATTGTTTACACTGGTTAAACGTAACATTTCCAAATTATATTGAAGATATTCAAAATTCCTCTCAGCCAGTCGGTCTCCAAGGTCTTTTTTTTTGCCAACAAAAACCACAAATAACATTAAACARAGTTACAATTTAGGATACAGCTTCCTTGTTTCCTTTTCAGTTTCAAATTTAAACTCTCATAACGTAGAAATTTTTATAGATAGAATATTTTTAACATTTTTTTCATGTTCTTGGTATATTACCTTACATGGCTTTTTCTCTGGGGCGCGAATTCTAGCGCACTCTTTATGGCAAACGTTAAAATATAAAAAAAGTCGCCAGCAAACCACGACGTAACGTTGTTTTTTAATAATAAAATTTCTAAAGCTATGTGTATAAAAACGTTAATTGTGTGGCGATGTTATGTGGTTTCATATATTGCCTTGTAGTTACAATGCTTCATTTGGGCCACCATTACGGTCAAAACAGGGTTGTTAATTCACAGTAAAAAAGTATGAAATGGATTTTTACTATTCTAATTGTTTTTTGAAAATAGCTATCTAATTATTGATCCATAATAATAATAATAATAATAATAATAATAATAATAATAAATGACAACGTCATTAAACTGCCATTACCGTTGTCTAATTAATAAAAAATTAATATAAAGTTGCATTAAAAACTCATAAACGAACTAAATTTTAATTTCCACATTTTGAAACACATGTCTCAAAAGGAAATTCATGAAAACTAAAGTTGTAATAACATTGAAATGAAATTTTCTTTTCCAAAAWGTTGTAATGGTGCCTAGCTAAAACACTTATTTTTCTTATGCTTTAAAACTTAACAGCAATAAAATTTTATTAGCAAATTTTCAGGCTATTCTGACCTAGAAAATATACTTACTGCGTATTGGCATACGTTTTGGTTACACCCTATATATTGAAATGTTTTATTAACAACAGATTTAGTATGTGATTTTAACAAAACAATCGTTTGTTTCTAAAAGTAACATAAGTACACTGGTAGCAGTTACCAAATCAATAAAAATAACCTAAATGTTAAAATATTTAGATTTTATTTTAGTAGTAAGTTCTCACTTTGTCGTTGTATAAATTTGTGACATTAACAGTCTTTATTATCTCTCAGTCTCCAAGTTAAATAAAGACATTCGCGTTTTATTTTCTAACAAAACACAGATGTCTATAGACACAATGAAATGTTGATACATGATAGCATATACAAGCTGTCCCAAAAGTCGGTTTAAATTTTGCACTTTGATTTGATTTATTTCTGTCAAAAAATAGTTCTTTTTTATCTCCAGGCTATTAAATTGTAAAACAAAGAAGCTGTATCTTGAATTGTTTAACGTCATTCCTGGCTTTTGTTAGCAAAGTTTTTGCACCTTTCTTAACTAATTATGAAAAAACATATACAAGATCATCGATAACAATAAACAGACATAAAAAAGGAAAATGTCAAAAAATAAATATCAAAWTTTTTTTAACATTTTTTCCATATTTCTGGTATCTTATCTTACTTGGCATTTTTTTCTGGTACGCGACTTTTGAAATACCTCGGGTATTTTTTGCAATCTACGAGAGTTATCTTTTTACAAGTAGAACAGAACTGTTAGGTCCAGTTTTTGCTGGAAGGAACAAAATTAAAAGAAAACCTATTATTCTTCCAATCAAACATGTTTTCTAAGTGCYATAAATCAAATGTCGCGGCTGTGATAAACGCGATTACAATTCACACCATAACAGGAACAAAAGCAAATTTGTTTTGTAGTCTTTTTTATTGATGGAATACTGAAAATTGAACAGTTATTATGTCGTGGAAACAGCTGTGAAGGATTAATGGTTTTTTGATTGTCATTCTCTTGTTAATTAAAAGCATTTTGTTTTCAAACTGTGAAAAGTTAAAGCTTTTATTACCACTTTAGAGAGTTTCTATCTGGCATCTAAATGGGAAATCTGTAATTATTTTAGACATAATAATCTCTCAGGATTAATAATAATTGTAATCAATATAATTAAACTAATGAGCATTTGATCCTCTTATACTCAAACTTTCAAATACTTAAAGTGTACTCTTATAATGAAACTAATAATAATATACAATGTGATTGTAGGTTATTAATTTTTGTTTACTACCAAATTCTAAATGAAAGTCAAAGATTCTATTTTTGTCTCTGAAAGCACAAACTCCAATGAAACAGCATATTAATGACATCTTTGTTTTCAACATCATTTCAATCAATAATCCTTAAATAAAACCAACATTTTGTGTTTTTTCAGAGTTTAAATTTATCAAGTCACATTTCAAACAACTACCGAATTTCCAAAACCTATCGACAACGTGACGCGCAATTTTTAACTAGCCGACAAAAGCTTTCTTAATTTACCGGAAATTTGTATTCCGAGTAGAAACATTTTTGAATGAATTGGGGAAAAAAACGCAACATTTCGTACTTATTAATTTAAAGTAATTTTATGTATAAAAATATAAAAATTAACATCGCATCATTTCGAAAAATAAAATTTGTGTCTAAATCGCTCGTAATTGTTACTTACCGGAAGCTGCGTTTGGGGGTGAAGCCGAAAAAGTGGAAATTAATGAACAGCTGTTTGAATTTATTGTTGACGCGTCCTGAAAGAACCTTGTATGCTACACGGATTCAGAACATGAGAGTGAGTGCCATAGAGCTTATCGCGAAAGCTCGATGAGATCGGATACCTTCGTCGGTTACCGGAAACGTGTTTTCTTGCGTTGCCATTGATAATGATGTTATCTATTGCAAAGGGAAAAACAAAACAAAAGAACCGGGAATCTTCTACAAGGTATTTAAATTGCTAAAGTTTACTTCTTCCACTAATTGAATACTTCAAAACAAGAATATGCTTTTAGAGAATGCAAGAAATAAAAATTGGGACTAAAAATCACTGAAATTATATTTGCTTTAAATAAATAGATTTAATAGGAGTTCTCAGTCACGATTCTTGATGATGCTACTTTCGCTCACCTTTAATAAAATGTATAAAATTGTGGCAAAACATGATCGATGATGGGATTTAAAGCTTAAAAGCTTTAGTAAAGGAACTATTTAACGGTTTTTAGTATGAATTCAAAATTTCAGTATTCATGATTGTTACATTTTTTTATTAATAGAATGCGAATTACAAATTAATAACTAAATTATTGTTATTAGGACAAATAAGTGTATTGAGAATTTAGGTTTTAAAAAAGATATTTCAGTGGGCTTAAATCAGTCTGAGACTGGTTTTTACATTTATAAACGCTTTTATAACTGTTAAGTTTGTCTAGAAGAAATATTATTTAAAGAAAACAAAACATCATAAAAACATAACTTCAGTCGTCTGTTTTCAACTCAATTTTCTTACTCTGTTAGTCTTAGCCTTGTGATAAAGTCCGTTATTTCATATACATTTTAAGTTCTGACGCAAAAAGGAAGTCTTACATTTACAAAACTAAAAAAATTTGATACTCTAGCACTCTAGCACATCTGCTAATTAATTCACACCCACACACTTATTTAATATTCCCTTCTTTGAGTAAATATGAAACTTTATTTTCTCTGTCGGTTATCGAATTTCTCCTATTTAACATAAAATCGATAACACCACTTTTAATTAAATTTTTACTTGATTCTGCTTTCACATTTTTTTAATTTGAATTACTTGAGTATGAATTAAAGATGATGATTATTATATACGTATGTGGGTTRATATATTGTTGCTGTATTGTATATTAACAACTAAGATCATCTTTAGATCAATTTTCCAACAATTGGCAACTTTTTTTATTACGATGTTTACAAATATTATTTTTTATACCTAGTGAACTTGTGTATGCATTATAAGAGGTTATTAGCAAATGATAACTATGAAAATTTTAAAACAAACCACTAAAAGAACTTCATTTTAACATCCATGTTTCCRGCAGATCTGWGGAAACCTTACAGAAAACAAATTACCGTTAAATGTTAGATAGAAACCAATAGAAAATGTTGTAAACAACTTAATTTCTCTTGCTGTCGTCGTCCTAGAATAAATCGGTTACACACAAGTGTAAATCGATTTTCTTCTGTAAATGAAATTAAGTGATCTTGATTTTAACCGCACTTTGATTAGCTCACATGTACTAGTATATTTTTAAGTTTCTAAATAGTAGATTATGTTATTTGAGGTAAAAGTGAGTCTTTATGTAGCAAAGCTAAACTACAAAAACTTACTTTTACTCCATACAACATATTTAATACAGAGTGTGTCAGAACTTGCGCCACAGAGAACAATTTTAAGTAAGATAAAATACCAGGAACATAGAAAAAATGTTTAAAAAATTCTATCTGACAAAAAAATTTACATTTATTTTTGACATTTCAATTTTTTATCTGTTTAATGATACTACGCTCATAACTTCAAAATTTTTATAGATAGAATTTTTTTAACATTATTTCCATGTCCCTGGTATCGTACCTTACWAGGCATTTTTCTCTGGAGCGCGAGTTTTGGCGCACTCTGTATACAATATGTAAAAGGTAATGAAATCAAGCTACAATTTGCTAAAAGATGTTAGTTGGTAAAAACCTTAAAACACGTCAACTTTTAGTTTAAAAATGCAAAATTTAATGCACATCACATTATCGAGATTCACCCCCTGTACTTTCMACAGCCCTCTCCAATATTTTTTTAAATGGCAATGTACTTCTTACACCTCAAATGAAAATCAATTCAATAAGCATTTTATTGACGTAGTCAGATGTTAAATTAAGAAAAATTAATTGAGAAAAAATAATAGTTTTTTTTTAAGTTAGGTATCCGGGTCACTACTTCTGCCCATCTCGCGACACTCTTCATAATTGTCAATCTATTGTTAGAATACTACATACATATTTACACAAGCTGTAACATAAATCAATGCTAAACCCTCAACAAATAAATGTTCAAATTGTTGCAAATTCTTTAATTTAAAAATTTGTTATATTTTACTTTGTGGTTTGAAATTTTTGTGGCGTGTGAAAGTTTTAAGGGTATTTTGGCAATGGAGTACATATTTAATGTCGAACCAATGTTAACCACTTAGTTAACATATTCACCCATAATACAATTAATTCAAATAAATTCAAAGAATCATTCAAATTAATTAATTCAAATACCAGACAAAAAGTTAAATTTTCCTAACCTGTGTAATTCGCATTTATTTTAAAGCAACAAGCCATTTTGATCAGAAATTTAATTAAACGCATTTCTTATTGATAATAATAGGTGGAGCTGTGTAAAATATGTTTTTTTGGATAACTTTGATGATATTAAAATGATTTAAAATGGTTTATTTTGTACTTAATGTTAAAGAGTGCTTTTATCAACTAATTTCAGTAAATAAAGTAGCATTTTATCGTCTAGTGAAAACTTAACCTTTTGACTCGTAGATAACCAATTTCTTTATCGTCTTGTACAGAGCGATCAAAAAGTCTGTCTATCAAGTAAGCCTAGAAATTTAAAACGTATGTCTGCGGAAGATAAAATGTCATGACAAATAAGAAATGTCAAAATAATTTTTATGTAAACTGTAATAGCCAATTGTGGTGAACGATTTGTCTGAATAAACACCAACTAGGTACATCTCATTTTAGGATGTTTTAAGACGTTCCATGCAGTAATTTTTGCCATCTAGCTGACATAGGTACATACCTATGTATGTACGAACTGCCAGGCGACATACGTCCTCAACTAGTACACCTACTTGATAGAAAGACTTTTTGATCTCTCGCACTGTATAATAAATAACTATTGTTTTGGGAATGTATTTTGGATTATATGCTTAAGTGGGTGTAATCTAAAACTTTGTCACTATATTCGCAACAAAACACAGACAAGTGTTTGGTTTTTTTATTTTTTGGAACGCACTGTACGATAATTACCAGATTTATTATAAGGATAGCTTATGAATTTAGAAAAAAAATTTCCTTTTTAAAGTAAAGCTGAGTTTCTCTTATACTTTTTTCAGTCAATTTTCTTGAAATTAGATACGCAGATTTATACTCCTGGGTTGATTTATTAGATCTTGTATTGCGCTAAATTWGTAACAAATTTCTTTTTACGTATTATATTATTAGAGAAAAAAATTTGCGATCATTGTCCCATTCTTGAAAGCCATCTGCCAATTATTTTTCGATATACTTATTAGATGACTTTTTTAACAAAAAAGCCTGAAAGCAAGTGTAATACATTTTATTCAAATTACCTTGTTAGTGAAAAATTGGAAAGTAGGCTATTTCAACTCCATTCAACAATTGATATGAAATATCAGACTCAGGTAAGGAAGTGGTCACTTTCTTATAAGTTTATAATATCTAATACGACAGTTTAGGTTGGAAAATGGCCACTTCCCAAACCGAAAATTAATAAGGAAGAGACCACTTTTAATTAATAATTAATAATTAATATTTTTCAGTGGTGTTCAAACATTGGTGTAACTACCTTAAATTTTTGTGATTTAAAATTATTAACGTAGATAGTTTCAAACACAATGAAATCACAAAATTTGATTTTTTTCTAATAACTATCAAAGTGCATATTAGCCATAACTGAAATAATGGAATAAATTCCACGAACAATCTGCAACCCGATTTTTAGTATTTCAGCACATTTGAAGGCTTTGTTACCGTAAGTCCTAATTGATAATTAATTGAATAATTTTCAGAAAATTTAATTGTCCAAGGTTGCATAAACATCATTAGTAGAATCAAATAGTTTTTTTTGTTACTTTCGTTAAAATTATACCATTTAATATTGTATATAATAGTATGAATACCATTGACCTAAAATTGTAAATTACTATTTATTTATTACAAATCAAATTTTAATTAATTCACCTTGGATTCAATTGACTGTCCAGCAAGAATAAGAGCCACAAAAGTGGATGTTGCAGCAATAGATATAAATGCGACACGCAAAAAATGTTCACGATAAAATATACCCTAAAAACAAACTTATATTTGATTGTGCAAATAACATATTACATACCGAGAGAATATAAAACGAAATGCTTATTCCTAAAAGACATCCACATAAAGAAAATGCCACAATTAAGTTTCTCATTTGTTTCATTTTTTTGTTGTTAAACCTAAAAACGTTTGCTTTTAATACATTAAGGGCCAATTTCATAATCGAATGAAAGGGACTTTAAAGTTAATGTTGGTTTAGAATGTGCTGATTACTATGGACTTGTTGATAAAAATTTGACATTCTAATTTTAAAGTCCCTTTAATTCGGTTATGAAACTGGCCCTAAGAACATTATTTTTACTTTAAAAACTGAATATGTCTAACTACGCAGCTTTGCAACCTCTCACTGACCACTGCTTGAAAATGCTCATTATAAAATAAGCAATCTTCACTAATTTCTTCTTCACATTGTATCACATTCTGGATATATTCTGTGAAGAGGATGAGTTGAAATCTTGAGTGTTGAGTGCAATAAATTATTTGATAAGCGTGTACAATCATAACATATCCCATTGCTAGAAATGTTGTTCTGTATACATTTTTGCAAACTTTAGCATGGTCTGGGATTTTCTCTTCTATAAACCTGATAATGTAAAAAGTCTGATTGTCAGAATCAAGCGGTGAAAAATACAAATAAGAAGCTATAATAGCTGTTACAAAATTAACTAAAGCGTAGAYTGTTATAACTCTCGATTCAAATTTAATTCGTCTGTTGATTTCTTCCCCGGCACTGCCATAAGACCACATTTCGAGTTCGGCACTTAAATCCTCAATTAAATTACTCTTGAAAAGAACAGTGTAAATCGCAAGCATTCCCTAAAATAACAAATGACACGTTGGTGCATATTTGTTTCTACTTACGTAAAAACATCCGATAAAAACTGGTCCATAAAGCACGAATTCTTTTGCTTTTAGTTCTTTTATCAAAAGTGCACGCACTGTAATTATACTTGCAGTTAAATGAACTGCAAGAACTACGGAAAGAAGTGCCCTGACAAGCTTAAATTGGAAAACATCGCTTGCAATCAATTTCAACACCCTCAAAAGATCCGCTAAAATTATCGATTATTTACATAGTTTCAAAACTAGATAAGTATGCCCATTTTAATTACTTTTTAAAAATGAGTTGTTAGAGTCGACCATTTTTTGATATGATCAGTGAAATGGTTGAACTATTATTACTACATCTGCACAAGAATAAAGAATATAACACAAAGCTTGTAATCAAAAATCATATTGATATCTCTAATAATACTTGATGTAATGGTTATACTCGTTACTTCCACTTAATTACAAATACTTTAAAAAAATGTCGCTGAAACATAGGTAATAATTATATGAAATAATGATATTATTTAGTCTAATTTAGTCTAATGACAGCTGGACAATTGTTCGGTACCAAAGTACCCAATTGGTACGCACCCTTACCCTTACCCCTCTAGCTGGGGGTAGACCGTACGTCCACTTAGACACGAGTGAGTCTTTTGTAGACTGTCAAAGAAACAATTTGTTTTAATATAGTGCGATCAAAAAGTCTTTCTATCAAGTAGACGTGCTAGTTGAGGACGTGTGTTGCATGACAGTTCGTATGTTATCTAGATGTCAAAAAATTATTTTATAAAAATTAAAACATTGAGCTAATTAAATTGAATTATTTTATGAAACGTCTCAAAACAAACTAAAATAAGATTTCGTTGGTCTTTATTCATAAAAATCGTACACCACGGTTTCCTGTCATAATTTACATAAAAATTATTTTGAAATTTTCATTTGTCATTGTGACATTTTATCTTCCACAGACATACGTTTTAAATTTCTACGCTTGCTTGATAGACAGACTTTTTGATCACACTGTATTATAAAGGTTCAAAATCAAGGACAATAACAATAATCTAATACTTTTTTATTAATTGAACAATTAACAATTTGTCGACACAAAATAGGTTGTTTTCTCCATATACAGGATGCGCCAGAACTCCCGCCCCAGAGAAAAATGCAATGTAAGGTTAGTAACATACCAGGAACATGGAAAAAATGTTAAAAATTCTACCTATAAATAGTTCGAAGTTATGAAAGATTAAATTTTGACTATTTATTTCTGTTGGAAAACAATTTTCCAAGTTTTTTGCTACAGCCTATTAGAAGAGAAAACAAGGATGCTGTATCCTAAATTGTAACACTGTTTAATGTTATTTATGGCTTTTATTGGCAAAATTTTTGTAGCTTTACTAAATAATTATAAAAAAACATACACATAAGATAATGAGCCTGGCGATCTAGCGATGCAACTCAAAAAATAAATTTCATTTACAGTTTGATAAGAAAAACTCCTCCAATTTCTCTATGATTCTGCAAGAATTGAATGGCACTGATGGTCGTTCTCTGCGCTGATGTTAGAGTGACATAAGATAATAATGATAACTTGGATTCAACTTGAAAATACTAATTTAAATTGGATCAAAGACGTAAATGAAACTTGTTTTTTGTGTTGCATCGACAGATCGTCAGGCTCATTATCTTATCTGAATTGCCCTGTATACAAGATCAGCAGTATCATTAAAAAATAAAGAGAATAAATATGTCATATGCCAAAAAAATGAATGTCAAAATTTTTTGACAAATAGAATTTTTTAAACATACAGAGTGCGCCAGAACTCGCGCCCCAGAGAAAATTTTCAAGTAAGGTAAGATACCAGGAACATGAAAAAAATGTTTAAAAAATTCTATCTATCAAAAAATTTTGNTTTATGTAACTCTGTAGTTTTGAAAATAAAATAATTCGAGTTTATGTGTAAACTTTATTTTGAAATAACAGTAAGTTACTGATTTGAATTACAATTGATATTTTCTGGATTATACAGGGTGCCCCAGAACTAGCGCCCCAGAGAAAATGTGCAAGTAACGTAAGATACCAGGAACATGAAAAAAATGTTTAAAAAATTCTATCTATCAAAAAATTTTGACATTTATTTTTTGACATTTGACATTTTTTATATCTATTTAATGATACTGATGATCTTGTATATGTTTTTTTTTACAATTATTTAGTAATGGGACAAAAATTTTGTCAATAAAAGCCACAAATAACAATGAACAGAGTTACAATTTAGGATACAGCTTCCTTGTTTCCTCTTTTAATAGCCTATAGCAAAAAACTTGGAAAATTATTTTTCCAAGAGAAATAAATAGAGTCAAAGTGCAAACTTTAAACCCTCACAACTTCGAAATTTTATGGATATTTTTTTTAACATTTTTTCCATGTTCCTGGTATCTTACATTATATGGCATTTTTCTCTGGGGCGCGAGTTCTGGCGCACCCTGTATATCCCATGTTCCTGGTATCTGACACCTTAAACCTTAACATCTATAAAAAAAGAGAAAATTTATTTGAAGGGAAAAATAAAAGTTGTATTTATTTTGTAGACCTGATTCATGGTCCCATTGTGTTGCCAACTCGGTTACCAACTTAATTTTAAAGCGACAGGCCATTTTAATCAGAAATTTAATTAAACGCATTTCTCATTATTAATAATAATAATAATAATAAGTAGAGCTGTGTAAAGTATGTTTTTTGGATAACTTTGATGACATTAAAATGAATTAGAATGATTTTTTGGAAATTTATTTTGGATTATATGCTTAAAGTGGGTGTAATCTAAAACTTTGACAATACCTACACTCGTAACAAAAAACAGATAAGTGTTTCGTTTTTATTTGTTGGAACGCACTGTACAATAATTGCCAGGTTTACTACAAGAATAACTTTTATCTTTAGAAATTTAAAATTTTTCTTTCTTTAAGTGAGAATGAGTTTCTCTTCTTAGGGCCAATTTCATAATCGAATTAAAGGGACTTTAAAATTAATGTTGGTTTAGATTGTGAAAATTTTGTCAACAAGTCCCTAGTTATTAGCACATTCTAAGCTACCATTAACTTTAATTCGATTATGAAATTGGCCCTTATACTTTTTTCAATCAATTTCTATAAATTTAGGTACGCAGATTTATAATTTATTAGATCTTCTATTGTGCTAAAGTAACAAATTTCTTTTTACGTATTATATTATTAAAGAAAAAAAAATGTGATTTGTGTCCTATTTTTGTAAGCCATCTGCTAATTATTTTTCGATAGACTTGTTAGATGCTTTTTAACAAAAAAGCCTGAACGCAAGTGTAATACATTTTATTCACAATCACTAATGTAATATGTCGATTACTAACCTTTTAAATGTTGGGAAATAATCATTAAATCTCATGAGGAGTAATAACTTTACTTCTCTTGGGCGGTAATATGCAGGATAGCCAACCTTAACATTACAAAAATACAATTGCTTTTGTAGCAGTTTCTCTTACTTCTGAGGGAGCACACTGCTCCATTTTGACTATTTTAAATCATATTCACACATTATTTCAATATTTTCTTTGACATTTCTCAAATGTCAAAAATCAAACGCCATTTGGATGGCCTACCACGTTTGGACCTTAACTTTGTTAGAATCTTATTTTACTCAAATTTTTGACTGAAAATAATATGATTGTGAATAAAATAGCATACAAGCTTCGGTGGTAATGACATTACCCTGTGCTTTATACATGAGCACTCGCGGTAATGCGATATTTACCACCTCGCTTGTAATGTACTAATTATTCACAATCATAAAGTAATCATCAAATTACCTTGCATGTGAAAAGTTGAAATGTATGACATTTCAACTTCATTTAACAATTGATATGAAATATCAGACTCAGGTAGGAAAGTGGTTACCTCCTTATCAGTTGATATGTAATACAACAGTTCAGGTTGAAAAATGGCCACTTCCCAACCCGAAAACTAATAAAGAGGAAGCGCAGTGGAGTGAGTGTTTAAAACGAAAGTCTAGAGAAGTTTATACACGTGTTACATACATACTTTTTCCACGACCTGTGGTCAAAAAAATTTACTTAAATTAAAAATTAAATTAAATGACAGAAAACTAAATTCAGCCCGCGACTAAAAAACAATTAAAAATTAACTTTTCTTTTCACTGAATCAGAATAATGAAGTTTTAAGTACAGATTTGCTCGTTTTTGGTGAAACAAAAAATGTTTTTCCTTTGCAGTTTTGGCTAGCCATTCCTACTTTAGAATTTTAAATGGCACCCCCTACTTTTTGAAACATTTTCAGAAAGGGAATAAATGAGCGTATCTAACTGTCAATGAAAAAAAAATTGTCGAATCGTTTTTCAGTTAGGGGTGGTTTTATTTTTGAAATTTTCAGACCTAGTAGCTTTTCATTGAACTCAATTTAATTTAAATAAAAAATATGTCGATTTGGATTACGATGGGAGAAATCAAAACCAACATTAAATATGTTTTAGGTTTCATCCCCTAGTCACTAACCACCCTTACTTCAAAGATTTTAAAGAGCCCCTCCAACTTTTTGAAACATTTTTGGAAGGGGTGGAAAAGCTTATCTAATCGTAAATAAAAAAAAATATTTTGGCGATTTGTTTTTGAGTTAGGGGTAGTTTTATTTTAGAAATTTGCATCAGTCCTAGTAGCCTTTAACTTTGATTTTGATTGTGTGTCATCTAATACATTTTATTAAGAAGGCGGTGGTGTCAACAATTCAGCGAAAATTTACCATTTGACAGTTCAGTTAATTAAAAAATTACTTTTATTTAAATTAAATTGAGTTGAATCAAAGGCTACTAGGACTAAATATTTAAAAAATTAAACCACAATTAACTAAAAAAAAATTTTTCTTTGACAGTTAAATACGCTCATTTATTCCCTTTCGGAAAATCTTTCAAAAAGTAGGGGGTGCCATTTAAAATTCTAAAGTAGGGGTGGCTAGCGACTAAGGGATAAAACCTAAAACGTATTTAATTTTGGTTTTAAACTCTCCCATCGCAACCCAAATGGACATATTTTTTATTTAAATTAAATTGAGTTCACTCAAAAGCTACTAGGACTAAAACTTTCATAAATTAAACCACCCCTAACTGAAAAACAAATCGACAAAAAAAATTTTTCTTTGACATTTAGAGACGTTGATTTTTTCTCTTTCCGAAATCGTTTTAAAAAGTAGGGGGTGCCATTTAAAATTTTAAAGTAGGGGTGGCTAGCGACTAAGGGATGAAACTTAAAATGTAACTAACGTTGGTTTTCAACTTCCCCCTCGGGATCCTAATCGACCTGTTTTTGCTTGAAAATACATTTACTTAATGTCAAAAGTTATTGAGACTAGATCCTTTTGAAATAAAAGCCCTGTATATCGAGAGAACAAGATAATTTGTAATCGAGTCATCGTTGGATTGGAAACGTATTTATGTCTGTAAAACGTCAAATAAAATGACAAGTCAAAAGGTAAAATGGCATGTCGGCGGTCGGCGAGTAATTCCAGCCCATTTTGCCGTTTTACTTTTCGACTTATCATTTTATTTGACGTTTCACGTGCAGTTAGTTCAAAAACAAACATACGTATTCGGATCCAAAGATGACTTGATTACAAATTATCTTGATCTTTCGATACATACCGAGAAAACATAAAACGAAATACTTTTCTAAAATTCTAAAAGACATCCACATAAAGAAAATTCAACAATTAAATTATTAAATTGCTCATCTGTTTAATTTTTTTGTTAAACCTAAAAACAACGTTTGCTTTTAATAAATTATGAAAATTATTCTTACTTTAAAAACTCAATATAACTAACTAAGCAGCTTTGGAACCTTTTGACCACTGTTTGAAAATGCTCATTATAAAATCTTCACTAATTTCTTCTTCACATTGTGTTCAAAAGTATATATGCCTATTTTAATTACTTTTTAAAAATGAGTTGCTAGAGTCSTTCATTTTTTGATACGATCAKTGAAATGGTTGAACAATTATTGTTACATCTAAAGAAGAATTATAGCTATTAACATAACGAGAATATTATGCGATTTATAAATTTATAACGATCAAAGACGTTGCTAGGTGACGAGGCGTAGCCGAGTCACCTGCGCAGCGTCCAAGATGGTTAAAATCGCATAATATTCTCGTTATATTAACAGCTATTATCGCATCATCATCTAGTATTAAGTTATTATTGATAATTATGGAGACCATAATATTACAAACATAATACGTTAGATGCAAACTCAAGTGACATTTCAAAACGAACTTAATTGATACGATAAAGAATATAACATGAAGCTTGTAATGAAATAAACTTCACATTGATATACCTAATGAATAACGATTTAAGATGTAATGGCTATACTCGTTATTTTGACCTAATTACAAATACATTAAAAAAATGTTGATGAAACATAATAATAATTGTATAAAATAATGACATTATTTAGTCTAATGAGTAATGACAGTTGGACAATAATAATAATCCAATATTCTTTTATTAATTGAACCACCGACTGTTTAATGAAATTAATGTTCCACCTGGGCATTTTGTAAAAAATGGATTGGAGCAGTGATTCCGAGTTTTTTCTTAGTTGCGAGGCGAGAGTTATACTAAGGAAAAACTGAATGATTTTTAATTATTAACAAAAAATAACGCAATTAATAAAATCTGCAAAGGAAGGATACTACAACACAAAATACGCCATCGAGAATTGATATTATGAGGTTGAACCTTTTAAGCTAAAAAAAAATTCCACAGATTAAAGCACCAACGGGAATCAGTTGAACTCAAAAAATGCCCAGTTAAGAAAAATATTATTTCTATCGAGACTCTGATGAAATGGACATTTAACAATTAGTCGACACAAATTAGGTTGTTTTCTCGAAATAATGTATGAGTAACACATTTCCACCTATAGGGTTATTCATAAATATGAAGGTGAAGCAAAAATGTTTTTCCTTTGCAGTTTAGGCGTAAAATCAAAGATTTGTTTTTTCCTCTTGTAAACTCAATCCGGGGACATATGGGAGTAGAAAAAAACTAAAGCCAAGAAAAATTTAAATATTTTTTTCACATCCGTCACAAAAAGTGTACGGCTGTGACATTAGATGGCATTTGTCAGAAATTAATTTTTCAATAGTTCTTAGTTGAGCTCTTTTATTAGTTAATTGTACATACATTTAATTTCAATGTTTTAAAATAAAAAGTTGTTGAAGTAGAGTTTTTGATTTTTATTACGGGCGTAAAAAAATGTATGCAACTTGTTAGTAAAGAAGTTTTTTTAATTCGGCGGATCTACAAAATTTTTTCTCTTAAACTTTTTGTTTTTTATTTTTTCTGATACTGTTTTAAATATTTCTGACATCGCCACTTTGTTTTATTTACATTTGACTATTTTTTTAATGAATTTCAAATTTTCTATGTACACTTTCACCTCATTTTTTCTTTTTTGTCATCAAAATTTATGCTTTCCTAAATTATTTTTTTTTGTTTTGCTTCTTTCTATTTCATAATATTTGAACTTGTTTAAATCCTTTTTCTTGGTTTCAGTGTTGGTATGTTCTAATGAAAAAACAAAATCTATTTATTTTTCACGTCTTATGCGTTTTTACAAGCTTATCTCAAGGAAAAAAATAGTTTTGATGTGAGACCTCAGATGTCGCACATTTGTATTGATTTAACACTTATTCGAGCTTGCGCCTTCTATCATAGTAACCTATGCAACTTTATTTCATCCACCGGTCATCTAGTTGCTGATTCATGAAAAACGTCATTCAAATTTAAGTGAATTGAAAAAGTCTTTGAAAATGGCGCTATTACCTCTCGAATCGAACCCTGAAGTAAGTTTACAATAAAATAAATAAAATTCTCATAATAATCCTTCTTTTCATAGGTAATGAACAAGGTAAATTATCAAATATGGAGTTGCAAAAATTAAAAAATAATGCTCTTATTTTAGTTTCTTCATTTGTTGGGTGTTCCCAACAAATGGAACATTGTAGATGTTTACGGATTAGAGCAAGATGATTTAGCCTGCATTACAAAGCCTGTTTTAGCTTTAATTCTTCTGTGTCCAAACAATGAACAAGTAAATATAATTAAAATAAATAGGAGTAATTAATTTATATACACAATCAATTTCAGTTCAATAAACACGCTGAAGAAGAATCCATAAAACTAAAAGAGGAAGGTCAAATTATCACTCCAGATTTATTTTTTGTGAAACAATCTGTGCCAAATGTTTGTGGGACAATCGCTTTGATACATTCTATCGCAAATAACTCAGAAAAGTAAGCAGTTACAACCTTAAAACTCTGTTAATTTTATCATAAAATAGACTAGGTGTAGAGGGACCATTCAAGCAACTTTTGGAAAAAACCAAAGACCTAACACCTGAAAAACGGGGAGAATTGTTATTCAGCTCCGAAGACGGTGAATCGTTCAATTTAATGGCAGCTCATCAAGAATTAGCTAAAGAAGGTCAATCTGAGGTCAACCCAAACGAGCCCACCAATAATCATTTCATGGCATTGATACAAAAAGACGGACATTTATATGAACTCAACGGGAGTAAAGAATTTCCCATCAATCATGGACCGACAACTGAGGATACTTTCCTCGAGGTTCACTATCAAAACTAAATAAATTTTTAATAACAAAAGTCTTGTAGGATGCTGCAAACGTTTGCCGTCAATTTATTTCAAGAAATGCCGAAGATGTCAATTTTACTGTGATGGCTTTGACTGCAGCTGAGAATTGAGGTGCAAGTTTACATATCTCGGCAATTTTTACATGCAAAATTTACTGTGGAAATATTTGAATTTTTTAGGCTTAAAGACCAAAATATACACACGCATTTTATGGCTTTTATTGTGCCTTGCTTTTCAGTGTGATATTTATTGGCTTACATAAATTGTGTAAAACATGAATAAACAACATCTAAAAACACTAGTTTTTGTAAATTATTAACTTGTTACATTTTATAATATAACTTTGCAATTAGTGGAGTAATGGATAGCATTCCACGAACAATCTGAAAACAGTTTATTATAATTGGCAAAATATTTAGCCATTTGGTGACATACACAAACTCCAAGCGAGAAGTTAACAGAATAATTTTCTGTGAATTTAATTTTATAGGGTCGCATGGCATTTGCTAATATAATAATGTATATTTTTTTATTTTTTTTGTTAAAAGTGTACCACTTGACTTCATTAAGAATAGTCAAAGTTGTATCGATCTAAAATTTAGGTTTCTTAAAAGAATGTAAAGGAAAATTGATACTTACCTACCTGAGATTCAATGGATTGTCCACCTAAAATCATGGCTCCAAAAGTAGCAGAGGCAACAAGTGAGATAATCCCAATTCTTAAATAATGTTGACCATTAACTTTCCCCTTTGAAATTAAATTGCAAATTAGAAAAAAATAAAATCTAAAAAGTCATAATCACTTACACTCAAAATTTGAAAACCTAAACTTATTCCAAACACGCAACCAAGTAGCGAAAATCCCACAATTAAATTACTCATCTCCTTCATTTTGTTGTGAAGAAACCTCAAAAAAATTCTCAAGTAACTCAAAAACCGATTTTTTAGAGTTTACTTTCCAAATTCTTGGTGTCTTATTGCACAAAACTTGAGTCGTTTTTCTATGACATTTTGATAACCATTGTGGTAAAATAGTAACTTTTCCTTTAACTTTTTTTGTTTAGTTATATTTTTGACGTATTCTGTTAACAAAATTATTTGAAAACGGCCATGCTGAGTGTTATAAATTAGTTGATAAGCGTGAACGCTCATTACATATCCAAAAAGAGGAAATGTAGCTCTGTAGACAACGTTAAGAAAATCTTTATAACYAAAACAATAATCTTCAAAAAATCGAAACGCGTAAAAAAATCGGATATCGTCAGGAAGTGGCTTGCAAAATAACAATGCACACAAAATATTAAATAAAGAAGTACAAACACTGAATGCTGTTGTAATTTTTATATCAGATTTAATTCGTAAAGCAATTTTTCTTTCAACACAGCTTAATGACCAGAATTCTAGTTCATTTCTCACGTTACTAACTAGTTCGTTTTTAAACAAAAGAGTCCAAATTGCAAATAAACCCTAAAATTAAGTGATAATTAAAGAATATTTTTTATTCTAATACTTACATAGAAACTCCCAAAAAATATTGGTCCATAAGAAACCAGTTCCTCAATTTTTAAATCGTACAGGAAACCGTAAATTGTCAATATATTTACACTTACGTGTATTAAAAAAACTATCAAAAGAACAGTTTTGGCAATTTTTGATTGAAAAATGTCGGACGAAATCAATCTTAACACTTCTAAGTAGTCTTCTTGATAAGTAAATCAATTTTTGTTTAATGTTTGATTATTGTGTAAAATTATCATTACCTTTTGTGACGGTTTTGAAATAGTCCTCCATTACCAGTATGGAACTTTCTCCTGTAGTTTTAAATTACAAAAGTCGAACTGTCGCTTTCACAATTTTCAGTTTAGTTCTCATAAGCAAATACTCTTAATTGAAATATTTTAGGTAAATGTTTGGAAGTTAAACGTTTTTTTTTTGTAGATACCGTTTTCTAGTTATGAAAATGATTATGACTCTTAATTTCTATCATTATTATCAAATCTATCTACATAATACTTTTTTGAATATTTTAAGCTACAATCAGCTTAGACAACGATAATTGACCAATTAATTTACTCTCATACCACATTTAACAATTTTTTTTATTTAAACAAATTTTATTTTTCAAACCGCAGATTACTTCCTTCTATTCTTTTATAAAAAAGTTTTTTTGTTTTAATTACTTTTCATTAAAGAATTGGCAGAGAAGTCTTTTTCTTGTTTTATGTAATTCCAAAAAAAAACAAAGTAATTAACGTTTTTTCAACGAATATTCTTTTAAACGAGGTTAATCTACCAACAGCTGTACACTTAGTATACTGTAATTTATGTTGGTGGTTTGCACCGTGCAAGATTAAATATTAAACGTCGATTATAGTATATAGGGTGTTCCAATGATAACGAGCCACACCGAATACCTCATAAAGTAAAAAGACTTTGCAAAAAAGGCCGAAACAGGTCGATTTTGTTTCCGAGGGGGGGGCATTTCTTGATGTAATTTTTTTAAATTACCCCCAGTAACTCTTTAACCACCACACACCCCAACTTTAAAAATTCAAATGGCACTACCCTATTTGTGGCACATCAAATGAAAGCTATTTTAACAAGGTTTTCAAAACTTTTTACCAAAATTGAATCAGACCATCCATTCATGAGATATAGATGTTCTAATAAAAACGGACCATCTTAGAAAAAATTTGCAAAAAAAACCCGAAATAGGTTAATTTTGTCATTAAAAGGAACATTTTTTAACGCAATTTTAAAAACACCTTAACCAACCCTTTAACCTCTATGCCACTCAACTGCCACTACTGATACAAAAATATAAAAACACTTTTAAAATGCTCTTTAAAAGCTTTTTTCCAAAATGAAATGATTTTTATACATTCATAAATATCGGCAAAAAACTAATCTTTTAGCAGTCAGTATGTACAAAGTAACTTAAGAAGTATGTTGCTATTTTTTAGATACTTACATTAAATTATAAATAAGAAACTTTATTACTCCCTGTCCTTTAGTTTGATTATTTAGACAATAAAATAAAGAAATAAAAATAAGTAAAATTTTGCTCGATTTTAATACAGAAATAATTCGAAACTAATGTATTTTATAAAAATAACTGCTTCAATCTCAATTTTAGGTTGAAAAAAAGCAATTTGTGATATTTTCAATGAATTTGGCTCAATTTGAAGTTGGGAATCAACCTGAATCAAAGTATTTTAACCAAATACTGACTTCAATAAGAGTTTTCTTCTAAAATAAAGCAATCTGAGCTATTTTCAATCCAATTTTGCTCGATTTTAATACAGAATTAATTAAAAATTAATGTTTTTTATTAAAACAATTGCTTCAATTCCAATTTAAACTGACATAAAGCAATTTAAGCTATTTTTAATTTTATTTTTTCGATGTTAATACAGAATTAATTGGAAATAAATGTATTTTATAAAAATAACTGCTTCAATCTCAATTTTAGGCTGAAATTAAGCA